>NC_069499.1:1514556359-1514927609 GCF_027579735.1 Bombina bombina | reverse complement strand
TATTCTTTTTCTATGTGAAGAACATAGGAATGTATAATATGCGTAATATTCATTGTGTTTCGCGATTTAGAACTAATGCATTGTTAGGTTAGCGCATGTGAAGAACTAGTAATCTTAAAGCCCTACCTTAATATATGAAATATGAAATATTAAAAATTATTAATAATAATTATAAATATATATATATATATATATATATATATATATATATATATATATGTTAAATGTAATGTAAAATATATATCTATACCTATATATCTTTTGGATAGGATATACAGGTATAGGTATATACAGATGTATGTATATATATATATATATATATATATATATATATATATATATATACAGGGCTCAAAATTTCCTATCTTTACTAGCCATTGGTGAGTGGAAATTTAATGGTGGCAAGTAAAAGTTAGTGAGTGAAAAAATGTACACTCCTATTGCAGCATTGACAAACATACATTTTTGGGCTATGTGCTAAATGTATTATCTGAAGGGATATTATATATCCTAGAAATGCTAAGGATCTGTTATTCCTCAGGGCTGTAGGAACCCCATTAGTGCTTAGACTGTTACTACTGAGAGGGCAAACGGGGGGCAGAGAGAGAGAAAGGTTGAAGACGAAAAGTAAAAGTGGAGAAGAAGGTAGCTTTAAGAGAGCGTGGAGAAAAAAAAAGAAAGAGTAAAAAGATCAAAGAGGGCAAAGAAAGAGTGTACAGAGAAGATATGGCCCTAGAGATAAGGAAGAGGGTAAAAAGAGATATTGAAGAGGGAAGGGAGGGGAGATAGATAGTTAAGAGAGATAAGGAAGAGATGATAATTATTAACAAGAAAATCTCCAGGTCTGCAATGACCTTCCATGACTGTCAGGACTCTCTCCACTCTCTCACTTCAACAACTTCCTGTTTCTATCCGGCTTTTGTCTTACCCAGAACCACCAAGTTGATGTAGCTTACTGCTATGCACTTATTTTTGTTAAAATTACTGTTTGTAGCATTATTTAATTATTCTAAAATAACAAATATTAAAAATGGCTGCACAATAATGTGTTTCTCAATGGCTAAAGATACACAAAGGGTGGAGTAGTGGATGTGGTGTGGGTAGGCTCAGAAGTGGCCTGGCTAGTAGCTTACGATCTGAAATTTTAAACCCTGATATATAGGCTTACCATAATTTTTAGGGCTGAAACTTGGACCACCTGGCGCTGTGGCAATAGGGGCATGGTCAATGGGTGTCGTGAAGGGGGCCTGGCGATTGCCGACTGGGACTCATTTTCCAAAAACTCACAAATGCATAATTTAATCTCTTTAAAAATAGGTTTTGACTGGAATAAAAGATATCAATAAGTGGCACTAGATCATTCAGTTATAAGAAAGTAGTTAGGGTTGGAGAAGTCAGAATTTAAAGCAGAAACTACTCAGAGATGGTGAGGATATGGCTATGCAAATTAGTATTTCTACATATATAGAGGAATTATATTATATTGAACAATATATATGTTGGCATCTGTGTTCGCAGTGTTAATTATCATTAGTATGACCAATGCAACAGCATGGTGAACATAAGGAGACACATACAGGCCCTGCAATTGTACAGGGATGGAGGTAGGTACTGTGATATGGAAGCATTAAACTGCTGGTCTGTGTTCATGAACAGATTATAGTAATAAAACTAAATGAACAGTCAGTATTTGAAGAGCAGGGGCAGAATGCTCATTGATGGGAGGCTACTACTTCACCAGTCTGGGGCATAGCTAAAGAAACCCTAGGCCCCATAGCAAAATGTAAAAAATTGAGCTCCTCCTTTACTCCCTTCCCTTTAATTTTTCACCCATATAAAAGAGTAATCATTTTATCTGTTGCACTTGAATATTTCATTTAGGGGGACAACAAAGGCTATTTTTTTAATCTCTATTAAACCTCTCTGCGTCTGCTGTATAATAGAGAGAGAAGAGACAGAAAAAAAGATGTCTAATTCTGCTCCCTAGAGCTTTGGGAGGGATAAAACCTACATTCCTCACATCCTAATCGATAAGCCTATAGTAATTAGAAGTCATTAGTAGTTATTGGTTGTGCTTGAGAGGTCAACGCTAGTCTAGTGATGGGAGGTTAGAGTAGAAGCAGTCGGTAGTGAATTATAACTATTCACGTAGTATTCATGGTTAGCACTGACCCACCTGTGCTGCACTAGGTGGATTGCCGTCTCTGACAAGATGAGAATGAGGCTCCCATTGGAGCCTGTGGAAGTGCGCTCTCATGAGGGCAAGGCTTCCAGGCAATGCGAACGCTGCGCTGGTATTACTGAGTGGAGCGCAAATATTCTGCTTTACTCATAATCTAGGCCAATATTCTAGGCCAATCCCTGACTTACAAATTGCTCTATGGATGTTACCCAGACTTATCACACAAAATTACAAAATCAAGTCAGAATTAGGGATGGGCGAATGTGTTTATATTCGAATGTTGGAACAAATGTTTTTGTAGAAATTCGATTTACATAATAGAATGTTGATAAGAACGAATATTCTTAAAAATTCTATTATCGAATGTTATTTAAATTTTTCCAATGTCACTTTCGAATTCGAATGTCACATTCCAATTTGAATGTCACATTCAATTTCGAATATTACATTTATAAAACATAGTTGTAGACTAGAAATACAATTTCGAATTTGAATGTCACATTCCAATTTGAATGTCACATTCAAAATTCGAATATTACATTTATAAAACAGTATTAGACTAGAAATACTATTTCAAATTTGAATGTCACATTAGAATTCGAATGTCACATTCAAATTTGAATACTACATTTATAAAACACAGTATTAGACTAGAAATACTATTTAGAATTTAGCATTCAAATTTGAATATTACATTTATTAAATACAATTGTAGACTAGAAATACTATTTTGAATTTGAATGTTGCATTTAAATTCGAATGTCACATTCGAATTTGAATATTACATTTCAAAATTGAATGAATACATAGCTAAACATTCTATTATTCGAACAAATATTTTCGAATTTTATTGAAAAATTCGAAAACGAAAGTTAGAAAATTGAATGCTAGAATGTTATATAAACATTCAAAATTCAATTCAAACAAACGAATGTATCAAAATTCGTTTTAAATTTCCAATTTTTAGAAACATTCGCCCATCCCTAGTCAGAATGTACATATGGTTACTAAAAGAGAGATTATTAAGATTACAGTGAACCAAAAATATTTTTTTTTTGTGTGCTAATACTTAGCCCTTGCTTTTAAATATGACAAAGAAATGTATATATTATGCTTTGTGTAATTGTATAAAAATCATTTCTGAACACATATTGCCTGGGTCTTGAATGTTTCTCATAGCTAATTCTTCATCTGGTAATTGCTCCAGAAATTATACAAAAAGCTTAGTGGATACAGTTGTTGAACCGTATTGCAAGTGCCCTTACGTTCTTTAAATAGTCTGATGTCAGAGCTTATATCCTCATTATCTAATTACATACACAGCAGTTCTTCGGCCTGCCTTTTGTTTAATTGCAGTTACTCTAATATTTAGTTACATGTTTAAAAAAAAATCATACCAGTGTTAAAAGGGGCTTTCTTTTTGGGGTTCTGTTCTTTATATGAGCATTGTAAGCTTTTATTTGCAACATTTTAATTTACATAAATTATGGTGTTATAACCTTAAATTATTTTCCATACTTGATAGTTATCCTGTGTATTGTCAAGGGGGTTATGCAGTTTGATAGCTAACAATAGATGGAAAAAAAATTAAATGAAATGCATCATCTTTTAAGTGACGTAATTGAGATTTATTTGTGTGTTTTACCATCTGCTGGATTATTATGTTATATATTATTATGTATACGGTATTTTCTGTAATATTTTAGGTAAAGAAACAGCCATATCTAGTTATATACTTTTGGTTCTGTAGCATACTTTTTCTGTAGGAACTTTTGTTTCAGGAGATTCTTTTTCCCCCTCAATATTGACAATTTTTTATATGAATTATTATTTCCCTGTATGTGTGCCTACCAGTACTGATGGTCGGTATATCCAATTCCTTTATTCAGCAAATAAAAAGTAGACACAAAATAAAATAAAAACCTTGGTTGAGCAAATTATTTGTTAAAGGGGCAGTAAAACCAAAATTAATCTTTTATATATATATATATATATATATATATATATATGTGTGTGTGTGTGTGTATATACAGACATCTATATATGTATACATACATAAAATATATATAAATATATATATATATATATATTTTAATTTTTTTACACACAGGATATATGTCAAATTTTGTCACTCAGCAGCACTAAGCAGAATAAGCAATTAGCAAGAAGAACATGGTGGCGTCAGAAACTCATGTCTTACAAGGTTCAGACGCAGTTTCTGTCACCTCAGGAGTCGGATGCATCCTCATCTGCTGATGCCGCGTTTTTTTGCTGTGACTGGGAGCGCGCTTCGTAGTGTCTAGTATGCTAAGTGCCTCAAGGCTATCACCATACCCTGTGATGCATGGCCTATCCTTCTACATGCACAGGGCCTACAGAAACACTGCATGTCCACACTGTAGCGCACATTACAGGGGTCATTGAGGAGCAGTAATGTACTACTGAAAGCTAGTTGTTGAATGGTAGCAGAACATATATGCCTCTTGTCACTGGCTCACCCAATGTGTTCAACTATTTCCAAGTAGTGCATTGCTGCTAATTAAAAAAGGTTACCAAGTCAATTAAACAAGTTTGATAATAGAAGTAAATAAATTCCAAAGTTGTAAGCTCTTTCTGACTCATGAAAGAAGAATTTGGGGGTTCATGTCCCCTTAAAGGGACAGTCTTCTACAGAATTTGTATTGCTTAAAAAGATAGATGATCCCTTTACTACCCATTCCCCAGTTTTGCATAACCAACACTGTTATATTAATACACATGTTATCTCTGTAATTACCTTGTATCTAGGCCTCTGCAGACTGCCTTCTTATTTCAGTTCTTTTAATAGAGTTGCATATTAGCCAATCAGTGCCCTCTCATAGGTAACTCAACGGGCGTTAGCACAATGTTGTCTATATGGCCCACATGAACTAACGCCCTTAAGCTGGGAAAAACTGTCAAATGCATTCAGATAAGAGGCGGCCTTCAAGGACTTTGAAATTTGTATATGAACCTACCTAGGTTTAGCTTTCAACTAAGAATACCAAGAGAACCAAGCAAATTTGATAATAAAAGTTAATTGGAAAGTTGTTTAAAATTACATGCTCTATCTGAATCATGAAAGTTACATTTTGACTTGACTATACCTTTAAGCTTAAATAGTTTTACTGCATTTGAAAGCTTATGGGAATTTCACAATGTATCTATACAAAGCTATGTGTTAAGGGGAACATTGCTTAAATATTGTACTGTGAAATGTTCTTCCCTTTGAATTCAAAGAATTTTTATCAACTGCCTGTCTGTGCACTTTGTCTCCCTTACTATAGCAAGTGTATAAGCAAACTGAACAAACATTTAATATAAAATTGTCATACAGATAACCCAGAAAAAATATCATAATGAGTTTGTGTTATAGGGAGTCATTTTACTATTAAATAATTCCAATAATTATAGTTACTACTCAGTTTATGATTTGTCAAAACCTAATTTTTATTTCTTTTGGAGAATCCTTGGTATATTTTAAAAATTCAAGTAACGGCTTTGACTTTTTTGCCCCAGGCACTCCTGAAGGACTTTAGTGTTCTAAAATTGAAAGTATTTTGTTCTCAGTACATAGGCAATATTGCACCGTGTGTGCCATTAGAAGCTTTCAGATTATGAGTTGAAAGCTAAACCTAGGTAGGCTCATATGCAAATTTCTAAGCCCTTGAAGGCTGCCTCTTATCTGAATGCATTTGACAGTTTTTCACAGCTTAAGGGCGTTAGTTCATGTGGGCCACATAGATAACATTGTGCTAACGTCCGTTGAGTTACCTATGAGATGGCACTGATTGGCTAATATGCAACTCTATTAAAATAACTGAAATAAGGCTTCAGTCTGCAGAGGCTTAGATACAAGGTAATTACAGAGGTAAAAAGTATATTTCTATAACAGTGTTGGTTATGCAAAACTGGGGAATGGTAAATAAAGGGATTATCTATCTTTTTAAACAGTAAAATTTTAGTGCTTACTGTCCCTTTTAAAGAGGTTTGTTGGGCATGATATAAAGTGCTGGTAATGGCAATTTTTTTTTTCTTTCACCTTAAAGTAAGACACAGCTTATACCTCACTCACAATTTCTTAAACTTTTGCACGTCACTTCATTCTTTGTTTTTTTTTTTTTTGTTTTTTTTTTTTTTTCCCACGATGCCACCTAAAAAAGACAAACACAAAGTTAAAGCCCATACCTCGCTCTCTCAAGATAGTATAACAGAGGAACCCTCCATTCCTCAGACAAATTTAGATGTTCAACAGTTGGTAGAGCAGTTTTCACTATCAATGTTACCCCACTTAGAGTTGATTAGACAAGATGTAGCAGCCCTGTCATTGGAAGCAAGGCAGTTCAATAACAGGTTAGATGAAGCAGAGGCTAGAATCTCTGAAATTGAAGATAGATTGAATTCACGTGAGCAAGATTCTAAGCACTACGATTATACAATTAAAAAATTACAGGATAGACTGGACGATCTGGAAGATCGATCCAGACGTAACAACTTGAGAATAGTAGGTGTGCCTGAAACCCAAGAATTTGCTGATCTTAATAAATTTATTGATGAAATTCTACCAAATTTACTAGAGATGCCTATTAGCCGAGCTAAAATAATGATTGAAAGAATACACAGAATATGACCCGAAAAAAAAAGACCTGATGGCACAATAATGAACAGATCCATAATTGTTAAATTTTCGCACTTTCAAGACAAAGTAGCTATTATGAGTTACTATAGGAAAAAGAAAGCCACAGTTCTTGTAAATGATAAAAAAACATTTTTATTTCAAGATTATTCAACCGAGACCTCTAATCGCAGAAAAGAAATGGCTCCGTTTTGTTCTAAATTAATAGAGAAAGGCTTTAATGCCTTTCTATTATACCCAGCTAAGATCAAAGTATTGAAATCTGGAGTATGGCATGTTTTGTCCAACAAAACAGAAGCTAATTCCTTTCTGGATAATATCCAGGATTGATTAGAGGCAATTGAGTAGTAGTTAAGTATATCTGCTCTTAGGTAAATCCTTTGACGCAGGAAATGGTAATACTGAACAGTCTTAATGAAAGGATCTTAAAAGAGTTTTTACCCGAAAGGAGGGTTTATCCCCCCCCCCCCCTTCTCTTTTCCTTTTCTCCCTTTTTTTTTTTTTTTTCTCCCTCTTCCTGGCTTTCCTCTCGTTTTATGTGAAAGGCTGGTGGTTAATTTGTGTGTGGTACATAAATAAAATATGAGTGATAAGGTTATTAATTTGGTTTCATGGAATGTCTGTGGAATAACAACCCCCATTAAGCGAAAAGCCATTTTGAAACACTTAAAGGGGTGTAATGCGCAAATTGCCTTTTTACAAGAAACATATTTGGTAGCCAACGAAGCCCTTAAACTTAAGTCAGGATGGGTTGGTGAAGTTGGTGGCAACTTCGGGTAGCAAAAGTAAGAGGGGAGTAGCAATACTGTTTCATAAAAACTTAGATTACAAAATACTACATAAACATATTGATGATGAGGGTAGACTGATCATAGTACAGGTAGTTATAGCCAACTATAAATATACGTTATATAATATCTACGCTCCAAACAATGGAGATAAAGAATTTTGGAAGAACTTAACAAGGAAATTAACAAATTATTTAGATGATGGTCTGATTATTGCAGGTGATCTAAACCTAATTACACAATACCCCCTGGATCGCTTACACAGAGTTAACAGCATGAATAAAAAAAAAAAAAAATAATAAAAGTTATAAGGCTGAGACAAATATCTTAAAAAAATTCAAAAAAACATTAAATCTGGTGGATATCTGGAGATTGCAAAACCCCGATTTAAAAGAATATACATGTGAATCTAAAACTCACAAAACTTTTTCACATATTGATTATTTCCTAATAGATAAAAAATTAGCAGGTAGGACACCAAGGGCAGATATTTCTGCAATCATTCTGCCAGACCACGCCCCTATAATATTACAATTGCAAACTGACCTGGTAAAAAGATCTTATCTCTCATTTAGCTTCCCAAAATATTTTATCAATAACTCTAAATTCAAAAACTGGCTAAATGAAAAATGGATAGAATATATTCATATTAACCAAAACTCGGTTCAAAACCCTGAAATTGTATGGCAAGCTTCTAAAGCGGTATTGCGGGGAGAAGTAAAAGCATACCTGTGCCATCTTAAAAAAAAGAACAGTGAGCGCAATACACAACTCGCCAATCAACTAGTTAACGCATATAATACTTACAAGGGATTTTTCAAGTGGAGGATGGAATGCATACCAGCAAGCAAAGAGGGAAAGGGAAATTTTCTTACATCAGAACGCAGCCACAGAAGTTGTAAAAACAAACGCAAAATATTACAGACATGGGGGGAAAATGGGCAAATGCCTTTCTAATTTGGTTAAAGCAACCAAGGGCTCAAGATCTATCTTGGCGATAAAAAGTGACAAGAAAAGACTAACCCAACTTAATGATATTAGCGCTGAATTCCTAAAATATTACAAACAAATTTTTTCATCTTCTGTAAGCAATGAGGATAATAAGAAAACGTTTTGGGAATCATGTATTCTACCAAACCTTAGAGAGGAAGAGCTAAAAGCACTAAATAGTCCAGTTTTGCAGGAGGAAGTTGAGAAAGTAATTAATCATTTAGCTTGTAACAAAGCTGCAGGGCCTGATGCGCTCCTAAACGAATATTATAAAATTCTACAAAATAATATTGTAAAAAATTTGGTTGATTTATTTACTACTTCTATATTAAAGGTGCAAGTCCATCTAAAGAATTTACTAAGTCAACAATTATTCTAATCCCCAAAAAAGGTAAAGATCCTGAATCTCTAGACGCTTATCGTCCAATTTCATTGCTCAATTCCGATTACAAGATATTAACAGCAATAATAGCAGCAAGACTCCAGAAGTTACTACCAAGTTTAATACACAGTGACCAAACAGGTTTTATGAAGGGCAGGTCTTCCTTTACCAACTTAAGGAAACTACTCCTAGCAGTGGATTATTATAATGCTCAGGCTAAGGATAACACATATCTGGGTGATGATAAGGCAGTGATCGCCATAGATGCCGAAAAAGCTTTCAATGCGATAGAGTGGCAGCACCTTTTTAATTCTCTAGCTTGTTTTGGCCTAATAGGTAATTTTCTCAAATTTATTTACAAACTATACGATAACCCATTTTCAGCGCTAGTGGTAAATGGTTTACTTTCTGAAAGTTTTCAACTGAATAGAGGGACCAGGCAAGGATGTCCGTTATCGCCACTGCTGTTTAATTTAAGCATAGAACCATTAGCAATAGTGCTAAGGAATAACATGCAAGGTATTAGAGTGGGCCCTAAAGAGTTTAGAATATCCCTCTATGCGGATGACCTACTGGTGTTTATCAGTAAAGCAGATGAAAATATCCCAAAACTTATGAAAATCCTCGATAGTTTCAGTACTTTCTCAGGATACAAGGTAAATTCACAAAAATCTGAAATATTATGGGTTCAAAAGTCAGGTAACTATAAAAGTGAATGTCCTTTTAAAGAAGTTGACAGTTTGAGGTATTTAGGGATTAATGTCAATATATCGCCAGAAAAATGGTACGAGGAAAATTTCGTAGGGCTAATTAACAAAGTGGAAAATGACCTATCAAGATGGATAAACTTCCCGCTCACACTAGCAGGTAAAATAAACCTAGTTAAAATGATTATTCTCCCTAAATTTCTATATATAATGCAGAATATGCCTTTGTTTATAAAATCTTTCGATCTTAAAAGAATGAATAAAGCCTTTAGGATTTTCTTGTGGGGAAAAGAGAAAGTTAAACTGTCCCTAAACAAACTTGTTCTTGAGAGAGACTCGGCGGGATTTGGTTTTCCATGTCTTCAAAAATATAATTGGGCTTGTCTGGAGTTAGAACAGGACTTTTTCTTGCCTTTCTCGCTCAAAGCTCTCATTCACTTAAAAATATCTAAATGAAAAGGATGTGTACTTTCAAAAACCCTATTATCGCTTGGCATAAGATATGTAAATTTATAAAAACTGATCATAGCTATTCTAAATATTTACCTATTATAGGTAATCCTGAATTTACAGAAGGTATAAACAATAAGATCTTTAAAAATTGGCAGGGTAGGGGCCTGGTCTATTTTGACCAATGTATTAACTGGGAGACCGGAAATCTTCATTCATTTGAAAGTATTAAAATCAATTTTCGAATTGATAATAAAGACTTCTTTGGATATTTACAAGTTAGACATTTCTTGAACACTAGGAAAAATAGTTTTGATAACATAAGTTGGGAGGGTTTGCATACAGGGATTGCACTCTTTCGTGCTGGTGTGTATTCCATCTCCTATTGGTATAAGTTGTTATTACAAAAAGAAGGAGAGAAGCATCTCACTTGCCTGGCACAAAGGTGGTCAACTGATATGCCAGGGATTGACACGGAAGCAATAAGTAAAAGTTTTTCGAGGGCTTGGCAAGCTACTCTGCTACTAGCTTGGAGAGAGTCGCAATTAAAATTGATTAATCGTACATATGTAACACCCCACGCATTAAATCTCTGGAATAAAAACCAATGTTATGCCTGCTGGAGATGTAGTTTCCCAAAGGCTAATTTGATCCATTGTATTTGGAGCTGCCCAAAGGTTACATCCTTCTGGGCTAAAATTTCATTTTGGCTCTCAAAAATATTTAGGCAACAGTTCCACCTTAAATTATATGACATTATTTTGTTATATGAAAAGATACACTCAATACTTAATCTGAATACAACGTTTATAAATTTCACAATCTTATGTGCTAGGAATACTATTTTTGCTTCTTGGAAATCGAAGAGTTCTCCAAGTTTTATGCAATTTATTAATAATATGCATTTAAAATTAACTATTGAGCAATATGATACATTGATTGATTCAGAACAGGAGATTAAAAGATTCCTTAATAAATGGATTCATTTTCTACAAAGTTTACCTATAGGAATGCAGAAACAATACATATTCCCGTTTCGAAACTCTGTTCCTGTTCTGGAAGCTTGTCTTAGAGGAGAACTACCTAATTGAGGTTATGTACTGCACTGGAGATGAGAGGAAAGGCTGGGAGGAGGAAGTTCCCCTTTCCTTTTTTTTTTTTTCCCTGTTGTACCGCACTTTGCCTGGTCCCGTGTTGTTTAGTTTTTGCTTAGTTTTGTTTTATTTTACTTGTCTTTTTTTTCTTTTTTTGTTGAACTAGCTATGGTTCTGCTCTGGCCGGTTGGGGCTTTATCCGACCAGCTATGTTAATAATTATGTAGTATAACACAGTTTCTCTCTAGATCAGATTATAAAAGTAATAAAAAGCTCAGAGACTGGATTATCTCAGTTGAAACTAAATTTTATTTTTAAGTCACAGGTCATTTTGGTTCATTTTTAATATTTTTTCTTTTTCCTTTTATGTTATGCTCACTGCTTGTTTTAATGTGCCAAATATATTATATTCTGTGCCTACAACCACAACTGTAGGAGTCGTGGTTGCAAGTTTCTTTTGTCTTACTTTTATTATCGTACACCCTGCGTGGTGTTCCCTGTGATTGTAACTATGTATAAAACAATAAAAATGATGTTTAAAAAAAAAATGGCAAATGGGACTGGAAGGTACCAATACAAATGCATGGCATGAAAAAGATTTCAGTTGTTGAAGTTATACATATTCATAAACATACTCATCGTGTTTTCTGCTTTATATTATGGTTGCATTCACATTGAGTCCCATAGCCAAACTTCAAAGTATGGATTTAACTAAACTCACTGGGCCCAGGGGCAATGTCTCTGACATGGCACCCCACCTCATTTTAAAAGCTGTATTGTACCACCATAAAAGCAAAATAATCAAAAAGCATCACTGAAAAATATCAGATACCGTATTCCACACAGAGCTAGATTACAAGTGGAGAGCTAAGTTTGCGGGCACGTGAAAATTAACCAGCCATTACAAGCTTGAGGTAGCAATTAATCAGAGATCAGATCTTTGGTTAATTTTATAAATGTGCCCAAATGCCCCCAAAATAAAGAGTCTTTTCGTTTTTTTATGAAAAAAAAAATGTAGCATTGTTTTCTTCGTAAAAAAATGACTGCACTAGGCAGTTTTTAAAGACTAAAAGTGGCGGGTGTGGGGTGTAAGAACAAAAAATCAGCTATGGAAACTGTGTGTTCCCTATACATATATATGTATATGCTTATACATAGTTACGTGTTAATATGTGTATATACCCATGTTAACAAATAAATAAGCCCCCTTCACTGTGTTAGTTCTCATGCCTATGGAAGCACGCTCTATTGTGGCATTGCGGGGCACTTCAATTGTGTGCGCTGGTATTACGAGTAGATTGCAAATATCGCACTTGAGAAAGCGCAATTTTGCACTCCCCTCGTAATCCGACCCTAAATGTTTTAATTAGGGCTGGATGAGTTTGCCCACTAGAAGACTGTGTCACTTCTAAGCGGAGACACCTGTGACCGTGAGGTATTACTATCTGAGAAACTGCATTCTGCTTACAATTAGCAGTTAAACCCTTAAGTGACAAAAAGCATTGCTTACAGCTGTTAGCTGATGAGTTAAGATGTGCAATCATATGGCCATGACATATACACATACTGTAATCTTTTTAGGGGTATAATACATTAAATAATAAATAAATAAATAAATAAATAAATAAACTATTTGGGCATACTGTAAGAACAAACTGTTTACATATGTAATTTTTTTTTATCAACCTGTGCTGTATTTCTTTTCTAATATAAATGTTCTGGGTAGATTTTATTGATTGAAAAAAATTGTAATGTATAACACTAACTAGTTCACATAACCAAAACTATCACTCTCAGTTGAAGAACGTTTCTTAGAATTCTACATTCCAACACTAAGATCATCATTTGAGGTAAAAACTTACTAGCAGATACTAACATACATATTTAGTGGGGCTGACTTGTATTGCAGATGACAGTTTCTGAAGTCTAGTATCTCACATCTTAAACCAGATAGAACCATAATGACTATATGCACTGCTTATTTGCTGTCTTAAAGAGACATTCTAGCTTATGGTATACTTACAATTGTCAGTCAGTTTGCAATATATTTGCTATTAAAAACAAATGCTGCCCTTTTTACCTCTGATTGCACACTCCTGGAAATAATCTCAATGCCAATCAAGCAGCAAGTGTACACACCAACCAGTGGCTGTGTGTGCTTCTAAATCACAACTGAGGGAATGAAAAAGCTGCAGATCTCATAGTTAGGAGAAATGTTAAAAAGCAAATATACATCAGATTTAATTGCAATGGTATCCCAAGGCTGTAATGCCACAGCATGATGTAAGCTAGAAGGTCTCTTTTTAACATCTGCTTTTCCAGAGGTGGCACTACATTGGTGCAGCAGGTGCAGTGACACAAGGGTCCAAAGTGCTGCAGGGGGGCTAATAGCAGCCAGTCTATACATAGTCATGTGCTTATTTATAGTAATCAACATTGTACAGTGCAGTGTGTTCATAGTGCCTAGATATTCCTTCATTTTACATCACAGCATATTTAGAGTCAGGGGTCAGCAACCTTGGCAGGCACCCCAGATGTTTTGGAACTACATTACCCATTAAACGTAGCCAGCCTAAAGAGTGTCTGAGCATAATAGAAAATGTAGTTCCAAAACATCTGGGATGCTAAGGTATCCTAGTGTAGCAGGCTAGGAGTATCACCAGTGCATTCATCATAAAATATTGTGTAGAAACTCACATTATTATAGAGCACAGCGTTTTCACTGTCAATATTTAACACATAATTCATGAATATAAGGTTTCTTTGTATATTTGAAAAGTAACAGTTACTATAAAAAATATGTCACTTAATTATTATAAAGGTTTAAAAAACACATGTTGAATTTTTAATTGTTGCATTGTTTGATTGTCTCTTTAAGAAACTAGGTAACTGTAATGTGTGATATGTTGCACCTGTTGTTCACTTTATGCACTACCTTTAAAAGGTTGGTTTGGATTATGTACTAATCACTAGGCTTGAGAAAGGGCATACGCCCGAAACGTCGCCTGTATGTTCACGGCTTGTAATTAAAATGATTAAAAATATACCCGGAGTGCTGCAGTCATTTCTACATTTTCTATCAATATCTGTTTGAGGTGAGACAGAGACTGCTTGCACCCAATTATACAAGTGAATTGGTGCTGGACTTTCTCCTATTTATATATATATATATATATATATATATATATATACATACTCAAAACTATTATACAGACTACAGAGAAGCATGTATATTATTACTACTGCTTATTACTGAGTTACCTTCAGAGGGGGCAAAAATGTTTGCACAAGAGCCATCTGTTGAGTAGGTGCACTACTAGCTCTTTCCATTTCGTTCCCTGTTTTGAAAAAGACAGATATTCCATCATATAAGCACATCTGCAAACTTTGACAAATTTTAATTCACAACATTTACTTATCCTAAGACATCACAAAAGGGGGTGCCATAAAAGGCAATCCTATTGTAAGATACAAATCATTAGCAGCCTTCTTTTAGTTGCAGATCTTATGTGGTGTTGGTATTGAGTATCTTGTTTACAGTGACACATATCAATTTACTGTTGACATGGTATAGCCCACGTTTATCAACCCGCAGTGACAAGTGAGCGGCATCTGCTGCACGCATTTATCATTGCACAAACATATGGCCTTCTTGTGCAAACACTTGTGTGACTAAAGAGTATGAGATATTTCAACTCTGCCACCTTTCAAACCAGCACCGTAAGTCCTCTGAAGCTGTATTTGCAGCTTGATAAACGGAGCCCTATATGTCACAGTTGGCTCTGGCTCTAAAAATTCACCAACATGGAGAAAATCATGCAACGTTTGGAAGGTTTTTTAAAAATTATATAGCAATGTATGCATCTCTCCTTCCCATCCAGATCCTGCATAGCATGACAAACCGCTCGCAAGCTAAACTTTGTTTTGTTATCGATAAATCTTACTTAGCACAAAAATAATTGCACAATTTAATATAATGTAATTATTGAATTTGTGCAGCAGACAATGGAAAAAAAATAACAAAGTAGTATTTATGGGTTAAAGTGAGGGGATGTGGGGTGTTCAAAAAATAACAGCTCTGAGAAGTGCCTTTACATTGCGGTCTATAGGAACTGTGTGTTCTCAATAAATATATAAGTATATACTTTTATATATATATATTTATATATATATATATATGTGTGTTAATATGTTTATATAAACACAGAAACACATAAATATATATGTATATATTCATATACATATATATTTAAATTTGCTGCCCATCACTGCGCGACTTACCCCCTTTGCTGCGCTAGTTCTCATGCCGTGTTTGACGCCATTAGAATGAGGTTCCCATTGGAGTCTATGGAAGCTCACTCTCGTGTGCGCTAAGCTTCCGTGCAATGTGAACGATTGGTTGCATTCACATTGCACCTCACTTGTAATACCAGCGCACATTTGCGTGCGCTAGTATTCCAAAGTGGAGCGCAAATATTGCTTTCGCAGAATCAATGTTTTTGGGCTCAACTTGTAAACTAACCCTAAATAGGTCCTGGCAAGAACACTGATACTAGAGCAGAGAGCTTTACATTATCTGGTCTTTTCTCACATCAGCCCCTTACATTAGATAGGTACATTCTGAGGTTTTGGATATTTCTGAATGCGGAAGAAGGCTTTGCCAAATTTATTCTTGTGAAACTGCAACACATTAAAATCTATGCATATCCAGATCTTAGAGTGTTGCAGTTTCACAAGAATAAATATGGCTCAGAAAATAGCTGACCATCACGAGCTGATGCCTTCTTCTGCATTAGGGGGTATCAAATACAAGTATGTTTCAAAGTGCTTTCAATTGAAAAACAGTGCTTTATTTGCATTTAAATTTCGATTAAAATGTTGTTTTATTGCTTAGTTTTCCAAGTATAAAATGTTTGTGTATCAACCCAAATTCCTTTTAAAAGAACAATAAAGAGATTAAATATAATTGCATAACCCAACGAGCATATCATTCCTGTATGTTATTATTATACATTTAAAAAAACAGACAGATATTATATTTGTGTTTTAAAACATATTCATTTGTATATGGAGATTGCTGCAGTCAATATAATACAAAGAACTGAAAATATATTTATTTTATATTATTTAGGTAAACCCTAAAGGTTTTCTTAAATTTAACACAATCTGGAATTCGCATTACATTACACTAATTAATTATTTAGCATGTGTTTGGAATATTACTTAGAGTTAAAATGTGTCTGAAAAAATTTCCCTGCACACAAACCGGATCAATTTCATAAGCCGTTGGCCATAATGAGAATTCAATTTGCCCCATTTAATATCTCTGGGGGCGCACAGTAGTAAACATTTGAATATCCCAGTGAAGCAGGCTGGGAGTATCACCGGCAATTCTGCCATTCATTAAATTGGGTTCCTAGGCAACCATCACTGCATTGCATATCACTGAATCAAAGCATTTATTAGAGAGCAAGTTCTTATTTCAGTGAAGAATGACAGGTATAAAAAATCTCAAACTCAGCCGATGATAATCCTGGGATTAAAAACTGTCAAATGAGGTGAATGAAATATTAAAGTGCTATTTAGTGCAGATGTACCATCTTCCTTGGCACGGCTGGGGGTTTATACATCTTTGAATTATTCACAGAACTGCAGATTTAATTGAATTCAGCGGATGTTTCTACTATGGTGATATTAGCTGAATATTGCTTTAACAAAAATAAAATAAAAAATGAAATGCATAGTGATAGTGTTCAGAAGTAAGAGATGGCTGTGAAATTGCACATTTAGAATGTTTGCATCTGTCATAAAAAAAAAAAATTATAGTGGTATAAAATATAACCATATGGCAAGGGTTAAACAGATGAGCTGGGGGCCAGAGAATGATGGTCAAACATGATCTAAGTACATTGGGATCTGATCTTAAACCAATGATACTAAGTAAATGAAGCAAATTTGATAATATAAGTAAACTGGAAAGTTGTTTATAATTGTACTAGTCCTAAAGCCTGTGTACACGGGCCATTTTTTACAGCACTGCGGTCCCATCCCTTGCTCTCCCCCCTCTCTTTTGCTCTCTCTCTATCCTCCTTTTGCTCTCTCTCCCCCTCTCTTTTACTCTCTCCCCCCTCTCTTTTGCTCTCTCTCTCTCTCCCTCCTCTCTTTTTGCTCTCTCTCACCCCTCATTTGCTCTCCCTCCCCCTCTCTTTTGCTTTCTCTCTCTCCCCACTCTCTTTTGCTCTCTCTCCCCCCTTTTTTGCTCTCTCTCTCCCCCTCTCTTTTTCTCTCTCTCTCTCTCCCTCTCTTTTGCTCTCTCTCCCCCTCCCTTTTGCTCTCTCTCCCCCCTCTCTTTTGCTCTCTCTCTCCCCCTCTCTTTTACTTTCTCTCTCCCCACTCTCTTTTGCTCTCACTCACCCCTCTTTTGCGCTCTCTCCCCCTCTCTTTTTCTCTCTCTCTCCCCCCTCTCTTTTGCTCTCTCTCTTTCTCTCCCTCTCTTTTGCTCTCTCTCTCTCCCTCTCTTTTGCACTCTTTCTCCCCCTTTCTTTTGCTCTCTCTCTCTCCCCCTCTCTTTTACTCTCTCTCTCCCCCTCTCTTTTGCTCTCTCTCTCCCCCACTCTTTTGGACTCTCTCTCTCCCCCCTCTCTTTTGCTCTCTTTCGCTCCCTCTCTTTTGCTCTCTCTCCCCCCTCTCTTTTGCTCTCTCTCTCTCCCTCTCTTTTGCACTCTTTCTCCCCCTTTCTTTTGCTCTCTCTCTCTCTCCCCCTCTCTTTTGCTCTCTCTCTCCCCCACTCTTTTGGACTCTCTCTCTCCCCCCTCTCTTTTGCTCTCTTTCGCTCCCTCTCTTTTACTCTCTCCCCCCTCTCTTTTGCTCTCTCTCCCTCTCTTTTGCTCTCTCTCTCGCCCTTTTATTTGCTCTCTATCCCTCTCTTTTGATTTCTCTCTCTCTTTTGCTCTCTCTTCCCCCTCTCTTTTGCTCTCTCTCCCCTCTCTTTTTCTCTCCCCTCTCTTTTGCTCTGTCTCCCCCCTCTTTTGCTCTCTCTCCCCCTCTTTTGCTCTCTTTCCCCCCTCTTTTGCACTCTCTCCCCTTTCTTTTGCTCTCTCCCCCTCTTTTGCTCTCTCTCATCCCTCTCTTTTGCTCTCACCCCCCTCTCTTTTGCTCTTTCTCCCCTCTCTTTTGCTATATCTCCCCTCTCTTTTGCTCTCTCTGGTGGCGAGAGAAAGAGAGAGCGAGACAGAGAGAAAGAGAGAGAGAGAGGAAGAGAGAGAGAGAAAATGGGAGATAGAGAGAGAGAAAAAAGAGAGAGAGAAGGAGAAAAAGAGAGAAAAAGAGAGAGAGAGAGAGAGAGAGAGAGAGAGAGATAGAAAGAGAGTGGAATAAATAGTGTGTGTGTGTGAGAGAGAGAGAGAGAGAGATAGAGTGAGTGAAAATGAGACAGAAAGAGAGAGCGAAAGGGAGATAGTAAGATAGAGAGAGAGGTGAGAGAGTGAGGTGAGAGAGAGAGAAAGAGAGAGGTGAAAGACAGAGAGAGAGAGGAGAGAGTGAGAGAGAGTGTGTGTGTTTAAGAGAGAGAGAGAAAACAAGAGAGTGTGAGAGAGAGAAAGAGTGAGACAGAAGAGAGAGAGGGGGAGGGAGAAAGGGAGAGAGAGTGAGAGAGAAAGGTAGAGAGAGTGAGAGAGAGTGTATGAGAGGTGAGAGATTGAGAGTGAGAGAGAGAGAGGTGAGAGAGAGTGAGAGAGAGAGGTGACAGAGAGAGAGAGAAAGAGAGAGATATGAAAGAGAGTGAGAGAGAGTGGGAAAGAGAGAGTGAGTGAGTGAGAGACAGAGTGAGAGATAGAGAGAGTGAGAGAGGTGAGAGAGAGAGGTGAGAAAAAGAGAGAGAGAGGTGAGAAAGAGGAGTGAGAGAGAGAGGAGAAAGAGGTGTGAGAGAGATAGGTGAAAGAGAGAGAGGTGAGCAAAAGATAGAGAGAGAGGCGAGAAAGAGGTAAGAGAGAGAAAGAGAATATACATTATAATTAAGGGGACAGTGGGTGTCAGCTAAGGAATGTTTAATAAAATAAAATAAAAGGACAAGATAAAGGAGATAGAAACACAAAAGAGAGAGACAGTCACTTCACCAAAGGAGATAAATCTATAATAACGTAAGTGTTCCAGACTCAGAGTGAAGAATAAGATTATATTCTAGTATTTACAGTGGGAGAAATCTTATTAAAATGATATACAAAGTTGATTAAAAGAGTAATTCCTCATAACCTAACACAATCTAATTTAAAAAGCCTGTTTCAATTTGAATAATCTATTTGTATAACAAACTGTTTATATTATATGATTCAGTGCTAAAAAACTAAAACATAAAAAAAACATTTTAACCCTTTTCTCATTTGAGTTAGGAAACTGGACTATTTGACTTCTCTATTTTCACATAAAAGCTTATGTAAAATATTTTTAAAAAGACACACTCATGGGCTCCCATTGTAATCCACCAAAATTCTGCCAGATCCTTGCCTAACATTACCCCACATACCATTAAGGCCTAGATTACGAGTGGAGCGCAAATATTTGCGCTCCACTCAGTAATACCAACGCACGCAAATGTACGCCGGTATCACAAGTCAGGTGCAATGCAAATGCGTTGTCATTGCCTGGAAGCCTTGTGCTCATGAGAGCATTCTACCATAGTCTTCAATGGGAGCCTCGTTCTCATGCCATGAGACACAGCAATGCACCTAGCACAGCACAGGGGGTAATTTGTGCAGCGTTGGGCATCAAATTAAAACTCTCTCTCTCTCTCTCTCTCTCTCTCTCTCTCTCTCTCTCTCTCTCTCTCTCTCTCTCTCTCGCTTTCTCTCTCTCTCTCTCTCTCTCTCTCTCTCTCTCTATATATATATATATATATATATATATATATATATATAATCCTGGACAAATGGATGCACTCTCAGGTCTTTTGGTGAAAAAGTAAATACTCTTTAATGGAATGTTTTCGGGGACTTCCTCCCCATCATCAGCATAAACATATTGTGCATTAAACAAACTTATATACAAAATAAAGTGATTACCAAAATTCAAATACCTGTGTGATTGTTTCAGTGTACTCTCAGTGAAGTGGCGCCAAACAGTGCAAATGTGGAACGCATATCCTGCGTTCCACAATGTGAACCGGAAGTGGTTAAAGTGATTCTATGTCCGGTTGTCTTAATAAAATATGACATAACATAAATGTGATATAACATAAATATAAATATAACGATGTCATATATCTTAATTATAATAGTGTACATACTTGGTCTGTTATATGTAATGCTACATATTTAATAGTGTCTCTCTTTGTGCGTGACTTATATTAACATATGGGAACTTCCCTTGAATTCTTATCTCTTATGTGCCCGAATGGAGATCCTTAGTACATTTACCTATTATTCTCCATAGTGCTTAACCCAACTTGTTAATTTAGGGAGAGTCTCACCCGATCATTTCTACACCTTCTTAGGGGACCGCCGTCTTAGCCTGGTTGGCATGGTGACCGGTTGTTGTACCGGATCTATTTAGGCGGATGGTTCTATTAGCCCTGCTTATAATATTGCATAGTTGCTTGGTTCTTTTAGTAGATCTAGTAACCTACTGCTAATGAGCTTATATTGGCGTGTTATACTTGTGCAGTGGTTATGTCCTCAACATGTCCTGGAGCCCAAATGGTGACTTATTTACTGTGCCAACCTGTCTTTAAGGGCTACCAATATCTGCAATATAAGCAATATAAAATATAGGGTTCCTATTCCGATGTCCCTGTTACAGCTTGAAGTTTTACTTAGGTGTCTATATGAACAAATTTTATATAGAGAGAAGAAAAAAATTAAAAATTAAAATTAAACTTAAAATTTAGAACAAGAAATAAGAAATAGTTAAAGCAACCCTGGTTTAGTTGCTTCTATGTACACTAAGTGTTAATGTTAAGTGTATTGGTTTGAGTTATTAAATAATGGCTATCTTTTCTTACATCCATACCCCTTATAAATAGATTATTGGTTCTAACTTCCATAGCATATGTTAAACAAACAGTTAATTCCATATTAAATTATATGAAATAATGCTAGCACATTGCTAAGTAAGAATTTTCTTCAAAGTTAAGTTTTAAACAGAATATTATATAGTAGTCCCAGTTTGGTGACCCTGTTCCATGTCCCTACACAACCTGTCCTGCATGGTGCTTAGGGTGGTATTTCCTTCAACATGGGGGTTATTTCTACCCCTAAGTAAATTGTCAGTCCATAGTTATCTGCTATATGACTCTGTGGTATCTTCTGGTTAATTATCTGTATCCTGTATGGTACAGATGTCATCTGGATCTGGAGTCTTTATATATTACTCTTTAAGTTTGCTCAGTGATTCAAGGTTGCTCCATAGTTTAAGTGTGCAAGAGTGAATATGGGCTATTGGCTAGGGGGACTGAGTACTGTCAATGGAGGGGGTCACCTCCGTGTCCCCCCCAAAAACAGGTTGTGTGCCCTGCACTGAATGGTCTACCTCAAAAGAGGCCTGACTACCAATGCATCATCACATTATACTCAAGGTCCTCTCACCGTGCCCCAGTCTGTATCTGACTGGAGAGTTAAGTCCTCCTGGGGCTATGGTGCCCAGTCTGTACATCCACTCTGCTTCCCTTCTTAACAGGGCCTTATTCCGGTCACCCCCCCTGTCCAGGTGGGGGACATGGTCAATCAGGATGTACCTGATGGTAGATACTTGATGTCCCTTTCTTGCGCAGTGTCTGGCCACTGGTTGGTCCGAGTCTCCTTGGTCCAGTGCCTGTCGTATGGCCCGTCTGTGGTTTGCCATCCTTTCGCGGAGTGTTCCGCTCGTTTTACCCACATAAAACCGGGCACATGGACAGAATAAAAGGTATACTACAAATGCAGTATTACAGGATATTGAGTGTTTGATACTGAACACTTTGTTTGTATGCGGATGGTGAAAGGTCTTGGTTGCCATTAGACCATTGCATGTTGTGCACCCCAGGCATCGGTATGAGCCTTTGATGTTGGTGTGAGTTGTATCCATGTAGTTAGATTTAGGGTCTGTACGTACTAGGATATCCCTGAGATTAGTACCTCTCCGGTAAGCTACCATCGGTGTCAGGTTGTGTGTAAAGGTCAGTTTAGGGTCAGTTTGAACTACTGACCAGTGTTCTCTTAATATTCTACCAGCCATTGTGGTATTGGGTGAAAACGTAGTTGCCATTATCAATTTATTAGCTTTCTCTTTTGGATTGTCCTTATGTATCAGGCTGTCCTGGGTATATGGAAGGACTTTCTCCAAGGTGCTATCAACTATCTGTTGTTTGTAATCCCTCTGCAAGAATTTGTCCCTCATGAGTTGCAACTGTGAGACCCCTGTAGCAATGTTGGAATTATTGAGTATGACTCTAGTCATCTGGGACTTCACTATGCCTTTTAGTAGGGCAGCAGGGTGGCAGCTACTGGTGAGACCCCTGTTAATATATACCATTACTTATTGAAACTCAAGAAACGTGAAATAGATCTAGCATTACACGGTAGTTATCTTTCAGAATATCATAGACTGAGCCATATCCCTAGGGGTTTTAGGGTAAAAAACATCCCCACTATAGGCAGGGACAACCCCGAGTTTAGAAGAAAATGGTGTCATATATTGAACAAATGCTCCCTAGATTTAATTCTACTCATAATAGAGGAAGTTACTGCAGTTTTGAATAGGGTCAAAAGTGAAATAGTGACATTCGAACAAACACACAATGAGACACTCATAACAGACCAACAAGAAAATTGGCTCACAAAACTTCAACAACAAGTTGATAAATACAAAACTGAACTACTAGTATTCAAAAATAGAAAACTGGAGTCAGTGAAAGCAGATTACATCCATGGCAGAGTTTATAAGTGGTTAACCAATTCAACAGAAGGCAGGCCTAGGAGAACATATAGACCTAGGAGAGTACAATTTACAACAGTCGATACCAGTGGTGCTGAGTCGTCTGAAACAGATACAAGTATTACACGACACACACCAACATCACTTAATACATACCCTTCACATCCTCCATACCATCCACCATATATACATAGGGGACAATCTACCCCAGATCATTTTTTTAGGGGTTACCACAAGGTCACACAGGGGAGGGGGAGGAACTCCAGACCACACATTAGGAGGGCAAGGGGACAGGTACAGACCCACACGTCGCAACAGACGGAGGATATAGTGGTCAATCTTAGTAAACACGTCCTTACAGCAGAAGAAAGTACCATGTTGAACAAAGGCCTATCCTTCGTTCCTAGTCACAATACCACAGAAATGGAACTTAAGTTAGACTTATACAGACTAAACCGGACGATGAAAATAAAAGAATATTTTCAGAATGCCCCTATAAGACCAGAATTTACTAGCCCTGTACAAAAATGTAAAAAGCCTAGCACATTTGAGCCATTAAACAGCAGTGCTAGTACTAAGACCTTTATGAGGCTGATAGCACAAGACATGGAATCACATAGAACCAACAAAATATGGAGACACAATCTCACACACACAGAAAGAGCAGCCATTAAATCTCTACAAGATGATTATACCTTGGTCATCCGCCCCGCCGACAAAGGCGGAGCTATAGTCCTAATGGACTACGAGGACAATAGAGAGGACATATTGAAGCAGTTGACTGACAATAACACCTACAAAGAGTTATCCAATGACCCCACGGTCAAGTTCAAAAAAGAACTGGATGGTATCCTAAAATTAGTTCGAACAGGGACACCTAACGGAACAAATTTTTGAGTACTGAACCATAACACACCAAAGAATCCCTATCTTATACACCACCCCGAAAATACACAAAACTCTGGACCACCCTCCTGGGCGGCCGATAGTCTCAGCTGTACAGTCACTTACACAGCCTGTGGCACAAGTAATAGACATTTACCTCCAACCTATTGTCAAAAATGTCAGATCATATATTTCTGACACTAATGACCTGATCAGGAAGATGGGGGATGTGCGTGTGGAGACTGGTGACATCCTGGTCACCCTGGATGTCAACAGTCTCTATACCATCATCCCGCATGACACAGGTATTCTGGCAACTAAACAACACCTCATAGACAGTACACAATATGAGGGACCCCCTATTGATTTTTTGTTGACACTAATGGAATATTGCCTCATCAGGAACTATTTCCGCTTTGAGACATCTTTTTATTTGCAGCTCACTGGCACGGCGATGGGGTCTAATATGGCCCCATCGTATGCCAACATTTATATGTGTCAGTTCGAAAACCAATTCCTGTGGAGCACTGACACATCGCCGGTAATCTTTTATGTAAGATACATCGACGATGTGTTCATGGTCTGGCGAGGGGGACAACAGGCATTACTAGATTGGTTTAGGGCTTGGAACAGCACCCCCACACCAGTGAGATTCAAAATGACACATCATCACAAAGAGATACAGTTCCTAGACCTTAACATCTTTATAGAAGGGAATGCCGTAGGAACCACGCTCTACAGTAAGCCTACTGATAGAAATTCAATCTTAAATGCCACCAGCTGCCACCCTCCTGCCCTACTAAAAGGTATAGTGAAGTCCCAGATGACTAGAGTCATACGCAATAATTCCAACATCGCTACAGGGGTCTCACAGTTGCAACTCATGAGGGACAAATTCTTGCAGAGGGGTTACAAACAACAGATAGTTGATAGCACCTTGGAGAAAGTCCTTCCATATACCCAGGACAGCCTGATACATAAGGACAATCCAAAAGAGAAAGCTAATAAATTGATAATGGCAACTACGTTTTCACCCAATACCACAATGGCTGGTAGAATATTAAGAGAACACTGGCCAGTAGTTCAAACTGACCCTAAACTGACCTTTACGCACAACCTGACACCGATGGTATCTTACCGGAGAGGTACTAATCTCAGGGATATCCTAGTACGTACAGACCCTAAATCTAACTACATGGATACAACTCACACCAACATCAAAGGCTCATACCGATGCCTGGGGTGCACAACATGCAATGGTCTAATGGCAACCAAGACCTTTCACCATCCGCATACAAACAAAGTGTTCAGTATCAAACACTCAATATCCTGTAATACTGCATTTGTAGTATACCTTTTATTCTGTCCATGTGCCCGGTTTTATGTGGGTAAAACGAACGGAAAACTCAGCGAAAGGATGGCAAACCACAGACGGGCCATACGACAGGCACTGGACCAAGGAGACTCGGACCAACCAGTGGCCAGACACTGCGCAAGAAAGGGACATCAAGTATCTACCATCAGTTACATCCTGATTGACCATGTCCCCCCCCCTGGACAGGGGGGGTGACCGGAATAAGGCCCTGTTAAGAAGGGAAGCAGAGTGGATGTACAGACTGGGCACCATAGCCCCAGGAGGACTTAACTCTCCCCCAGATTTCAAGGCGCTCATTTAAGAAAAAATACAGACTGGGGCACGGTGAGAGGACCTTGAGTATAATGTGATGATGCATTGGTAGTCAGGCCTCTTTTGAGGTAGACCATTCAGTGCAGGGCACACAACCTGTTTTTGGGGGGACACGGAGGTGACCCCCTCCATTGACAGTACTCAGTCCCCCTAGCCAATAGCCCATATTCACTCTTGCACACTTAAACTATGGAGCAACCTTGAATCACTGAGCAAACTTAAAGAGTAATATATAAAGACTCCAGATCCAGATGACATCTGTACCATACAGTATACAGATAATTAACCAGAAGATACCACAGAGTCATATAGCAGAGAACTATGGACTGACAATTTACTTAGGGGTAGAAATAACCCCCATGTTGAAGGAAATACCACCCTAAGCACCATGCAGGACAGGTTGTGTAGGGACATGGAACAGGGTCACCAAACTGGGACTACTATATAATATTCTGTTTAAAACTTAACTTTGAAGAAAATTCTTACATAGCAATGTGCTAGCATTATTTCATATAATTTAATATGGAATTAACTGTTTGTTTAACATATGCTATGGAAGTTAGAACCAATAATCTATTTATAAGGGGTATGGATGTAAGAAAGGATAGCCATTATTTAATAACTCAAACCAATACACTTAACATTAACACTTAGTGTACATAGAAGCAACTAAACCAGGGTTGCTCTAACTATTTCTTATTTCTTGTTCTAAATTTAAATTTTTATTTTTTTCTTCTCTCTATATAAAATTTGTTCATATAGACACCTAAGTAAAACTTCAAGCTGTAACAGGGACATCGGAATAGGAAACCTATATTTTATATTGCTTATATTGCAGATATTGGTAGCCCTTAAAGACAGGTTGGCACAGTAAATAAGTCACCATTTGGGCTCCAGGACATTTTGAGGACATAACCACTGCACAAGTATAACACGCCAATATAAGCTCATTAGCAGTAGGTTACTAGATCTACTAAAAGAACCAAGCAACTATGCAATATTATAAGCAGGGCTAATAGAACCATCCGCCTAAATAGAACCGGTCACCATGCCAACCAGGCTAAGACGGCGGTCCCCTAAGAAGGTGTAGAAATGATCGGGTGAGACTCTCCCTAAATTAACAAGTTGTGTTAAGCACTATGGAGAATAATAGGTAAATGTACTAAGGATCTCCATTCAGGCACATAAGAGATAAGAATTCAAGGGAAGTTCCCATATGTTAATATAAATCACACACAAAGAGAGACACTATTAAATATGTAGCATTACATATAACAGACCAAGTATGTACACTATTATAATTAAGATATATGACATTGTTATATTTATATTTATGTTATATCACATTTATGTTATGTCATATTTTATTAAGACAACCGGACATAGAATCACTTTAACCACTTCCGGTTCACATTGTGGAACGCAGGATATGCGTTCCACATTTGCACTGTTTGGCGCCACTTCACTGAGAGTACACTGAAATAATCACACAGGTATTTGAATTTTGGTAATCACTTTATTTTGTATATAAGTTTGTTTAATGCACAATATGTTTATGCTGATGATGGGGAGGAAGTCCCCGAAAACGTTCCATTAAAGAGTATTTACTTTTTCACCAAAAGACCTGACAGTGTATCCATTTGTCCAGGATTATTTATTGCATGCTTGCACCCAGGCAGATATCCTACAGGAGGGTAACACAGTACATTGGATGGTATTTTATATATATATATATATATATATATATATATATATATATATATATATATATATATATATATATATATGAATATATACATATATATTTATGTATTTATATGTGTATATACACATATTAACACGTAAATATATATATATATGTACATAAGCATATACATATATATTTACAGTGAAAACACAGTCCCCCATTGACCTCTATGTAAAGTGATGTTGTTTGTTTTCTAACACCCCTCATCCCCTCAATTTAACTTGTTAACTTTGCTTTGTGAAGTTTTTTTGTAAAAAATAAAATAAAGATGCTATTATTTTTAATTGTTAACTACTGTACACTTTAATTTGGGAGCAATTGGGCACATATTTTTCATTAACCAGAGGTCTGACCTCTGGTTAATTGCACTAAGCGCAAAGTGCTCCCGCGAGCTTGCGGGAGGATTAATCAGCCACTTGTAATGGCTGGTTTATTGCCACTTTCCGAAAGCACTTATCGAAGCACGTTAAAATAGCGCTCCACTTGTAATCTAGCCCTAAGACCCATAACATGATGTGACTCCACTCAGATCTCTTAGTAACTACAAGGAAGGGTCTGGACTTTAAAGGTACTTTAAACACTAAATAAATGTTAGCTAGAACAATGCATTCAAAGAAAAGATAAGTCTGTGAATAATATGTAGATGTATTTTTTAAAGTTTCATTAGTTATTTAAATATTGACAATTTTTTAAAAAAGTTTTAGTGTCTATAAAACAATAGGAGCTGCCATGTTGTAACTTAGGTTACCTTCTCTGCTTTGGCCAATTAGGGAGAGTTATAAATAGGTCACTAGGATGTGCAGCCAATGGCTGTGTGGAATATAATAGTGTTCTGCACTTCCATTTCTAACAGGAACTATAAAGCTCACTATTTCAGAATGGAAATACAGGGAAAGGGGACAGAATAAAAAATGAAAGTATATTGCAGTGTTTATTTTATAAATATACAATTTATCATTTTATATTATCATCTCAAAGGGTTTAATGTCCCTTTAAGGGCTAGATTACAAGTGGAGCGCTAATTTATTGCGCCATTTGCGGGCACACAAATAACCAGCCATTACAAGTGACTGGTCATTTTCACTGCAAGCTCGCGGTACCAATTAGCGCTCAGACAATTAACCAGAGATCAGATCTCTTGTTAATTTTCTAAAAGTGCCCCACTGCACTAGGCAGTTTTAAGGGTTGGCCACTGTCCAGTGTTCGAAAAAAAACGGCACTGGAAAGTGCCTTTAGATGGCGGTTTATGTTTACTGTAAATATATATGTATTCAGAACGAGGCTTCCATTGGAGCCTATGGAATCGCGTTCTCGTGAGCACAATGCTTCCGCGCAATGCAAACACGAGGTCGCGTTCGAATTGCTTGCACTGGTATTACTCAGTTGAGTGCAAATATCACTTTAGCATAAGGAAGGAAGTTAATTACAAGAAGTTAACATGAAATTGTTGCACAAATTATAAATTAATATTTTTGACTAACTGAAAAAAAAATGGAATCAGTCCTATTTGTAAGTAATTATCAATACTTAATAATGTATTTGCCACGTTTTGTTGCGCTTTGGCTGTGAATCTTTTCCATGAAGGTCTGTAAAAGTTCTTAAAGGGCTATGAAACTCAACATTTTTATTCCACGATTCAGATAGAATATGCGATTTTAAATCACTTTCTAATTTACTTCTATTATCAATTTTTCTTTGTTTTTCTTGGTATCTTTTGTTGAAAAGTAGGGACGTAAGCTTAAAGGGACACCTGCATTTTTATTGTTTTAAAAGATAGATTATCCCTTTATTAACCATTCCCTAGTTTTGCATAACCAACACTGTTATATTAATACACTTTTTACCTCTGTGATCACTGATTATCTTGTATCTAAGGCTCTGCAAACTGCGCACTTTTTCAGTTTATTTGACAGACTTGCATTTTAGCCAATCAGTGCTGACTCCCAGGTAAATTCACCTGCATGAACACAGTGGTATCTATATGCCACACATGAACTAACACCCTCTAGTGGTGAAAAACTGTCAAAATGCATTCATATAAGAGGCGGCCTTTAAGGTCAAAGAAATTAGCATATGAGCCTCCTAGGTTTAATTTTCAACTAATAATACCAAGAGAACAAAGCAAATTTGGTGATAAAAGTAAATTGGAAAGTTGTGTAAAATGACATGCCCTAACTGAATCATGAACGTTTATTTTTAGCTCTGCTTCTTAGCAAAGGGATCAAGCTAAAAAAGGATCAAATAAATAAGGATATTTGAGTTATTTCAGGAGTTATTCAGAGTTATTCAGGGTTATTCAGTAGTAAAGAATACTTATATTTTATTTATTGTTAAAGTGTTGCATAGTTTAAAATGTCTCAGATAGAGTGCAATGGGTGTTTTGCACTTTTTAATCGTGCTACTTTTTGGAGATTTAGGGGCTGTCCTGATTGTAAGCAGTTTTCCCTCTTAAGGGAAGAAATAGCTCAACTTCAAGCTAAGGTAAGTAACATACCTGTTACCTCTACAAAGCTGCCTCAGAAAGAAGCCCCTCTACCCCAGAGATCAGCAAGGAGAGACAGATGGATCACTGTAGGCTCTGGAAGAATTAGAACAGTAGACCAGAAGCATTGCCCACAACCTCTGCCATTGCAAAACTCCTATGCTGCTCTTGCCGAACACACTTGTGATGAGGAGATTGCTGTTTCTGAGCCCTCTGAAGCTGTAACAGGTCATTTAAATCTATTGGTATCTGATTCTCCAGGTAACATAACACAGGTAAGAACTGCAGATGTGTTTTTGAGGAAAAGACTGTTAGTGGGTGACTCTATTTTGAGGAATGTGTATTTAGGTGAAAGTAAAGGAGAAACAAGGGAGGTTAGATGTCTTCCAGGAGCTACTGCTCACAGGGATAAGAATCGTATTTTGAGAATTGTTAAGGCAGCAGGAAAGGGAAGTGAGTTAGATGTGATTGTTCATTTAGGAACAAATGATCTGGCTAGTAATCATGTTGCTGCTGTTCAGAAAGAGTTTTGTGACCTAGGTAATCATTTAGAGACTGTGGCATCAACTCTATCATTTTCTGCTATTTTACCTGTGTATGGCCAGGAAGCAGGAAAGATGGAGCGGATAACAACATTTAATTCTTTGTTAGATAAGTGGTGCAGGGAACGAGGATTTGGTTTTATTGGCCATTATAGCTCTGTTTGGAAAGATACTAGGCTATTTAGGAGAGATGGCTTGCATTTGGATGCTAAAGGAACAGAGTATCTGGGAGAGGAGTTCAAATTCTTTATTAGAAATCATTTAAACTAATAAAGGGGGGTAGCATTAATATATCCACCTGCCCCCCACAGCATGCCAAAACTGTTAGTCCAAGTAACAATTCTAGAAATTCTAGTAGAAAAATTCTTCGTGCCATGAGCACAAATGCTCGCAGCTTAGGAAATAAATTACCTGAACTCATTTCAATAATGACTAGGGACAACTTGGATTTAGTAGCTATAACAGAAACATGGTACAATGATTTGCATGACTGGGACATAGTCATACCTGGATACAGGTTATTTAAAAAGAACAGAGTAGGAAAGAAAGGTGGAGAAGTTGCTCTGTATGTAAATTAAAATATAAGGTTACTGAAATTGTAGGAACAAATGATGAGGTGGAAAGTATTTGGGTGACTTTGGAAATTGGAGATAGAAGTGTTTTTAGAATAAGGGTTGTATATAGGCCTCCATTGCAGGGTGAAAAACTGGACAATCTGTTATTAGAAGAAATAACCAAAATGACCATGAAGGGTAAGGTTATAGTACTGGGGGACTTTAATTTGCCAGATATAGACTGGAAGATTCATTCTGCTAGATTAGGTAGAAGCAGGTATATTCTTGAATCTCTGCTAGGGGAATCACTTGAGCAATTAGTCAAGGAACCAACTCGTAATGAAGCTATATTAGATCTAATACTTACAAACAGTGATACAGTTTCAGATGTGTCTGTAAGTGAGAATTTAGGATCCAGTGATCATCAATCTGTTTGGTTTAGTATTCATGTGCAGGAACTGTCCACCCAGACTAAAACAAAAGTTTTAGACTTTAGGACGGCAGATTTTTCAATAATGGGAGAATACCTAAAAAACTATTTAAAAGGGAAAACTCTTATTACAGGGGTTCAAGAACAGTGGGAATTTGTGAAAGGTGCCATTTTAGATGCAACCGCACACTATATTAGACATGTCTGTAAAAGTAAAAGAAAGCGGAAACCAATTTGGTTTTCCAAAGAAGTAGCACATGCTGTAAAGACAAAAAAAAAAGATAGCTTATAAAAATTACAGACACACACAAGCAGATGATGATATGAAAATATGGAGACTCCAACAAAAAAAAGACTAAGCAGTTAATTAGGAAGGTTAAAGCTCATGCAGAAGAGAAGATAGCACAGTCAGTAAAACATTGGGACAAAACATTATTTAGATATATCAGTGAAAGAAGAAAAAATAAGGTAGGAATAGTAAAATTGAAATCAGTTGATGGTAGAATAATAGAAGGAGATAAGCAGATTGCAGACTGTCTCAATGATTACTTCTGTTCTGTTTTCACAAAAGATTGTGAAAATACAATGTCTACATTAAGGGATGCTACGAAAAATAGAAACAAGCTAAACAGTAATCTTTTTACAGAGGATGAGGTTTTGTTAGCATTATCAAAAATAAATGTTAAAAAGGCAGTGGGTCCTGATAATATTCATCCAAGGGTTTTAAAAGAACTTTGATCAGTGCTAACTGTCCCATTAACTGATCTGTTTAATCAGTCACTATTAACAGGAGCTGTCCCAGATGATTGGAGAATAGCAAATGTAATACCTCTTCATAAAAAGGGCAGTAGAGAAGAATCTGGCAACTACAGGCTAGTTAGTTTAACTTCAGTAGTAGGGAAATTAATGGAAAGCCTCTTAAAAGAAAGAATTATGACTTACATAAAGACAAACAATTTAGAGGACCAAAATCAGCATGGTTTTACTTTAGGGAGATCATGTCAGACTATTCTAATTGACTTCTTTGATTATGTAACAAAAGTATTAGACAAGGGTGGAGCAGTTGATGTAGCATATCTAGATTTCAGCAAAGCATTTGACACCGTCCCACACAAAAAACTAACAAACAAACTGTATCTCCTTGGTCTAGATTCAAAAATTGTGAACTGGGTGGAATGCTGGCTTAAAAGGAACATGAAAGCCAATTTTTTTTTTTCTTTCGTGATTTAGAAAGAACATGTCATTTTAAACAACTTTCTAATTTACTTCTATTATCTAATTTGCTTCATTCTCTTGATATCACTTGCTGGAAAGCATATCTAGATATGCTCAGTAGCTGCTGCACCTAGAGGCCTTGTGTGATTGGCTCACATGTGTGCATTGCTATTTCTTCAACAAAGGATATCTAAAGAATTGAGCAAATTAGATAATAGAAGTAAATTGGAAAGTTGTTTAAAATTGCATGCCCTATCTGAATCATGAAAGTTTAATTCTGACTAGACTGTCCCTTTAAGGACAGAAAACAAAGTGTCTTAGTAAATGGAGTTCATTCAGCAGAGGGGGCTGTTACTAGTGGTGTTCCCCAGGGGTCAGTTCTGGGGCCTGTTTTGTTTAACATATTTATCTGCGACATCATCAAAGGGCTACAGGGGAAAGTATTTCTGTTTGAGTGGATGTTCCAGGGGGGTAGACAAAATGAGAAGGGATATACAACAATTGGAGGATTGGACAAACGACTGGGATCTAAAGTTTAACACAGCAAAGTGTAAAATAATGCATTTAGGGAAGAAAAATCCAAATGTTAATTACAGACTCAATGACACTTTACTGACTGTTACAGATGAGGAACAGGACTTGGGAATTATTATTTCAGATGATTTAAAACTTAGTAAACAATGTAGTAATGCAGCGAGTAAGGCTAGCAGAATGCTTGGATGTATTGGTAGAGGTATTTGCAGCAGAAATAGTAAGGTTCTTATGCCACTTTATAGATCATTAGTTAGGCCTCATCTTGAGTATTGTGTGCAGTTCTGGAGGCCATATCTTCAGAAGAATATTAACAAACTTGAATCTGTGCAAAGGAGGGCTACCAAAATGGTACATGGTCTAAAAAATAAAACTTACCAGGATAGGCTCAATGACCTAAATATGTATAGCTTAGAGGAGAGAAGGGAAAGAGGTGATATGATAGCAACTTTCAAGTACATTAAAGGGCTTAGTAAAACTGAGGCTGTGGGTATTTTACATAAAATGGAAAATTCAAGAACAAGGGGTCATGAGCTCAAGCTAAAGGGTAGTAGATTCAGGAGTAATTTGAGGAAGCACTTCTTTACAGAAAGAGTGATTGATTTATGGAATAAACTTCCTCAAGAGGTAGTAGCAACAAACACTGTGGGGGACTTTAAAAATGCATGGGACAAGCATAAGGCTATCCTATGAACTAGATAAGTTTATACTGTTAGGTAAGGTCGGGCAGACTTGCTGTGCCTATGGCTCTTATCTGCCGTCAATATCTATGTTTCTATGTTTCTATTTTAAACTAGACTGTCTCTTTAAGAGTCAGCCTATTTCTGGAGCACTTTATGACAGCAGTTTTGCAAGAAAGTTACCCATTTGTAAGAGCACTAGAGCGCAACACTATTTATTCAACACAAAGGGGCTGATTTATCAAGCTATTTTCCGGTTTCCGCATTGAATTGATATTGAATAGACATAAAAGCAAACAAAAACAAGACATCATTTATTCCATTCAAGCTATAGCGTAATAATAAAATGTTCTATGTGTTACCCCAGTAAATAAGTTAAACAAATAGGCAATACACTACTGGTGAGCCAATGAGAAGAAACATATGTGTGCAGCCACCAATAACTAGCTTGTGCCCAGTAGTGTAATGCTGGTCTGAATTAGACTTTAATTATGTGCTTAACTGTACAGCTACAGGCAAGCAATAGTGCAATACTCATTTACAGCATAAACAGACATAAAATGTTCTATTATTTCACAAATACTTGCCTATAATTTTGTGTTTAATATAGTTAAAGGGACTTGAATTTACTTCTATTATCTAATTTGCTTAATTTTCTTGGTATCCTTTGTTGAATGAGAAGCAATGCACTACTGTAACCTAGCTGAAAGCCAATGACAAGAGACATATATGTGCATCCACCAATCAGCAGCTTCTGAGCCTACCTAGGTATTCTTTTCAACAAATGATACAAAGAGAACAAAACAAATGAGATAATTGAAATGCATCGGAAAGTTGTGAAAAATTGCATGGTGTGTCTGAAACATGAAAGAAAAAATGTAGGCCACCTTTTAGCTCAGGGCATTTCGTTAGCTTTTCACAGCTAGACAGTGCTAGTTCATCTGTGCCATATAGATAACATTATGCTCACTCCGTGGAGTTATTTATGAGTCAGCACTGATTAGCTAAAATGCAAGTTTGTAAAAAAAAAATTTAAATAAAGGGGCAGTCTGCAGAGTTTAATATACAAGCTAATCACAGAGGTAAATAGTGTATTAATATAACCCTGTTAGTTATGCAAAATTGGGTAATGGGAAATAAAGGGTTTATTGATCTTTTTAACTTATAACAATTTTCCAGTAGACTGTTTCTTTAATTTGTGTCAAACAAGCCTCTGCTGACTCTCTATACGAAGGTGTTTTATGAATGCTGGTGCACAGCACCCTCACAGCATATGTGCGTATGCTACTGTAAAACAGTAATAAGTTTACTAGAAGCATTCTTGCTAATGGAAATATATTGCAAAAAAATGCTTCTATTTAAAATACCCAAGTTTTAATCTCTCTATCCCTTTAACCCCTTCACAGCCCCATGCATTTGCAAAGTACTATTTTGTAACCTGCTTTGGCAGCCAAGTGGTTAAAGCTTTTCTTGTAGCATTTAGCATATCTACATTAGGTTAACAGCACAAGACAATGCATTGTGAACCAAGAGCTTTTAGAGGTTTAACTCATCTAGGGAAAAAAAAAAATCAAATGCTTCTTGACACCTCCCCCGCTGTAATGACTTTTTTACACCTAATTATCCGATCACATTTATCAGCTTTCTTAGTATACGTATTAATAGACTGCTGCGCTGTAACGTGAGAGATGTATTTAGTGTCATTCCCATTATCAGGATTTTTGGGGTGGGATTTTTTTTATGTGACAAATGATGACCATTTTTTTTTTAAAACTGTGCAGTTATCACCCTGGAATTCCCAAGACCCTGAATATACTTTCTATAAATTGTAGGCATTATTCTACACTGTATTAACCATTGGCTTCTCTGTATACAAACTGATGCTATAGGGAAGGTAACACATTAGCCACCTAATTATCCGCAGTATCTCATCATGTTACCGTAGAATGAGCTTTTGTTTGTCTGCAATGGATCATTAGTAAAGAGGTTATTTGTAAGGAAATACTCTGTGTTTTGGGACCGGAGTTATTGGCCATATTAATAAACAAACAATCACAGTTTAGGTGGGGCATGACGGAGCTATTAGGGACCTTGGACTTCAGCTTAATGCAAACAGAAGCTGGGCTTGGAAAATAACGTGTTGGGGGCTGCTGATATAATTTCTAAAGATGGAGCCATGAAGGATGCTAAGTCTCAGATACACATGGCATGGAGAAGAGCTTTAGATTTATAATTGTATCCTGGGGTAACCTCTTCAATCTAATTGATGCGGCCCACTTTATTCCAGGTGGGTAGAAATATTCAGTTTTATCATAGGGGGGTGTTAAAGGGGCACTGAACACCTTGTATGTCAGCCAAGTGTAAATATGTAAGAATTACCACTTTATTTGCTGCAATTGATGTTTAATATTTAACCCCCTTATTTGGGGGAGCCTGTTACTGGTCATTATCTTAATAAAGCAGCGTTGTTTTGCTTGTTATCAGATAACCTTTGCTGAGATCAATTAAGGATAGATATGTAGCAGGGTTAGGCTTGAGCAACTGAAAACAAGCCAGAAATGCGTCAGCTGTATCTGATCTTTCATGTTTATTCATTTTGTTATGTTGGTGTCTCTGTTTTAAATAATGATGAAATAAATATGAACTTTTATTCAGTCGGTGCTCCTCTACACTTCTTCTTTCCGCTTATTAGGCTTGAGATAAGTAAAGTGTTCATGTCTAGTTGTAAGACACAATTAAATTACATGAAAGGGGAGTAAATAAATAATGAACATATATTACAAAGTTGTTTTACTTTATATTATTGAACATTTTGGCTTAGATTGCCAGGTGAGCGTTATGGTGCACAAGATTTCAAAAGGTAATTGCACTCAAACACAATTGATACCATGAGTATACTGCAATCATCTGTGTGCTTGTATTAGAAGCTAAAAGTAATTTTTTCGCTCAAGCATAATTGATCACTATGTTAGATGAAACATGATATATGAAGCAGGACGATCTAGATTCATGAATTCTCTCGTTATCTCTCACATATTTATTCACTCGTGGGCTTTACTAAAATGTACTAATATAAATGTATTTATTAGCCATATATACGTGATTTCTCCTATGGCAAATGAGAACTGCTGGAAATGTGAGAAAAATGACATTTCTACCTCAACACCTAGTAGTGTCATTTAGCAATCGCATTCTTGAGATACAGTATTTGTACTTAGTGAATACAATTTTTTTATAATGTTAAATTACACTATCTTTTTAAATAAACACAGTTTGTCTCAGCAATCATGTAGGCAGGAATAAGATAAGATTATTTGACAACCCGTTTTATTTGGTTGTAGTCCAAATGTTTTGCATGTGTTTGTAAAATAAGCTATTTTCCTTATAAAGGACCAGATTATAAGTGTAGCAGTAAATATCGCTTTTGTGAAAGTGATTGAAAGCAATATTTGTGATCCACTGAGTAATTCCAGTGCAGGCTAACTTGCGCTGGTATTACAAGTTGATAGCTATGCGAACGCGAGCTTGCCTTCGCATTGCTAGGAAGCATTGCGCTCACAAGAGACGCTTTCATAGGCTTCAATGGGAGCCTCGTTCTGATTCCGTCAATGAAGTGGCGCAACGATGGCAGCAATTATAAATATATATGTATATGATTATATACATATATATTTATGTGTTAAAATGTGTATATATACATATTAACACAAATATATGTATATAAACATATACATATATATTTACTGGGAACTCACAGTTCCTATAGACCGCAATGTAAAGGAACTTTTCAGTGCCATTTTTTTTTCTAACACCCCACTCCCACCAACTTTACCCCCCAAATACCGCCTAGTGCAGTTATTTTATTTAAAAAAAACACTATATTGTATTTTGGGGGCACTTGGGGCACATTTATAAAATTAACCAGAGATCTGATCTATGATTAATTTTATAGCTTGTGGTAGCTTGTAATGGCTGGTTATTTATTGTGCGCCCATTTGCGGGTGCGTGATAAATTAGCGCTCCACTTGTAATCTAGTTCAAAGTATTTTATGTTGCAATTTGGTTAATTTAAGGTTGTGAATCTGGTGGCAGGGGTAAACCTTCTCTACTCTAGTAACAAGCCCAGGCGACTCTCCCCGAGTAAGGAAAATAGCGCGGGAGAGTTTAGCTAATAAAAAACAATCAGCTAGATTATGAGTTGTGCAATCGTGTTTTAACGCTGAAAAATTGTCATTTCAGTGTCAAAACAGCACCGCAGCCATTACAAGTCTTGTCGGTATAGCTGTATCGCAAGCCATTTAGCCTGTAACGTAACGCCAGCCCCGCATTTGTAAAAATTATGTTTTTTCATGGGACTTCCATAGCGCTGCCAATACAAGATCCGTTCTGCAATCTAAAAGCAGTAGTAAAGAGTTTTACGCTACAAAACTGCTACATGAAACTCATAACTAAACTGCTACAAAGTAAACTAAACACCCATAAACTACCTATTAACCCCTAAACCGAGGCCCTCCCGCATCGCAAATACTATATTAAATTTATTAACCTCTAATCTGCCGCTTCCGACATCACCGCCTCTATTAAAAATTATTAACCCCTATTCCGACGCTCCCTGACATCGCCGCCACTATACTAAATTTATTAATCCCTAAACCGCCGCCCTCCCGCTACGCAAACACTATTTAAATATTATTAACCCCTAATCTGCCGTCCGCCCACATCGCTTCTACTGTACTAAAGTTATTAAGCCCTACACTGCTGCCACTATAATAAACCTATTAACCCCTAAACCGCAAGTCCCCCACAACGAAATATACTAAAGTGAACTATTAACCCCCAAACCGAAAGCCCCCCACATCGCAATAAACTAGTAACCTCTAAACCTAACCATAACCCTAACCCTAACGTAACCCTAACACCTCCTAACTTTATATTAAAATTACAATTTCCCAAGCTTAAATTAAATTAAAACTTTCCTGTCAAATTAAAAGAACTAAGTTTAAACTAACAATTAAACTAGTATAATTATTAAACTAAAATTAAACTTACTACCAATTAAAGAAAACTAAACTACACATTAAAAAAATCCTAACACTACTATAAAAATTACAAAATATCTAATTACAAAAAATACAAAATACAAAATTACGAAAAATAACAAACAAAATTATCCCAGATAAAAAAGAATTACACCTAATCTAATAGCTCACCCAAACTAAAAAAAAAAAAACCCTAAACTACCAATAGCCCTTAAAAGGGCCTTTTGTGGGGCATTGCCCCAAAGATATCAGCTCTTTTCCCTGAAAACCCCCCAAAATATAAAACCTAATTCTAAAATAACCTAATCTACCCATTGCCCTGAAAAGGGCATTTGTATGGGCATTTAGCTCTTTTGCTGCCCAAGCCCTAATCTAAAAATAAAAACCCACCCCAAAATGAAAAAAAAAATGACACAAAATAACAAACAAATTATCAAAAATAATAAAAAATATTCCTATTCTAATACCCATTTTAAAAAAAAACACCCCAACATAAAAAACCTAATCTAGAATTAACTAGCAATAGCCCTTAAAAGAGCCTTTTGTAGGGCATTGCCCTAAATTAAACAGCCCTTTTACCTAAAAAGTAAAAATTACAAAGACCCACTAACATTACAAACCCCCACCCCCCAAACCCACAAAATAAAAAAAAAACTATCTAAAAAACCTAATCTACCCATTGCCCTGAAAAGGGCATTTGTATGGGCATTGCCCTTAAAGGGCATTTAGCTCTTTTGCTGCCCAAACCTTATGGGTAGATTAGGTTTTACTTTATTTTTATTTTGTGGGTTTGAGGGGTGGGGGCTTGTTAACTTTAGGGCAATGCCCTACAAAAGGCACTTTTAAGGGCCCACAAAAGGCCCTTTTTAGGGCCCTTGGTAGTTCATTATAGATTATTTTTTTATTTTTTTGGGTGTTTTTTTTAAAGGGTATAAGAATAAGAATAATTTTTATTGTTTTGTATAATTTTGTTTGTTATTTTTTTGTAATGTTAGTGTTTTTTATTTTTTGTAATGTTAGTGTTGTTTTATTTTTTGTAATGTTAGGTTTTAGTGTAAGGAAGGTTAGGTTTTATTTTACAGATAAGTTTGTATTTATTTTAGCTAGGTAGTTATTAAATAGTTAATAACTATTTACTAACTAGTCTACCTAGTTAAAATAAATACAAACTTACCTGTGAAATAAAAATAAAAACCTAAGCTTGCTAAAATATAACTATTAGTTGTATTGTAGCTAGCTTGGGTTTTATTTTACAGGTAAGTATGTACAGTATTTAGTTTTAAATAGGTATTATTTATTTAATAATTGTAACTTTAGTTTAGCTCTATTTTAATTATGTTAAAGTTAGGGGGTGTTAGGTTTAGGGTTAGGGTTATGCTGGGGTTAGGGTTAGAGTTACGTTAGGGTTAGGGTTAGGTTTAGGGGTTAATATAGTTTAATTTAGGTTGTTGCGATGTGGGTGGCTGGCGGTTTAGGGGTTAATAGGTTTATTTAGTGGCAGTGATGTGGGAGGCCAGAGGTTTAGGGGTTAATACTTTTATTTAGTGGAGGTGATGTCGGGGGAACGGTGGAATAGGGGTTAATAGCTTTAATATAGTGGTGGCGATGTTGGGGTGCGGCAGAATAGGGGTTAATAACTTTCATATAGTGACAGTGATATAGGGTGCGGCAGATTAGGGGTTAATAACTTTATTTAGGTGGCGGTGATATTGGGAGCGGTAGATTAGAGGGTTAATTTTAATAACTGTAGGTAGGTGTCGGCGATGTCGGGGGCCAGCAGATTAGGGGTGTTTAGACTCAGGGTTTATGTTAGGGTGTTAGGTTTAAATGTAACTTTTATTTTCCCCATAGACATCAATGGGACTGCGTTAAGGAGCTTTTCATTCTGCGATCGCAGGTGTTAGACTTTTTTCTGACCTGCTCTCCCCATTGATGTCTATGGGGAAAGCGTGCACGAGCACGTCAAAACAGCGCTTGGATTGTATGCGGTATGGAGTTTAAAACCACCATATCGCACGCACAAGATGGCTGTTTCAAAACTTGTGATGGCAGCGCTATAGAGGGTTAAATAACGCAACTTTTGTTGCTTTTGTTAATTTCCCTATAGCGCGCATAACTCGTAATCTAGGTGAATTGCAGCAATTAAAGTGTTAATTTGTTAGGACAATATTTACACTTGGGGGCCTATTTAACAAAGGTCTGTCGGACCTGATTCGACAGTGCGGAACAGGTCCAACAGACCTCGCTGAATGCGGAGAGCAATACGCTCTCCGTATTCAGCATTGCACCAGCAGCTCTTGTGAGCTGCTGGTGTAACGCCGCCCCCTGCAGATTCGTGGCCAGTCGGCCGCCAGCAGGGGGGTGTCAATCAACTTGATCGTACTCAATCGGGTTGAATTGCGGCAATGTCTGTCCGCCTGCTCTGAGCACCTCTGAGAACGCTGCTTCATAACTGTTGTTTCTGGCAAGCCTGAAGGCTCGCCAGAAACACGGGGCTTGATAGATATGCCCCTTCGTGTTTTTCCTTAAAAAAATAATTTTACGTATATTTATATGTTACAGTATTTTTTCAACAGTGGATTGTGGGTTTTATTTTTTAAACATTCTTTTTAAAGTTTTTAAAAACAAAATTAGTTTTATTTGTAATAATACTTTACAAAAGCTTTTGACTTTGTTTAACATTTCATACAATAATTTAATTCCTTCTTGAGCCCAGAGTTTAACTATGAACTTTTAAAGTATAGGGAGGGAGCATTATTTATGACTAGCTCTCCCAATTGAAATTACAATTGTTTTTAAAGTCTAACATATATTATTGTTATTATTTTATATTTTCAATCTCAAAATGTTTACTGTCCCTTTTTTAATATAACTAACGTGGTGAACTATATCTTGTTAAAATAAAGGGAAAGGATATTCGTACACATTGATGCACATAAAAGCTTTCCTACTGCAGGACAAATTAGATAGATTCAAGCTTTGCCATAGTATATATATATATGTGTGCGTGTGTGCCTTTTTGTGTGAGTGCATGTGTGTTTGTGTGTGTGTGTATGTGTACAAAATTAAAAGGTGAAAGAACAATATATTTAATTATTTAGTGCAAACCAATCTATGAGGTATTTAATTTTAAACAACTTTCAAATTTACTTTTACCATCAAATTTGCTTTGTTCTCTTGGTATTCTTAGTTGAAATCTAAACCTAGGTAGGCACATATGCTAATTTTAAGGCATTGAAGGCCGCCTCTTATTTGAATGCATTTGACAGTTTTTCACAGCTAGAGGGTGTTAGTTCATGTGTGCGTAAGTGGAGTTACTTATGAGTCAGCACTGATTGCCTGAAATGCAAGTCTTTCAAAAGATCTGTGATAAGGAGGCTGTCTGCAGAAGCTTAGATACAAGGTAATAACAGAGGTAAAAAGTGTATTAATATAACAATGTTGGTTATGCAAAACTGAGGATTGGTAAATAAAGGGATTATCTATCTTTTTAAACAATAAAATCTTTGGTGTTCACTGTCCCTTTAACCATTATATTGAATTGCTTACCACAATACAGGGTGTATGGTGACTGTTGATAATTGTCTGTTGATTTTAATTTGTTACAGAGGTTTTGCCAAATGTTAATTTGAGTTAATTCTTTAATTGTCCTGGAGTTCCCTGCTGTCACAAACTGAGTATAACCAGAACATAATCGACCTGATGTCTTTTAGCATAAAGCCTGTTTTTTACACCAAGTTGTGACAGTATAGCTTTGGCAGCCTTTCCCCTTAATAGTTTATATATTTTGCTGTAAAGGACTGCAGCAAACTGGCTAGTAATTCTAGCTACACTACACTCTGCTTCTCATGTTCTAACTAGATCACTGCTACTCCTGTATATATTATGGGTCCTGTAACATCATTAAAAACATTGAAGCTCATAGTGCAAGTATCTCACAGCTGGGTGGGACCTATAAAGTTGTGTGAGAGGAGAAAGCTAGGCTGAACTATTCTGCTTCATGCAGTAGCCAGGAAATGGATTCAGCAAATGGCAAGACAAACTCCTTTGCCTGAGATGTCCAGTCATAAATGGAGTCAATAGATCAAGCACTGCTGCATATTAAATAGACTCAAAGGTTATGATTATAAAATATTATCCTGCTTGGAGAAAAATTATACTGCAGACTTTACAGGGGCTGAAAACACTGAATGCTAAAAGAAAAAGGGTGAAACCTGGAAGTTCCCATATGATATGATCTTAAATGATTCTTCAACACTACAAGACCTGTCACAAGATTCTAGACAGGCAAATTTTGCTATACTTCTCTAAGGGACGTACCCTGCATTTCTCTATGTGTAGGAGAGACAAGTCCAGTGTAGTATAGCACAGCATAACGTGAGAGTTTTTACACACTTACACATTGTGCTTTGTATTTTATATTACTTTACATGTCAGACTGGGTGGAAATGTTTTATTACATTTAAGCTTTGCACTTTCTCTTTTGTATTTTGATGCATTTAAATTCTGTTTTTATGCAACTTTAACAAATTAGAATCATACTTTGTATATCTCTGTGTATCTTTTACAAATTACATTTCGCTTTTTTTTATTTGCTTCATTGTAAACTAAAACTGACAGATTCAGAATGTGAGAGGGACAAGGTTGTTCCCTGGGCTTAACAGGGTAGTTCCCAGGGTATGTCTGAAGCTCTCTCACAATTCTCATGAAATGTTTTAAGTATTTCACATATGCTGGTCTGATTTTTCAAAATTCACAATACATTTATTTAACTGACAGAAAAGTAATATATACTAAACTAGAGGCAACACAACAATGTTAAATTGTTGTGAAACCTTTCAGTTTAATTTGTTTTTGCTGCAAACTGAGACTTTATATAAGTCCCAGGTGCTCAGCTGTTAACTTCACTCTTCCCTGTGAAATTTTGTATCCCAGAGAGCCTTATTACTTTCTATGAAAGGTATATCTCATCTCTCTGGCACTTTCAGATTCCACCCTTTTTCTTATAGAATTCAATGAGTTCAGTAAAGTCTGCACTATAATTTCTCTCCAAACTAGAGAATCTTTGATCATCAGGCCCATTGAAAGTAATGAAGCTTTTTGGGAAACTGAAATTTAAGTTAATTTGAGAAAAGTGCAATGTAATTTGTTAAAGATACCCAAAAATGTGCATACCGAATAATTGAACCATTCATACAAAAATACACAGGGAAAAATGGTATGGTTAAAGGGACAGTTTTATCCAAAACAAACTTTTATTATTCAGATAGGGCAAGCAATTTTAAACAATTTTCCAATTTACTTCTATCACCAATTTTGCTTTGTTCACTTGTTATTATTAGTTGAAAGCTAAATCTAGGAGGTTGATATGCTAATGTCTAAGCCCTTGAAGGTCACCTCTTAGTTTAGGGCATTTTGACAGTTTTTCACCACTAGAGGGTGTTAGTTCATTTGTTTCATATAGATAACACTGTGCTCATGCATGTCGAGTTCCTAGAAGCCAGCACTAATTGACTAAAATGCAAGTCTGTCAAAAGAACTGAAATAAGGGTCAGTTTGCAGAGGCTTAGATACAAGATAATCACAGAGGTAAAAAGTGTATAAATATAACTGTGTTGGTTATGCAAAACTAGGGAATGTGTAATAAAGGGATCATCAGGCCCATTTATCAAGCTCCGTACGGAGCTTGAAGGGCCGTGTTTCTGGCGAGTCTTTAGACTCGCCAGAAACACAACTTATGAAGCAGCGGTCTAAAGACCGCTGCTCCATAACCCTGTCCGCCTGCTCTGAACAGGCGGATAGGAATCGCCGGACATCAACCCGATCGAATACGATCGGGTTGATTGACAGCTCCCTGCTGGCGGCCGATTGGCCGCGAGTCAGCAGGGGGCGGCGTTGCACCAGCAGCTCTTGTGAGCTGCTGGTGCAATGTTAAATGCGGAGAGCGTATTGCTCTCCGCATTTAGCGAGGTCTTGCGGACCTGATCCGCAGTGTCGGATCAGGTCCGCAAGCCCTTTGATAAATGGGCCTGTATGTATCTTTTTAAAACAATAAATATTCTGGTGTAGACTGTCCCTTTAAGGTGCATCAAAAATCATAACAAAATTGTTCACCAAAAATCATATATTATCTAAAACCTAAAATTTGTATGTAATTTACAAAGGAATACTTTGTATTAAATATGCACAGCAAAAAATGTATTTTAGGTACACTGGATATGCAAAAAACACAAAGAAATGTGTACTTATAAGTACAAAATAGAAAGCATAATTGTTGTTTTACCATATAGTGGGCTGAACATGGGCATAGGTGTTTTTAAAATTGTCTCTCAAATCCAAGCATAATTATCTAAATATTTACACCCTACAGATCTCACCGTTTTTTTCTTGCAAATTAAAAGGTGGCGAGCTGTTATCAAAATACTCAAAACACTCATTACTCTGAAAAGGAAAACCTTTGCATACGGAAATAACTCTGATTTTAAGGTACAGTGCGCTGAAAACAGCACATTTTTATTAGGCATAATATTAAAGTTAACCATACGCTGGGTTCTCCCTGTGTATTCTGTCCGCCATTGCAAACTTTTACACAGAAACTGTGAAAGCATAATCAGAATTTGTAAAATCACAATCCTAAATGCACTGCTGTATACAGAATCTAAATGCATTAAAATACAAACTAGAAAATGCAAAGCTTAAATTTAATAAAACTTAAAGGACATAATCCAAAATGTAAAGTAATATAAATGGAAAGCACAAAGTGTAAATGCAGCAGAACTCTTGTGTCATGTAGAGCTATATTGCACTGGGCGAGTCTCTCCGTCCTCAACATCCAGAAATGCAGGGAACACCCCTTGGCACTAGGCAGTTTTAAGGGGTTAAAAATTGGCGGGTTTGGGGTGTTAGAAAAAAATTATAAAACTGAAAAGTGCCTTTACATTGTGGTCTATGGTAATTGTGTGTTCCCAGTAAATATATATGTATATGCTTATATAAACAAATTTACATATTAATATGTGTATATACACAAATTACACATACATATATACTGTATGTATATATTCATATACATATATATTTAAAATTGCTGCCCATCTCTGCACTACTTACCCCCTTCGCTGCCTATGGGAGCGTGTTCTCGTGAGCGCAATGCTTCCGTGCAATGCGAATGCAAGGTCGCGTTCCTATTGCACCTAACTCGTAATACAAGCGCCGATTAGCGTGCACTGGTATTGCTCAGTTAAGCGCAAATATCGCTTTAGCATAAACGATATTTTGCGCTTAACTTGTAATCTGGCCCTAATTGTGAAATATCTGTGACCGGATATTCAGAATTACAATGAATTCACTCTTTCAGAGGACTCCGCTGTACTAACAGCAGTAAATTTGGTCTCTTTTTGATAAAAGGTTATACTCTATCTGTAACACAAAAAAAAAAAACAGAATCTTTAACGCTTTTACTGCTGAGCCATTTCAAACCCTGCGCTGAGCTGTTCTGGAGTTTTTAGGCAGTGCTCACATTAAAGCCATTCTGTAGGTTATCATTTAACCCACACATATTATATATTGTTTTTTTCAGCAGACACAGCAGATTCAAACTGCACTATTATTTTATGTATATTTCATGGCATGTGAGAACTGTAAAACAAAGTGAGTGTAAAAAATGTATATTTTTATTTTATTTTATTAAATAAGGTTATAAAATAGTATGTGAGTCTGTTTTTTTTCTCTAAACTCTTTAGACTAAAGAAGAAGAGTATATAATCATATAAAAACAAGTATTTAGATATGTAGGGGCTGATTTATCAATGTCTGCATATGCTGTCGGCGTTTAACATTGCACAAGCAGTTCTGGTGAACTGCTTGTGCAATGCCGCCCCCTGCAGATTTGCGGCCAATCGGCCACTAGCAGGGGGTGTCAATCAGCCTGATCATATGCGATCGGGCGGATTGATAACCACAGCCTCAGAGGAGGCGGACAAGTTAAGAAGCAGCGGTCTAAAGACTTAACTCCTGTTTCCGGCAAGCCTGAAGGCTTGCGCAGAAACAGAGGCATTGGGGCTGATACTGATATTGATCTGCACATAGGGGCTCCCATGAGCCTCTAAAGTAAATGCACATTTATTTACGCCAGGTGATGAATGTTACTACATTGATCACATGACTATCGAAACTTCTAGAGGGACTTTATTTTAAAGAGGGGCTTCAGGGATTTAAAAAGGGGGTCATGGGGGGTCTCTGGGCCTTGATGATAACCATTTATAAGTGCCTAGAGAACCCCTTATTAAAAAATGTGTATTTATATTTGTATTTTTTTTTTTAAATGAGTGCTTAAAGGGACATTACACATTAAGGGCCGGATTACAACTAGAGCTCTAATGTGCGATAATTAACCAGCTATTACAAGTGGCTGGTTATTGCTACTGCGAGCTTGCGCTAGAAATTAGGGCTCCGAAAATTAACCTGAGATCAGATCCCCAATTGCCCCCAAATTTAAGTGTGGTATTGGTATTATTTAAAAACAAAAACAAATGTACCATTTTTTTTTATTATTTTTTTTTTAAATAAACTGCACAAAGCAGTTTTTAAGGTGTAGCGGGTGTTGGAAAAAAAAGTCACTAAAAAGTGCCTTAATATTGCGGTCTACAGGGAATGTGTGTTCTCTATAAATATATATGTATATGAATATATACATATATATTTATATATTCATATACATATTTATTTAACATTTGCTGCCTATCGTTGTGCGACTTACCCCCTTCACTGTGCTAGGCTCTTATGCCGTGTCTCAGTGGAGCCTAAGGAAGAGGGATCTCATGAGAGCTAAGCTTCGGTGCAATGCAAAAGTGAAGTATTGTGCCTCTCTTATAATACCAGCATACATTTGCGTGCTCTGGTATTACTGAGTGGCGCACATATATCACGCTTGCATACGCAATATTTTGCTCTCCATTTGTAATCTGGCCCTAAATAAATGCTAGATAGAATGATGCATTCAAAGAAAAGATTAGAATGAGAATAACACGTAGATGTATTTTTTAAAGTTTCATTAGCTGTTTAATTATTGTATTGTAAAGTTTTAGTGTCTATAAAACAATGGGAGCTGCCATGTAACTTAGGTCACCGTCTCTGCTGTGACCAATTAGGGTCAGTTATAAATAGTTCACTAGAGTGTGCAGCCAATGGCTGTGTGGAATATAACAGTCTTCTGCACTTCCATGTCTAGCAGGAACTAAAAAGCTCACAATTTCGGAATAGAATTACAGGAAAAGGGAACAAAATAAATAATGAAAGTATATTGCAGTTTTTTTTTATAAATATATAATTTATCATTTTATATTACAATCTCAAAGTGTTTAATGTCCCTTTAAGTATGTGTCATTCTAAATGGTCTTGGGGTTTATAGGGCTTAAGGGAGCTGAGATTGAAGGGTTTAAATACTTGCCCCCCCCCATCAAGCTTCTTATAAGCTCTAGCCAGCGACCTGCCTTTTTCGGGAATCTGGGGCTTTGTGACATCACCACACATTTGTATGGTGATTTAACTGGCATCCCCCGATTCCCCTGGCAATGCCGGTGAGTTGACAAATTCCAGATGCTGGGGTAAGTGAGGGGAGGGCACAATCAACTCTAAAAGCCCCCCCCCCCCCAAAGAACGACACTAAGTTGCGATCAATACTTAATTCATTATGCGGATGTCAACCACGTGTTAACCTTCATTGTACAGAACATTCGGTTGCACTATTTTAGATGTACAAGTTTTCTTTTATGAGAAGTCAAAGATAATGCAATTCAGGACATACAGAACGGAATGTTTCAAAATCAGCTATTAACCCCCATTGCAGAACACTACAAAAGGTCAGCTATGCAGTTGATATTGAATACTATGTTGGAGAAGAAGAATCCAATATTTGAATAATGAAATTACACATGGCAAAGTGACCTCTTCAGGTGAAATCTGGAAACACACCGACAATTGTGAATGGTATCTGAAATCCTGTGAAAAAAACACACAGTGCTATTAGAAGCTCATTAAAATCTATAAAATAACTTTACTGCCTGCACCATGTTTTTTGTTGATCAGGTTAAATGTATCAGAACAAACTACTAAAATAGAGGATGATCAAAATTGTTTAGCAAAACATATCAAATGATTATCAACAAAAAAAATGTCTATCATTTAATAAGTTTTTCAAAAGGACTATGATCAACCTTAAAGTCCCAGAGTAACCCTCTCATTGACTATATATAAATGAATGTCCAGATTTTAAGTTGCAGGCAAAGGCACCACGCAACAGTTAATGAGACACCTTTTGGAATGTGGACATTTACTGAAACAACCACCGAGAGAGATATAATAGAACATAAATGTAGCTTGGGGGGCAGGCCATGAAAATTAAAAGAAATAATGAAGGAATCCTGAAAAGATTTTTAAACTAACTTATGGAGGGAAAAAACAATCTCTGTAGGCAATATTCAGTTTTGTGCTACAGAGCTAATGTATACCCTGGGAACCTTGGTTTGGAGACACCTGTTGTACAAATAATGAGGTATATAAGCATTATAGATATATATTATATACTTTTGTCAGGAGCTGGTACTAATTTTCAAGGATATGAGGGGAGACTGAACTGAACAATATGAAAATTATGGTATGCACAGTACAAATAGTACAGTGTGTGGGTTGGGGCAACCATCTTATCTAGCCAGAAATCCTTCAACAAAATTCAACAAATTATGGGTAGCTGCTGCTAACAACTGTCTGTGTCCACAATGCAAATAATAGTGTTATTTTAAGAAAACACTAATTGTTCTGATATATATATATATATATATATATATATATACACACACACACATATATATATATATATATATATATATATATATATATTGTTCAGTATTTTTAAGGACATATATGCTAATAATTATATTATAGCTTAAAATATTAATCTATTTTCATAATGCATTGTAAAAACAGAAGTTGTTTAGGAACTAGGAATGTCACAATAGATAGTATATATCTCCTGGCTGCAAACGTCCTAATTTCTGAGCTTGATATAACAAGTAAATAAATAATTATTATTCTAATAATTGGCTGCATAGAGGATTTTGAAAATGACCACCAAGAACACAGTTTGTGCTTGGCTCCTGTACAATCCTGAGACTGGAGATGAGCCTATCTGGTGGCTATGTGTAGCCAGACTACACTTATAGCATTTAAAGGGACATAAAACCCACATTTTTTCTTTCATGATTTAGAAAGAGCATGCAATTTTAAACAACTTTCTAATTTGATTACTTCCATTATCTTAGTTGCTTCATTCTCTTGATATCGTTTTCTGAAACTCATATCTAGATATGCTCATTAGCTGCTGATTTGTGGCTGCCTATAGATGCCTCATGTGATTGGCTCGCCTATGTGAATTGCTATTTGTTCAACAAAGGATATCTAGAGTATGAAGAAAATTAGATAATAGAAGTACATTGGAATGTTTAAAATTGTATTCTCTACCTGAACTATGTAAGAAAAATGTTGGGTTTAGTGTCCCTTTAAAGCTCCAACACGTTAATTTATTTCTATTGTTTTGTTCCTACTTTGCATTTAATGCATTGTGGAAGTTTTAGTAAAGCTTCCCGACCACATGATTTTGTTGCTTATGTGCAAGGTGGTCACTAGTGCTATTGTGATCACATAACAGACATCTCTAAATGTGTCTCCTAATATGATGGGTGTTAGGGTTCTTTTGACACTTTTAGAGCTCACAGCACCCTAAAAGTCACCTAGTAAATAGTTCATTGTCTAATTTTGAGTCATACAATTAAATAGTAAGAAACTTTTTATTTACACCTTGCCTCATTATTGCTAGACTACTGTGTGCTAATGAATCTACTCTTACTTTCTTGCATTACTTGTTGTGACCTGGATTGATTAATATCACTGCTCCTGGCCCTGAAGACTGAAAGGGCAGTGAGTGCAGCATTGATTCATTCCACTGTTATCTTTTTTTTCCAAACTGCAGAACTTTTCCTCCCTTCCTGCAGCTCAGAAACACTGACCCTGGAACTTATAATGAGCCATGCCTCTTGCAGGATGAAAGTCAAGTCCTCTTCTGCTGGAAGTGAGATGTGGTTCGTTTTCCTTTCTGTGCTCCTGGCACTCCCAATCGAACCCTGAACTGTTAATCCTTTTTCACTGTGCTTAAAGCTTCTGTATAGTCATTCTAAACATAAATCTTTCTCCTAAGTAAAATGTTTATTAAGAAGATACTTCATTCAGACTCATTAAGTTAAAACACTTGAACATTTGAAGGGACACTGAACCCAATTTTTTTCTTTCATGATTCAGAAAGAGCATGCAATTTTAAGCAACTTTCTAATTTACTCCTATTAGCATTTTTTATTCGTTCTCTTTATATCTTTATTGGAAAAAGCCAAAATGTAAGCTTATGTGCCAGCCCATCTTTGGCTCTGCACCTGGGTATCGCTTGCTAATTGGTGACTTAAATGTAGCCACCAATCAGCAAGTGCTATCCAGGGTCTGAGTCAAAAATGGGCTGACTCCTAAGCTTACATTTCTGACTTTTCAAAACAAGATACCAAGAGAACGAAAAAAAATTGATAATAGGAGTAAATTAGAAAGTTGCTTTAAATTGCATGCTCTACCTGAATCATGAAAGAAAACATTTAGATTCAGCATCCCTTTAAGGCCCGCAGCTGAATTTTGTTCATAATATGATGCTACTTTCTCGAAGATACAGTGCGTTTCACAAGTCTGAACTTATTTCATATTAAAGGCATACAATATACTTCTGTTCATAACCAAATATATTAGCTTGCCAAGATCCTGCACTCCTTCTCCATGATGAGTGTGGCAGTTAATTATTGTTGTACTGTGATTGCCTACATCCTCAAGGAAGTGATTCCAAAAAGGGGGTTTGATTTCAAATAAGGAGTGAAACAGGGGTGAAGATTAGGGCTCTGCTTCTTCATCAAGAATTCCCTTATGCCTAGTTTTAAAGACTATTGTTATTATTTCCATATCTTAGAAATTAGATTTTTTTTTTTATGAGAATAAATTTCCCTCTTTCAAATGAGGTGTTGTATCACCCTCTATGTGGTACAGGGGCCAAGTTAAGGGCTTGGGAAAAAGACCCTCCGCACTATAAATAATGTCAAAGTCCTTCTGGGTCTGAGCTCTTAATCATTGTAAATGAGAAAATTAAGCACTATGTGCTAATGTCACATCAAACAGAACCAATCACACCATCACACACAACCAATCACACCATCACACAGAACCAATCACACCATCACACACAACCAATCACACCATCACACAGAACCAATCACACCATCACACAGAACCAATCACACCATCACACACAACCAATCACACTATCACACACAACCAATCACACCATCACACACAACCAATCACACCATCACACACAACCAATCACACCATCATACACAACCAATCACACCATCACACACAGCCAATAACACCATCACACACAACCAATCACATCATCACACACAACCAATCACACCATCACACACAATCAATCACACATCACACCATCACAGAGAACCAATCACACCATCACACAGAACCAATCACACCATCACACAGAACCAATCACACCATCACACACAACCAATCACACCATCACACAGAACCAATCACACCATCACACACAACCAATCACACACAACCAATGGTCACTGTTCCCTGTAAGGTGTGCGCGCACATTACATTTTCAAGTGTGCGCAGCTTGGTTAGGGACTGCACCCTCCTGGGTTGGGCTCACCTCTCCTTGGAGTCTTCATTAATCCACTGAGTTAGAATATAATACAGAGTTAGACAGCAACAGGAAATGGCATGCAGGCAGCATTGTGATTTATTTTGCAGCCAGCCTTTCAATACTGTGCAAGGAGTCCACCAGTCACTCTACAGTTGAGCTAGCACCAGCATTAGACCAGTTAGGCATCAGACACTGCAGTACAGGTGTACAAAAAAATTTTTTTTTATAGTGAGTGAAACATTTTTTTATTTATGATTTTTTTTTACATTGTGGTTGTTGTTGTGACAGTTGTTTAAAAGTGAGCATAATACACTTTTTTTAGGACCTACTGTAGCTACCTCATGTATAGCTGACTTACTGCTGTAAATATGCAGCACCCAGACCTGCAAGTAGACATATGTGGGCATATGTCTGGTATAAATGTTTAATGGCTAGCACAGTTAGAGCAGACTGTTTTCATTGATTCATTTTTGACACCTTAGTTGTCTCCCCCAATTTGAAGGTGTAGAACCTCTTTTGCCTAAGATCCATTGGTACCAAATCTCAAATAGAAAAGAAGGCTGGTGAAAGGAGAGAGCTGTGGGTGGTTGAAATGGTGACTATGTCTATCTTGCCAGCTGTGCGGGAAGATGTCAGCAATACTCTATTCTCTCGATTGAATGTTAAGGAGACAAAGATACCAAACTGCCAGAATGGGGGCTACTTTCTTGTTATTTGTTTTTAAGATATAATATAACCATTTTTTTAAAATTAATTAACACAAGTGGTCTCTGGTGTTTTGTTTGTTGCATTACGTAGTATATAGAAATTAACTCATATTTACTACATACTAGACCATCCGCTCCTGCGGAATGTGGCTATAGCAGAGTTGTTCTCTACCATTACAACAAAAATTCATAAGCCAAAAAATGCACACTGTTCAAAAAGATCAGAGGGAACACTGGCTGTGATACTTCATTTGCAGCACAAAAAAATAATAATTCAGAGACATACTGTACTTATGTGTTTGTAGAGACTCCACTACAAAGCCCATTTGTTTAAATCATGCAATACTGAAAACCACTAAAAAAATTGTACAGCTTTTTCCACTAATGACGTAGCTTGTTTTCATTCTATTTATCATTGTATTTCAGCATTGCTAAGGGAAACTGAACGTGACAGAGCAAAGAAATTACAAAGGGAATAATAGTATTTGAAATATATGAAAATCACACTGTATATGAGTATCACTTTGTATTCTTAGGTATTGTTAGACAATAATAGTAGACAAACTACTGGAAAAAGTGAAAAGTCAGCTTTAAAAATTGTTTTCAAAGCACTTTTTTTTACCCCAGTTGCCATTGGTACTTACTGATTATACTCACTGGCTTATTGTACCTATCTGACATTGAGTAACTGGTAGGAAATAACTTTTAACCAGTGAGTGTTATAAAGGTGTGCACAACTGATACTGATTTATTAGTTTTAGTTTAATTTAACTTAAAGGGACACTCAAGTCAAAATTAAACTTTCATGATTCAGATAGAGCATGCAATTTTAGACAACTTTCCAATTTACTACTTTTATCAAATTTGCTTCCCTCTCTTGCTATCTTCTGCAATACGCTGCCCGCATTCTGTGATCTTGGGCAAACAGGTTCACGTAAGCGAACACTGTCCATCTGTCAGAGGATAAATGCTGGACTGAGGGGCCGATTTATCATGCTGCGAATGCAGCAGTTTCTGGTCGAGCCTTTAGGCTCGCCGGAAACAAACTCCTTAACTTATCTGCCACCTCTGAGGATTGACACCCTCTGCTAGTGGCCGATTGGCCGCGTATGTGCAGGGGGGCAGCATTGCACAAGCATTTCACCCGAAATGCTTGTGCAATGATAAATGCAAACAGCATATGCTACAGCGCATCATGTCCCCCCGACACTTGATAAATCGGCCCCTTTATCTGAATCATGAACTATATTTTAAAATATGCTCTTACTTATGGTAGAAAGAAAAGTTTTGAGTACAATGTACCTTTAATTCATTATTACTATCATAGGTCCCCTTTCCTGAAAAACAAAAGACTGCAATCCTATTTAGCATACCTTATACGGTATAATTCAGAAACTGAAACTCACGGGCTGATTTTAAACAATATTTTCTAATTAGACTGCCATACACTTAGAAACAGTGTAACCTTCTTATTTCTGGTCTTTGCTGTGACCAATTAGGAGCAGATTCAAATAAGCATGTGCCCTGAGCTAACCAATCACTGTGTAGAATGTTGCAAGATCAGGCACATTTCACCATATTTAATATGATGGAGTCATTTCAGGCTGTTTGGAGAATATGCATTTTAAAGCAAAACCAAGCAAAATAAATAATTAATTTACACTGCAATGCATTTTTATTTTCCTTAATAAAACATTTATGGGGAGATTAAATGTTATGGGGCCTATTTACCAATGTGCGAGCGGATATGATACGAAGTAGCGTATCATGTCCACTGCACATCACGGCACATCGATAAATGCCGACAGCATACGCTGTCGGCATTTATCATTGCACCAGCAGTTCTTGTGAACTGCTGGTGCAATGCCGTCCCCTGCAGATTCGCGGGCAATCGGCTGCTAGCAGGGGTGTCAATCATCCAGATCGTATTCGATCGGGTTGATTTCTGTCCACCGCCTCAGAGCAAGCAGACAAGTTATGGAGCAGCGGTCTTTAGACCACTGCTTCATAACTTCTTGATTACTTCTGTTTCCGGCTAGCCGAACCAAGGGGCCTCAAGCTCCATACGGAGCTTGATAAATATGCCCCTAAGAGTGGAGAGTAAATATGAGCTCCATGATGGCAAAACCTGAGTTTTTCACCGCTAACTTAGCTAATTGCAAAGCGGCATCAGTGATAAAAGAATTAGCCAGCTTTAGAGCATGAATTCTATCCATGACCTCGTCGTATGAAGTCTCCCTCTAGAGCGACTCCTCCAGAGCCTCAAACCAAAATGGCGCTGCAGTAGTTACCGGAATAATGCAAGCAATTGGTTGAAGAAGTAAACCTTGCTGAACAAATATTTTCTTCAGCAATCCTTCCAATTTTTTATCCATAGGATATTTGAAAGCACAACTGTCCTCTATTGGTATAGTTGTACGCTTAGCAAGTGTTGAAACAGCTCCCTCTACCTTAGGGACCGTCTGCCACGCGTCCCGTCTGCGGTCGTTTATGGGGAACATTTTCTTAAAGATAGGGGGGAACAAAGGGTACACCTGGTCTCTCCCACTCCCTAGTCACAATATCCGCCACCCTCTTTGTTATCGGAAATGCCTCAGTGTATACAGGGACCTCTAAAAACCTGTCCATTTTACACAGTTTTTCTGGGACCACCATGGGGTCACAATCATCCAGCATAGCTAAAACCTCCTTAAGCAGGACGCGGAGGTGTTCCAGCTTAAATTTAAACGCTACGGATTCTGACTCTGCCCGCTGAAAAACTTTTCCTGTGTCAGAAATTTCTCCCTCAGACAGACCTTCCCTCACTGCTACCTCTGAGTGTTGTGAGGGTACTACAGATAAATCATCCAAAGCTTCTGATTGCTTATCCTCTGTATTTACAACTGAGCTATCGCGCTTTCTTGGAAAAACTGGCAGTTTGGATAAAAATGCTGCAAGGGAATTATCCATTACTGCTGCTAATTGTTGTAAAGTAATAGGGGCCAATGTGCTAGAGGTACTAGGCATTGCTTGCGCGGGCGTAACTGGTGTCGACACATGGGGAGAGGAAAAAGGACTATCCTCATTACCTTCCATTAAAGAATCATCTTTGGCTGCATTTTTAAGTGTCACTGCATGGTCTTTAAAATGCTTAGATGTTTTAGCACACTTTAAACACAAATGCAATGGGGGTACCGCCATGGCTTTTGAACATAAAGAACAAGGTCTATCTGAAGGCTCAGACATGTTTTCTACCGGTATTTAAGCCCTTCACAGAAGCCATCCTTCTATACTGCGTCTCAGAAAATGGCTTACCTTCCCACATGGGGATTTCTATCAGTCTTCTAGCATTACCAGGTCTTGTTAGAAAAAAATGACTGAGCATACCTTAAGCAGTTTAAGCCTGCAAACTGTTCCCCCCAACTGAAGTTCTCCGGTACTCAACAGTCCTGCGTGGGAACAGCAATGGATTTTAGTTACAACATGCTAAAATCTTTTTCCTCTCAGCAGAAATCTTCATCACTTTCTGCCTCAGAGTAAATAGTACAAACCGGCACTATTTTAAAATAACAAACTCTTGATTGAAGAAATAAAAAACTACAAATCTAACACCACATACTCTTTACCCTCCCGTGGAGATGCTACTTGTTAGAGCGGCAAAGAGAATGACTGGGGGGCGGAGCCTGAGGGGAGCTATATGGACAGCTTTGCTGTGTGCTCTCTTTGCCACTTCCTGTAGGGATTGAGAATATCCCACAAGTAAGGATGAATCCGTGGACTGGATACACCATGTAAGAGAAAAACTGACTAGAAAATATCTCCTGAACATCTCTATGTAAAAAAGAAAGATATTTTACCTCAAAAGTTCCTCAGTAGCCACCATCCCATTTCTAAGCAGCATTTTAGTGTGTCTGTCCTAGGACAGCTTAGGGGATGAGCCTCGTGAACTCTCATATTATTTCACCAATCAGGTAAAGGAAGCTTACTATGAAATCTCATGAGAGATAAGTCAAATCTCATGAGATCACAGTAAGAGTTCATGACCTCAGCACTGCTGATGCTGATTGGCTGCTGTTCATTTCTTCATTTTTTTTTTATTTTTACCTGCAGCTGGGAGCAGGTGAAGTATAACTTTTTACACAGAACTTACTCTGCTGAGCTGAGGAGATTGTGAGGTAAAATATCTTCCTTTTTTACTTAGAGATTCTCAGGTGATATTTTCCTGTCAGCTTTTTACAGTTATACTCCATCAGTTTCAAGTGATTTAGCATATGAGTATTATGTCCCTTTAAGTTAGAAAGGCCAGCCAATCACATGCTCTCTATGGTAAGGTGCCGCCCACAGAGTTACAACACCCCCCTAGCAACGAGTGAGAATGACCCAAATATATACAAAGTGAAATATATACAATAATAGATACAGCAGGATTTTATAATAAGCAGAATTATATCAATTCAAATACATGGTTAGAAGTATATAGAAACATCACGTAATCAATGTCATAGGAATGTACAGGTAAAACAAGCAGAGACAAGAGAGTAAGGAGAAATAGCAATCAGCAATAAGTCATATTTCATATTAATACAACTATCCTATATAGTACATTTGTCACAATGTCTCCAACAAGTATTCGTATCAATGTGACCAAAACGTACATGCTACCATATGTGACAGGGTAGTTGTATAACTGAGCAAGCAAAGCCAATCGTATGTAACAAAATATCGCAATATCATTGCCACATTTTTAAATACCTATACCGGGGTGAGGCGCATAATCAGCTAACTTAATATCATCAATAACAAGTGTAACAACAAATGTAAAAACAAACCCCTCCAAGCAACAGACCACGTCTTCTATGTGTGTATTTTAGATTATGCCAGCGATGGAGACAAACGGCAATAAAAGGTACGCAAAAGACCGGGAAGGAGCGTTATAGTTTCAAAACAACGCTACCAGACCCGTTGTCATGGCATCATGGAAGCGTTCAGAGGCAGCAGTATAAGGAACGTTATGTATTATCCAAGTATAGAATTGCCAGAGTGCTAAGAACAGTGTCAGGGAATGGGAGTCAAACCAACTAGTGACTGGAAATATGACTGGAAGATATGAATATTCAATGTGCTAGGGCAAACACACTATTGGTTTTTACATTTAAACTTTTACAATTACCATATAAAGCAACAGTTGTTGCCCATTAAATAGTATAATGTTGTAACCCCAATATAAGTGAACTAGTAGAATGTATATACTGTATAAGTCATGTAGTAAATATTGGTGATATTGTATAAGCATAATTAAAATAAAGCTAACAGGGCAGTAATATATATGCAAATGAGTAAGGCTGCGTAGGCTGTACATGCTGTATCCAAAGTACTATAAAAAAGTTACTATGTCACAAACATATATCAAAGTTAGCCTAGTTGACAAAAAAAACCTTTATCAAGAGTTCTATATTGTCAAAAACATAAGTAAATGTCAGAATGTATAAGGAACCAATATTGATATTGATGAAAAACAGTATTGGTATTAATGAAAAACAATATTTATGAGAACAAAAACAAGGTTATACAATGTATATGTATTTCATAGATACATCTGTCAGTGCAGATGTGTACACAGTCTAAAGGCATACTTGCCAGTCCAAATGTGTATTTAATCCTTTGGGGATAAGGGTGTCCAAGACAAAAGTCCAGCGGGCCTCCCTCCTCAATAGTTGGATATTCCTATCACCCCCTCTTGTCAGTGGGGGGACATGATCGATAATGTTGTACTTGAGGTCCTTGACCGTGTAGTTATTGTCCACAAAAATGGCGTGCCACTGGCTGGTCCGAAGTACCCTTCTTTAGGGCTGATCTGATGGCAGACCGGTGGTTCGCCATCCTTGTCCACAAGTCATCCGTAGTTTTACCCACATAAAAAAGCCCACAAATGCAGTGTAGCAGATATACAATGTGGGTAGTAGTACAAGTTAATCTGTATTTGTGAAAAAAAAATTGTCGCTTGTATGGATGTGTGAAGTAGTGACCCGTTAAGTCCACTGCATGTGGTGCAACCAATGCATCGGAATATCCCCTTCTTCTCAAGATTGAGCCAGGTGCCTTTGGTGTAACTCCTAATGGAGTCAGTTTTAACCAAAATATCCCTTAGGGATCTAGACCTTCTGAAACCTTGGGGGGCCATCTGTTTAAAGGGTAACGCTGGGTCAGTGGTGATGACATGCCAATTGTCATGTAGGTGTTTGTTAATTTGCCGTTTGTCACTTGTGTATGTGGTTACAAAGGTCATCCGTTCCGCATTCCGGTCTTCCCTGGTAGTCCTCTGTTCAGTTAGGAGTTGGATTCTCTGGGTCTTTAGCAGTTTGGGAGGATATCCCCATTGTGCAAATCTGTTTTCCATTTCAATTAGTTGTGTTTCCTTGTTTGTCTCCAATGTGTTGTTTCTTATGACACGTTGTAGTTGCGATTTTGGTAAAGCGCTCTTAAGCGCAGGTGAGTGACAGGAGGTATAGTGCAATAGGGAGTTCCTGTCAGTTTCCTTTCTAAAGAGAGTTGAGTGCAATTCATGTGTATCTTTAAATAATAGTACATCCAGGTAGTCTATTGAAGATTCTGAGAACTGCATTTTAAATTTCAAGGCCATTGATGTCATATTCAGTTGTTCGTACCAAAATTGTAGGTCTTCCCTAGAACCGCTACAAATTAGCAGCAGATCATCTATGTAGCGTTTATAGAATTTTATCCGCTGGTCCTTGAAAAGGTCTGTATCCATAGTTTCAAATTGTGCCATGTAGAGGTTCGCATATGAGGGTGCCACATTCGACCCTATTGCTGTCCCTTGTAGTTGGAGAAAAAAAATGTTTTTCAAACTTGAAATAGTTGGTTTTTAGGCAAAACTCTAACAAGTGTATCAGTACCTCTACCGGAGGCCCCACATAGGGGTATTTCAGAAGATGTTGTCTGATAGCCTGAATCCCATCGTTGTGGGGTATTATGGTGTAGAGGCTGGTGACATCCAGTGTCACCAGCAGATCCCATTCCGTACATTGAATGTTGGATAAACATTCCAGTAACATTGAAGAATCTCTAAGAAAGCTGTTCATGTCCCTGACCAGAGGTTGTAGAAAGAAGTCCACAAATCGTGCTATGGGTTGTAGGAGAGAGCCCATCGCAGATACAATAGGTTTGCCATGAGGATTAGCCATACTCTTGTGTATTTTAGGTAAAGTATATAGAATTGGAATTCTAGGGTGGTTTACCATCAGAAATTTCAACGTCGGTTGGTTGATAATATTAAGTTCTGATAGTTTTACAAGGTAGGTAACAATTTCTTTCTTAAATGCACTATTAGTATCCCCTGGTAATCTGGAGTACGTTAGTACATCGTCCAGTTGGCTAAGGATTTCAGTCCTATAATCACAGTAGTTCAGTAGGACCAAGGCACCACCCTTGTCCGCCTCTCTGATATTGATAGTGTCATCTTCTGTAAGGAGCTTGAGAGCCAGTCTTTCTTCCTTGCTGAGGTTATTAAAGGTGCTGTTTCTGTTTTTTTCGATGGATTGTTCCATACCGGATTGTATTAAGCGTGCATATGTCTGTATGCTCACATTCTGAGAGCCAGGGTCATATGTAGACTTCTTACAAAACTGTTCCATTTCAGATTCCTGTCCCTGGAATCTTTCTTTGAGTCGGAGTTGTCTTTGGAACTGTTGGTGATCCACAAAAAGGTCAAAGCTGTTTGATTGGCAGGTAGGAATAAAAGACAATCCTTTGTTGAGGACCCAATGTTCAGTCTGAGTCAGTATGTAGTTACTTAAATTAATCAAAATGCCCTCTGTTAATATCTCCATTGTCTTGGGGGTCTTCAGTAAGAACCCCCCCCCCGCCTTGTATGGGCCCTTGGCCTAGCCCGTTTTTTGATCTCGTTTGTATTCCACTTTGCACCTCCTGGGTGTCGCGAGCCAGACCTGCTGTAGGTTCGCCCTCCGAGCCTGACCCCAAGCTGTCCACCATGTTTAGGTGACGTGGTCTCTGGTAACGTTGTTGTCTGGGCCTGGAATAATGATCCCTCTGTCTCTCCTGTCCTGTCTGCAGCCATCTGTATACCCTTTTGTCACAGTAATCATCAATCACTATTTCCATTTTGTTGTTTTTAAAATCAATGAGTTCTGTCTCATATTTGGTGAGGTCTTCTTTTAATTTATTGATCCAATCCGTGGAGGTATCGGACTGCAGTTTATTCAAATAAAGTTGCTCATACTGGGTAATTTCTGCCCTGGTTTGTGCCAAAAGCCTAGACACCTCCTGTACAACAAGCAGGATTAGGTCCATTGAGCACTTGTTAAGGATATATATATATATATATGTGCAAACAAGTAGAATGTTACAGACCAATACTCTGATCTGAAAACAAACAGCACTAATAAGTATGCGCCTGTAAAGGGGAGAATAGTCAGGAGCTATTAGATTACAGATAAGATAGGTGAAAGCAAAACTCCCATCTATACATATATATTAGAATATGTGGGCAAGGGGAAAACAGTGCATAACAATTCTATGCTAAAACATATAAAAACAAAGTTACATGAACAAACACAGCGACATATAAAAATAAAAATAAAATTACTAGAATGCAAATATATGCAATAAAAATAGTAAAAATAAGTCCAATTAGTGACTCAATATAATGATGAGCCCCTTACCAGAAGTTACCTCAATCTAATGAGGTAAGTTGCCGCAACTTCAAGGGGTAGTGGGATTCCAATGGATAAGTGCCTTGTATGGAAGAAGATGTCTTTAGTGTTCTATCCACCTCTTGGAGTATGTAGCTGCAAACGGTTTTATCCTCTGTTTGTCTCCTCCCAAGGGTACGTGCCCAGATAAGAGAAAGAAACCAAAATAGTGTAATATTACCTTTAATAGATAATTAGAAACACAACATACGGATTATCAACTCACATGAAATACTCTCAAACAGTATGAGGTATGATTAACGTGCGAATAATACTCCAAAGCCCGTATCACAGGATACACAGATGTATAAAGTCCTGGACAGTGCGTTATAGCACGATATATAAACCAGCAATTGCCGGTTTATATAATAAGCATACCCTAACGCGTTTCGAAGGATAACTGATTAGTTCCTTCTCTGGTCAGTGTGCTTTACCATGGACTTGTAATATAAAAGTTGCGCACTAATGGTAGTATGGTCCAGCAATATTAATGATCGTGCCCTTGCTATCATCAATGCTACTCTTGTAACCTGTCCCTATGTTTTCCTCCCCTCCAGAAGGTTTATTTGAGTTTGGGTCACCTCAAAGCACACACACCCTTAGTTACGCTTTTCCTGGGGCAAAAACTATTGTACACATTGTTAATTCTTTTTTTCCTTGGGAAATTTTGTATTTAAAAGCAGAATAAATATTCCCATTTGTTAATTGCTAGAGTCTAGAAATCTTTATTGCGGGGCAATATTGAAATGTTGTCAGTAAAATGTAATGCTTCATAACAGCAACACTGAAATATTGAGCACTTAAAATATAATTGTCCAATTATACAGTTAACTACTTTTCTACCAGAGAGATCTTCAATGCGTTGCAAAACAAAGGTCTCCTCTAACTCACAACGCTTTCCCCTAAGTTTCAAAAAGTTCTTGTTTTGGCAACTGCAGAAAAATAATATTGTTTCTAAATCTTCTTTCTAAATCCGCTACAGTTAGGATTATATTTCTGTGTCACCAGCACTGCATTAAATCTAGGAGTGTATAATATATAACCTGTTAGGCAGTTATGCATGGGAGTTTATTTAGCCTATATTTAGTACAATACAATGAACTTGGAATAAAAAGAAATAAAATGATCAGTAGGTATTTTGCTGGTTTTGCATTTACTTATTCCATCAATATGTTTTTATTGTATGCACAGTTTAGGGTCAGATTACGAGTGGTGTGCTAACAGTTGTGCACAGGCAATATCGTGTTTAGCGTGGCTGTTTGCACGCATCGGAAGTAGCATGCATATTACAAGTTGAAAGTAAACAGGATCTTTTAAGGGCACCTGAATTTAACGTGTGTCGGGATAACTATTACGCTTGAATAAAAAGTGTAACAAAACACATAAAAAATACTTTGAAAAGTACAGTTATACTCATAATAACACTAATAAAAATTATTAAAAAAAACATTGCATAAAAAAGTTATAAGGGTTCAAAGTCTCAGGTGTTAGAATAAAAATGTTTTACTTTCAACTTGTAATACGAGCTCTACGCAATGCTTACTTCTAGTTAACACGCTCCATTTGTAATCTAGTCCATAGTAAGATAATATTTTTGAATATTTATTTAGATTTCATTTTAAGTAGTAAGAAAATAGATAAAACATTATGGTCTTCACATACCTAATACATATTACATACAACATATTCTCTGTTAAAGTGAAAGTAAACATTATTATTGCACAATGCATATTTTAAAAGTAGTTATAAGCAGATAAACATAATGTAATGAATACTGTTGAGAGTAAATACATATACTTGTTTACCTTTTAAATAGCGCCTGCTGACTGCCCTGCTCTATGCAATTTTTTCTCTTTACGACAAGCATTCGGTACAGCCAGAACTGTGTGCCTGCTCTATGTAAATATAAAGCACAGTGAGAGCGTACTGCTGTTAATCTGCACTTGCAGTAAAACCTTCGCCTAGATTTAGAGTTTGGAGTTAGCTGTCAAAAGCAGCGTTAAGGGGTCCTAACGCTGCTTTTGGCCGCCCGCTGGTATTTAGAGTCAGGCAGGAAAGGGTCTAACGCTCACTTTCAAGCCGCAACTTTTCCATACCGCAGATCCCCTTACGCCAATTGCGTATCCTATCTTTTCAATGGGATCTTCCTAACGCTGGTATTTAGAGTCTTGGCTGAAGTGGGCGGTAGACCCTCTACCGACAAGACTCCTAACGCCCATGGAAAGGCTGTAGTTAAGAGCTTTATGGGCTAACGCCGGTATATAAAGCTCTTAACTACAGTGCTCTAAAGTACACTAACACCCATAAACTACCTATGTACCCCTAAACCGAGGTCCCCCCACATCGCCGCCACTATAATAAATATTTTTAACCCCTAATCTGCTCCCCCCAACGTCGCTGCTACCTTACCTACACTTATTAACCCCTAATCTGCCGACCGGACCTCGCCGCTACTATAATAAATGTATTAACCCCTAAACCGCCGCACTCCCGCCTCGCAAACACTATAATAAATAGTATTAACCCCTAATCTGCCCTCCCTAACATCGCTGCCACCTAACTTCAAGTATTAACCCCTAATCTGCCGACCGGACCTCGCCGCTACTATAATAAATGTATTAACCCCTAAAGCTAAGTCTAACCCTAACCCTAACACCCCCCTAAATTAAATATAATTTTAATCTAACGAAATAAATTAAATCTTATTAACTAAAGTATTCCTATTTAAAACTAAATACTTACCTGTGAAATAAACCATAATATAGCTACAATATAACGAATAATTATATTGTAGCTATTTTAGGATTTATATTTATTTTACAGGCAACTTTGTATTTATTTTAACTAGGTACAATAGCTATTAAATAGTTATTAACTATTTAATAGCTACCTAGTTAAAATAATTACAAAATTACCTGTAAAATAAATCCTAACCTAAGTTACAATTAAACCTAACACTACACTATCAATAAATTAATTAAATAAATTACCTACAATTACATACAATTAAATAAACTAAACTAAATTACAAAAAAAAAAAAACACTAAATTACAGAAAATAAAAAAAGATTACAAGAATATTAGGCTAATTACACCTACTCTAAGCCCCCTAATAAAATAAAAAGCCCCCCAAAATAATAAAGGTTCCTACCCTATTCTAAATTAAAAAGTAATCATCTCTTTTACCAGCCCTTAAAATGGCGTTTTGCGTGTAAAAAACAATACAACCACCCCAACATTAAAACCCACCACCCACATACCCCTACTCTAAACCAAACCCCCCTTAAATAAACCTAACACTACCCCCCTGAAGATCTCCCTACCTTGAGTCGTCTTCACCCAGCCGGGCCGAAGTCTTCATCCGATAGGGCAGAAGAGGACATCCAGACTGGCAGAAGTCTTCATCCTATCCGGGCAGAAGAGGACATCCGGACCAGCAGACATCTTCATCCAAGCGGCATCTTCTATCTTCATCCATCCGGAGCGGAGCGGAGCCATCTTCTTTCCAGCTGACGTGGATCCATCCTCTTCAACCGACGCCTACTCGCCGAATGAAGGTTCCTTTAAATGACGTCATCCAAGATGGCGTCCCTCGAATTCCGATTGACTGATAGGATTCTATCAGCCAATCGGAATTAAGGTAAGAAAATCTGATTGGCTGATTGAATCAGCTAATCAGATTCAAGTTCAATCCGATTGGCTGATCCAATCAGCCAATCAGATTGAGCTTGCATTCTATTGGCTGTTCCGATCAGCCAATAGAATACAAGCTCAATCTTGTAATTCAATCAGCCAATCATATTTTTCCTACCTTAATTCCGATTGGCTGATAGAATCCTATCAGCCAATCGGAATTCGAGGGACGCCATCTTGGATGACGTCATTTAAAGGAACCATCATTCGGCGAGTAGGCATCGGTTGAAGAGGATGGATCCGCGTTGGCTGGAAAGAAGATGGCTCCGCTCCGCTCCGGATGGATGAAGATAGAAGATGCCGCTTGGATGAAGATGTCTGCCGGTCCGGATGTCCTCTTCTGTTCGGATAGGATGAAGACTTCTGCCGGTCTGGATGTCCTCTTCTGCCCCATCGGATGAAGACTTCAGCCCGGCTGGGTGAAGATGACTCAAGGTAGGGAGATCTTCAGGGGGTAGTGTTAGGTTTATTTAAGGGGGGTTTGGGTTAGAGTAGGGGTATGTGGGTGGTGGGTTTAAATGTTGGGGGGGTTGTATTTTTTTTTACAGGCTAAAGAGCTGATTACTTTGGGGCATGCCCCACAAAAAGCCCTTTTAAGGGCTAGTAAAATAGCTGATTACTTTTTAATTTAGAATAGGGTAGGGACCTTTATTATTTTGGGGGGATTTTTATTTTATTAGGTGGCTTAGAGTAGGTGTAATTAGCCTAATATTCTTGTAATCTGTTTTTATTTTTATTGTTTGTTTTTTGTAATTTAGTTTAGTTTATTTAATTGTATGTAATTGTAGGTAATTTATTTAATTAATTATTGATAGTGTAGTGTTTAATTGTAACTTAGTGTAGGGTTTAATTGTAACTTAGGTTAGGATTTAGTTTACAGGTAATTTTGTAATTATTTTAACTAGGTAGCTATTAAATAGTTAATAACTATTTAATAGCTATTGTACCTAGTTAAAATAAATACAAAGTTGCCTGTAAAATAAATATAAATCCTAAAATAGCTACAATATAATTATTCATTATATTGTAGCTATATTAGGGTTTATTTTACAGGTAAGTATTTAGTTTTAAATAAGAATACTTTAGTTAATAAGATTTAATTTATTTTGTTAGATTAAAATTTTATTTAATTTAGGGGGGTGTTAGGGTTAGACTTAGCTTTAGGGGTTAATACATTTATTATAGTAGCAGCGAGGTCCGGTCGGCAGATTAGGGGTTAATACTTGAAGTTAGCTGGCGGCGATGTTAGGGAGGGAAGATTAGGGGTTAATACTATTTATTATAGTGTTTGCGAGGCGGGAGTGTGGCGGTTTAGGGGTTAATACATTTATTATAGTGCCGGCGAGGTCCGGTCGGCAGATTAGGGGTTAATAAGTGTAGGTAAGGTAGCGGCGACGTTGGGGGGGGGCAGATTAGGGGTTAATAAATATAATATAGGGGTCGGCAGTGTTAGGGGCAGCAGATTAGGGGTACATAGGGATAATGTAGGTTGCGGCAGTGTACGGAGCGGCAGATTAGGGGTTAATAGTATAATGCAGGTGTCAGCGATAGCGGGGGCGGCAGATTAGGGGTTAATAAGTGTAAGGTTAGGGGTGTTTAGACTCGGGGTTCATGTTAGGGTGTTAGGTGCAGACTTAGAAAGTGTTTCCCCATAGGAAACAATGGGGCTGCGTTGGGAGCTTAACGCTGCTTTTTTGCAGGTGTTAGTTTTTTTTTAAGCCCAAACTGCCCCATTGTTTTCTATGGGGGAATCGTGCACAAGCACGTTTTGGCAGCTTACCGCTACCATAAGCAACGCTGGTATTGAGGGTTGAAGTGGCGGTAAATTCGGCTCAACGCACCCTTTTTGGAGCCTAACGCAGCCCCTCAGACAACTCTAAATACCAGCGTTGTTTGGAAGCAGCGGTAGGAAAAAAAGCTGCGTTAGCTACGCGGGTCTTTACAGACAAAACTCTAAATCTAGGCGCTTATAAATAGTGGGTTGTGCAATAGATTTACATAAGACGTGTGGTACCTTTTTTGATGGGCTGTATCACCCGCTTGCCAAAAACTTGCATGGACGGGGGCATGAGCTTAACTGGTGCTTCTTCTATATGCATTGAAGAAACATTCTTAGTGGTAAGATTTGCATTAGCCCTATGTGCTTATTGCATATTTTTTAAATGTGCATTGTGCAATGTGCTATAGTAATGTTTATTATTACTTAAACGGACAGTTTAACCAAACATTTTCTCCTCTTTAAATTGTTCCCAATTATCAAATTTTGTCTGCTGGAACGTATTAAATGGTTTATAAATAGCTCCTTTACCCTTATTTTGGCATTTAGTCTGTGGTATCCACACCTGTACTAACAATCTCAATTCTGAAGTCTAAGCTATTGATAACTAAACACATCCAGCAAAAGAAATTACCCTCACAGTGTGGTGCAGGTAGTTAAGTAATAAAATGTTATGTTTATATTGTTCTCTTGAAGTACTGAGCTTTGGTTTACAGACAAATATAAGATAAGGAAGCAGAGTGATACCATAATGAGATCTGATTTTACCTGAAAGTTAAGGGGAAAACAATTTGTCAGTATACTGTCCCTTTAAATTTACCTTATACATTTCTTATTTTTGCAGTTACCTTTAACCCTTGCCTTGCATACATTATTCCTATTGTTTCAAGTAGATCCATTTAACTTACGTAGGAGCTGCCAAACGCTGGGTCTTATCAGAACTGATATAGTCAATGGTTTAGCATTGCAAGATGCTTCCTTAACTTTAAACAGTTTTGTGAAAAGGTTACAAACTTCATGACAAAATTGTAGTGACAGAGAGGAGAGGACTGACCTTTAATAAAATAGTCTTGGTCAACTATTTTTTTGTGTTGATCAAATAAAATATATTTGCCTTTCCCCATTTCAGTTATACAAGTCAAAAATATTAAAGATGGTAATTTACTAAGCACGTATAATAAAAATAAAAAACAATGTATTATGTAGCTGACTTGGGTTAGATAGTGGTTTTGGCGTGGGTATAGGTGACTTTATAAGTTAGCTTAGACAAAGGGACTATTGGAGGAGTTCTTTGTTTGAAAAAAGAAATGATTTAAGATCATTAATTGATGGTGTAAACTGGGTGAGAAGTAAAGGGATTAGTGAGAGTAATATGATATATTTGGTTGCATAAGATTAGCTAATAATTTATTGGATTATTAAAGGCCATGGGTTAGATTATAAGTGTCGTGCTAACTGTTGCGCGTGAGTGATATAACGCTTGTATTGCAAGTAGGAATCAAACGCGATCAGGAGTTTGTTGGGTTACTGCGACTGAAAACCTTGTGTAAAGGGCAGTGCGTTAAAAATAGTTGCATTAAACACAACATAAATACATTGAAAATTATTGTTTAATTTACAAAAAAAGTTATAAGGATTAATAGGTATATGGTATATGACAAGGTGTTTGACTGCATAGGGCTATATTGTATATATGCATACAAAGTGTAAGTGTAATACAAATTTTACTAACAACAATGATAGTTATAAATTATTTTAAAACATGTATTTTACATGAAGGTCAATTTGTAATGCTGTACTGTAAATCATTCCTGATGCATGAATACGATTTAATGTCTCTTTAATGTAAAACCATCTTATTTTACTTCTAGGATTTTCTGTCAAGATGACACAACCGATGCAAAACCTACAGCTCTCCCAGTCCAAAAGGACCAGCGCCCCATCCTCTCCTAACGCGGCTAAACGACTGTACCGCAATCTGTCCGAAAAATTAAAAGGAAGTCATTCTTCATTTGATGAAGCCTACTTCAGAGCAAGAGCTGATCGGTTTAGAAAGCCCTCAGTTGTAAGTACATAGATTATTTGTCTATCTGAATAATAAATTAGGTTTTAAATGATAGTAAAACAGTTACTATGGTCTATGCTCTTTGTGCAGAGCGAGAGTGGCACCTGCCCTGGGCACGCGCTTTTGGGGGCCTTCGCTGTCGACAATGTACTTCCTGTATTTAGTTTTTTTTGGTATCAGGAGGTATAATGTTTAGTGTTATTCTTTATATAGGACACACTTCATGATGGGACAGGGATGTGTTATACAGAGGGCATGGCATTCAGGGGTCTGAGCTGAAGGGCCCTGCAAATTTGTCTTGAGCAGGGCCCCTGTATGCATGTGACCCTGTATGCAGCCGTGCTATTGGTGTAAGAACTTATAAATTATCTATGTAGAGAATAAACCTGGTGAGAGTTGTTCATAAGTCAGAGAAATACTTTTTTAAAATATAAAAAGAAACATTTATTAACAGTCTCCTTTAGTTTCTATAGTTGCTACAATTTATTTTTTTTCTAATGCACAATGCGCCTCTCCTGTAAAAGAGCTCTTTAGTATCATAGAAGAGAATTGTATTTTTTTCCAGTAGTGTAATGCGTTGGCCAAGATCACAGTATTTATTCTCAATCTTGAACTGCGAGATTGTGTTGTGACTTTGTGCCCACGGACGGACTAAATGTGCAGCAAGAAAGATGTTGATCTATTTTGTCTGAAGTATAATACGGTTCTGTTTGTAACAAGGCAGGGATCTATCTCTGACCTGCTAAATTACCACATTGCTTTGCTATTCTGTGTGTGGCCGCCAGCTTTGCTAGCCAATGACTTAAAGGGAAACTGTGCTGTTATTTTTGTCCCCTTAATGTGTTTTCAATGACTTGACAGCTGTATAGTATTAAATATAATGGAAATTGCTCTTTTAGGTTTATGCTTTCATTTTAAATAGTTGGTTTTACTCATTGTAACCACCACTCCTCATAATGACAATTTCAGCACAGAGAGAGATATGGTAAGCTGGTTTGCTCATCCTTCAAGTTCAACCCATTTGAAGGGGCATGCTCTTGAGAAAAATAGTAGTGATTTCAATGAGCAACACCATCCATTTCAAATACAAAAAATAAAACTAAAGTATTTTTCCATACATGTAACTCTACATCTGGTACAACATATTATTGTCAATACATTAAGGAGAAACAGGCATACAGTTGTGTTGAACTCATCAAGCCTCAACATAAAAATGGATTTTGAACCTTGCTGTCATTCTTTTTTTTCCACTTAATTTCATGTTTCATTGTTTTATAAGATATACAAAATGAAGATAGTAATTGTTTTTTTATACCACCCATTAATTTACAGTATATAACCTAATATGAGAGTTCAGATCACAGGTCATTTGTACTACTGTGCATGTGAAGTTATAAAATAATCTATTGTTCTTTAACAGCAACAAACGTTGAAAAATGAGTGATGTGATATTTAAAACTACATAATAGTTCCAGAGAAAATGCAGCCTTTTAATAGATATGTGCACACCATCATGAAATAAATTGATTTATCAGGTTAACACACATATATATATAATATCCAGAATCCCAGCCACTGAGTCTTAGAATTAAATGAAGAATTTAAATTTTTCAACAAAGAACTACAATGCAGTGTAATCTTTCACACTATGCAATAATAACATGGAGAAGCGTTAGATGAAAGTTCATTCAAATCCACACATACCCCATCCACCAAACACATCCGTACCAAACAATCAGCAATGGTATGAAAAGTAAAAATAGAAAATGACAATACAAAAAAAATATATAGATAAACTCAATAATGGTTACACTCCCAGGGTGTCCCCAGGGATTGAAGACAGGTACCACCCGTAACAGTAAAGTAACTATATCATATAGGAATAACACAGTGTTGTAGCAAACACAAGATGTCCACTTAATCCGTGACTTTGTAACAGTTCATATAAACAATGTATCACACTCTAGTCCGGATACTTAAGCTGAATCTGTTATGTGCCAGTTGTAATTATTATCCGGTAACTCTATTGTTAGTGTGTTGAAACAGTCACATAATAAAGAAGCATGCTACAGCATTTGTAATCCTCAATGAGTAAGTCCCGGAGAGACCTAAGTAAGGTGTCCTGCATATAATCGTATCAGTATTAGAACTAAAATGTCCCTCCAAAGAAACTGTCGTGTGACTGGCCACAGATAGTGTGCAGGGAGATATGCTCGTAATTCTGGCCCAGCCTCACACTCTTAAAATTTCACTCACGGTATCTCAAACAGCACAGTATGCAAAGTTCCTTTCTTCAAAAGAATTCAATATGCCCCACATTGATATATGCAAAGCCGCGAATATCTCATATCCTTATAACAACTAGCAACCACTGACATGTAATACGGGCCAATGAAGAGAAATGGATAACAGTGTTACCTGCTTCAGTGCGTGTTAATCTTTCAAGTGATCACCACCGTGTACTTCAGTGTGATAATTTGGCCATTCCATCGAAGAACTCCAATCTCACCTCTCATATCAGGTAGCCGTTCCCCCGGAAACACACTCTGTGGCTCAGACAAAACGAACAGATACCGGTGGTGGCGTCTTACTGTTCCGACTCGCATTTCGGTACTCCGCACCTTTCTCAAGGAATATGCAGGTACTAGCGGGGAGGTGCTGTTTAAACCTGACTACATGCATCCCTATCTTAAAAAAAATGCCCTGAAAAGGGCATTTGGTTGGGCATTTGGTAGTGCAGTGCTCTAAAGTGATTACAGCTATTTTTTTAAATAAAAAAAAAATTATCTAAAAGAAACCAACAAAAAAATCATATCGCTAAACTCCAAAATTGGTACTCAGCAAACTTTAATCCGGTTCCTAGGGGGCCGTCTCTGGCAGTGCTCCTCTTCTTTCTTTATCCATGGCAGAGCTCCGCTAGGCCAGTCTTCTCCCATTTCTTTTCTTCTTATCTTTCACCCAACACGTCTTCATGTGGTCACTGATGCACACTGAAGCTTGAATGCGAGGTTCCCCGTTATATAAGGGTGCTATTTGCATTCATATTGGCTGATTTTGAAGTTCAAATTCAAATCAGCCAGTAGAAAAAGCTTTCATTCTTTTGGCTGATTTGAATTTAGATTTGAAAATCAGCCAATAGGAAGACAAGGACACCCCTATATAAGGGGGAACCTCACATTCAAACTTCAGTGTGCGGCAGTGACCGCATGAAGAGGGTGTCCGATGGAAGATCAAAAGAAAAGAAGAAACTTTGGATAGAAGATTAACAGCATCGAATGGAAGATAGAAGATGGAAGCAACGCCAGATGCAATCAATTTTCGTGAGAACCAATTTTGGAGCTTAGCAATAGGAGAGCTGTAATGACTTTAGGGCAATGCCCTTGTCAGGGCAACTTTTTTTTTACAATAGGTTATTTTTTTCAGTTTAGGCTTTTTTTTAGAATAGTTTTTTTTAATTAAATGACCAGGGTAGGGTAGGGTTATTTTTTTAGGATGTTTTTTTTTTTAATTAGATTTTTTTCCTGCAAAGGAGCTATAATCTCTTTTATTTGGCATAGATTTTTTTTTTGAGGTTAGTTTTTTTTTAGAATAGTTATTTTTTTCCCAAACTTTTGGACAATGCCCTAACAAATGCCCTTCACAGATCAATTTTTAGTGTAGGTTTTAGTGTTAGTTTAGTTTTTTTTTAGGGGTAAGCTACTTTTTAAGGGGACTATAGTTTTAGCATAGGTCTTACTGGTTGTTGTTTTGTTTTTTGGTAATTTTTTTTTATTTCTGTAATAGTTTTTATTTTCTGTAATGTTAGTTTTTTATGTTCTATAATGGTAGCTCCCCCCCCCCTCTCCCAGGTAATAGTACCTTTTTTTATTTTCGGTAATGGTAGTTTTTTATGTAATGGTTCTTTTTGGGGTTTTTTTTTTGTAACTTAGGGGGTGTTTGGGGGGAGTTAAAATAGTTACCAGGGACTTATGTAAGGAAAAGTGAATTTAGACAGTTCAGATTATACTATATATCATAGGTGAAGTCACTAATGATGTTATCAACTATGTCATGTTATTAGTGATGTAATTGAGGATGTCAAGCTCCCAAGGGGCGAGTGTGGGCAGTTTAAGCTAGGAGTTTCCTTGCTTTTTACACATTTAATAGAAAACATGAACTCTGGCTTTATAAGTCAATCAATATATACATATATTTTTTTGCCCACTTTTCCTTTAATTTATCTCTGTTAGTTGTGTTTTTCCCGCTGCCTTAGAGAGGCTTAGTCCATGGTGGACGATGAAAACTGTAGCCCTGCAACATGCAACACATTTCATGATCAGTGTAGGAGCTAATTTATATTTGTACCTAACTTGTCTAGCATAGGATATAAAACATAGCAATACTCAAAAAGGCTTGTCTATTGAAATTGATGCAAAAAATGAGGGGGTGGTGTGAGTGCTAACTACGTGGTGTAACCTTGAATCCCTGTGTAGTCTATATAATCTCAGGATAAAGACAAAAAAGAGTAATTGGTGGGGTGGGGATAAGCGCTCTGGATGGAGCTAACCAAATAAAGTGAATATGTGCAAAAATCTAACCAAATAAAATTGGTGATATTAAATATATAAATGTATTTGATGTGGTTAAAGAACAAATAACAAAAAAATGAATATGCAAAGAAATGATGATTTTAATATAACGATGCCGGCATCGTTATATTAAAATCATCATTTGTTTGCATATTGCTGACAATTGTTTGCATACTGCTAATATTCATTGTATATTAAATTAATTAATTTCATTTTTTTGTTATTTGTTCTTTAACCACATCAAATACATTTATATATTTAATATCACCAATTTTATTTGGTTAGATTTTTGCACATATTCACTTTATTTGGTTAGCTCCATCCAGAGCACTTATCCCCACCCACACCAATTTGTCTATTGAAATGCAGTGCTCCAAACACCTACCTAAGTACAGTATATCTTCAACAAAGTATACCATGGGAACAAAGCAAATTTGATAACAAAAGTAAATTGGAAAGTTTTTTTTTCAATTGTGTGCTCTGAATCACTCAAAAAATTCTTTCATATGCCTTTAACCCCTTAATGACCACAATGTACCCTGTATGTCACTGGTCGTTAAGGATATTTTCAGGACATAATAGCACAAGTCTAACAAGAACACGCTATTAATGCCCTCCCTCCAGAAGGCTTTGTGGAATAGAGCAGTCTTAACGCTGGTGGCAAGACCGCGCTATAAAACAATCAAGTCCCAAAAAAAGGCCAGTGACATACAGGGTACGTCGCTGGTCCTTAAGGGGTTAATACATTTTAGAAGGCAGAGTTCTGTTCTCTGTGAACTTTGGGGATATATTCCCAAAGCTAATAGATACCATCTTTCAGCTACAATTTAGTCGCACTTCAGCTAGCGGTGAGTTACTTCCACAATAGCTAAAACAATAAAGCGAAGTTGTTAGACTTGCAAATATTTAACATTCCCATTTATTCACCCTCTTCAATTTACACTGACGGTTATATAAATCCTAAACTTGTTAAGAATAAATACTCTCTCATTTTTTATTCTCAATTGTAAGGCAGAAAAGTGAAATTATATTTTTTCAGGATGTGTATTTGCAAGAATAACTACAATATATCTTAGCAGTTCAGTTTTCTAAACTTACACTTTGCAACTTATCAGAAACACAATTAAATGGGCATATTCAACAGTAAATAAAGCTAAATAAAGCTAGAATGACATATTCTAAACAAAATCTAGCATGTGAGTAATATGCAGATGTATTTTTAAAGTTGTATTCAGTGTTTAGATATTATAAAAAATAAATGTAAAGTTTTACTGTCCGCCATGTTGTAACCTAGATTTTCTTGTCTACTGAGACCAATTAGGTACAGTTTTAAATAGGTCATGATTTCATGATTCAGATAGGGCATGTAATTTTAAACAACTTTCAATTTACAGGGTGGGTAGCTATTACTCTGCAGTGGAACTACTCAGGAATCATACAACACTGCTTGATAATATTGACCAGCCTGCCATGGCCTTCTGTTGGAAGAGTAGCCCTTACCTCTAAATGGAGATTTTTTTCCCCAATAGGCATCTCAGAAAATGTCCCATATCTAAGGACTTTTAATGCCATCACAATCCCCATTGAGACACATATGTCAGCCTGCTCTTCCAAGGTAGATAAAGCTGAGGAGGCGGTCTTGCTTGAATAAAATAATTATTTATTGAACAACAGAGATAAAATCAGAACCATCTGCAGTTACAGGCTCAAAGTGCATAGGAGAGCAAAGCACCAAGTGGCTGACATGTTTCGGCCAAGGCCGTAATCATAACCTAAGGTGCTACACCTTACAAGGTGAATAAAAAGAGTGTACACATTCTAATTGGTTAAAACAGTTAATAGAAAGCACGCCCTCGCATGCTGAGCAATAAGAAAATTAACCCTATGCACTGCATAGGTTAGAGTGTAACACCAAAGGATGTGCATAAACAAGAGGGCTTGAGCATAGAGACATTTCTACGTGTTAGCATATTTAGATACATTTGACATAAAACAATTTTGCAAGATGTTTAACCCCTTAACGATGCATGTCATACAGGGTACGTCGCACACAACCTGGTCTTAAAAGACCAGCGACGTACCCTTTACGACATTAGGGGTTTAAAGCGGCTGGAAGCGATCCTGCTCGCTTCCAGACGCTTTCCGGTTATTGCAGTGATGCCTCGATATCGAGGCATCCTGCAATAACACCCCTTGGCCATCCGATGCAGAGAGAGCCACTCTGTGGCCCTCTCTGCACCGGACATCGATGGCCGGTATCGTTGGGGGGTGGGAGCCTGTGTGGGAGGCGGGTGGCAGCCATCGATGATGAACGGGGATGTTGGGGGGGGCGGGGATGTCCGGATGCGCGCACGGACGCGCGCACGTGCACGGGAGGGAGGGGGCGGGCGCATGCATGGGGAGGGAGCGGGTGGGAACCGCTACACTACAGAAAAAGTTGCAGTACAAATGAAAAAAAAAAGTTAAAAAAAAAAAGATCAGGCAGGTGGTGGGAGTTGGTCTGTGGGGGGGGGAAGCTACACTACAGAAAAAAAAAAAAAAAAAACTGCCAGTACCCAAGATGGCCCCCAATAAGGCAGATGGGGAGGGTTAGAGAGCTGTTTTGGGGGGATCAGGGAGGTTGGGGTCTAAGGGGGATGCTACACCACAGCATATGTAAATATGCTAAAAAAATAAGTACTTAAGATGGCTGGGACAATTGTGGGGTGGGGGAGGGAAGGGAGCTGTTTGGGAGGGATCAGGGGGTCTGATGTGTCAGGTGGGAGGCTGATCTCTACACTAAAGCTAAAATTAACCCTGCAAGCTCCCTACAAACTAGCTAATTAACCCCTTCACTGCTAGCCATAATACACGTGTGATGCGCAGCCTAATTACCAGAAAGCAACGCCAAAGTCATATATGTCTGATATTTCTGATCAAAGGGGATCCCAGAGAAGCATTTACAACCATTTGTGCCATAATTGCACAAGCTGTTTGTAAATAATTTCAGTGAGAAACCTAAAATTGCGAAAAAAATTAAGTTTTTTTAAAATTTGATCGCATTTGGCGTTGAAATGGTGGCATGAAATATACTAAAATGGGCCTATACATGTGAAGGGTTATTCAGGGCCTAGATCAATACTTTGGGTTGTCTACTACACTACACTTAAGCTAATATTAACTCTACAAGCTCCCTACATGCTCCCTAATTAACCCCTTCACTGCTGGGCATAAAACACGTGTGGTGCGCAGTGGCATTTAGCAGCCTTCTAATTACCAAAAGGCAACGCCAAAGCCATATAAGTCTGCTATTTCTGAACAAAGGGGATCCCAGAGAAGCATTTACAACCATTTATGCCATAATTGCCTAAGTTATTTGTAAATAATTTCTGTGAGAAACCTAGGCCTAGATTTGGAGTTCGGCGGTAGCCGTCAAAACCAGCGTTAGAGGCTCCTAACGCTGGTTTTGGCCGCCCGCTGGTATTTGGAGTCAGTGATTAAAGGGTCTAACGCTCACTTTTCAGCCGCGACTTTTCCATACCGCAGATCCCCCTACGCCATTTGCGTAGCCTATATTTTCAATGGGATCTTTCTAACGCTGGTATTTAGAGTCGTTTCTGAAGTGAGCGTTAGAGCTCTAACGACAAAATTCCAGCCGCCTGAAAATAGCAGGAGTTAAGAGCTTTCTGGCTAACGCCGGTTTATAAAGCTCTTAACTACTGTACCCTAAAGTACACTAACACCCATAAACTACCTATGTACCCCTAAACCGAGGTCCCCCCACACCGCCGCCACTCGATTAAAATTTTTAACCCCTAATCTGCCGACCGCCACCTACGTTATACTTATGTACCCCTAATCTGCTGCCCCTAACCCCGCCGACCCCTGTATTACATTTATTAACCCCTAACTTGCCCCCTACAACGTCGCCGCCAGCTACTTAAAATAATTAACCCCTAATCTTCCGACCGCAAATCGCCGCCACCTACGTTATCCCTATGTACCCCTAATCTGCTGCCCTAACATCGCCGACCCCTATATTATATTTATTAACCCCTAATCTGCCCCCCTCAACGTCGCCGACACCTGCCTACACTTATTAACCCCTAATCTGCCGAGCGGACCGCACCGCTACTATAATAAAGTTATGAACCCCTAACCCGCCTCACTAACCCTATCATAAATAGTATTAACCCCTAATCTGCCCCCCACAACGTCGCCTCCACCTGCCTACACTTATTAACCCCTAATCTGCCGAGCGGACCTGAGCGCTACTATAATAAATGTATTAACCCCTAATCCGCCTCACTAACCCTATCATAAATAGTATTAACCCCTAATCTGCCCTCCCTAACATCGCCGACACCTAACTTCAATTATTAACCCCTAATCTGCCGACCGGAGCTCACCGCTATTCTAATAAATGTATTAACCGCTAAAGCTAAGTCTAACCCTAACACTAACACCCCCCTAAGTTAAATATAATTTTTATCTAACGAAATAAATTAACTCTTATTAAATAAATTATTCCTATTTAAAGCTAAATACTTACCTGTAAAATAAATCATAATATAGCTACAATATAAATTATAATTATATTATAGCTATTTTAGGATTAATATTTATTTTACAGGCAACTTTGTTATTATTTTAACCAGGTAAAATAGCTATTAAATAGTTAAGAACTATTTAATAGTTACATAGTTAAAATAATAACTAATTTACCTGTAAAATAAATCCTAACCTAAGTTATAATTAAACCTAACACTACCCTATCAATAAAATAATTAAATAAACTACCTACAATTACCTACAATTAACCTAACACTACACTATCAATAAATTAATTAAACACAATTCCTACAAATAAATACAATTAAATAAACTAGCTAAAGTACAAAAAATAAAAAAGAACTAAGTTACAGAAAATAAAAAAATATTTACAAACATAAGAAAAATATTACAACAATTTTAAACTAATTACACCTACTCTAAGCCCCCTAATAGAATAACAAAGCCCCCCAAAATAAAAAATTCCCTACCCTATTCTAAATTAAAAAAGTTACAAGCTCTTTTACCTTACCAGCCCTGAACAGGGCCCTTTGCGGGGCATGCCCCAAGAATTTCAGCTCTTTTGCCTGTAAAAAAAAACATACAATACCCCCCCCCCAACATTACAACCCACCACCCACATACCCCTAATCTAACCCAAACCCCCCTTAAATAAACCTAACACTAAGCCCCTGAAGATCTTCCTACCTTGTCTTCACCATCCAGGTATCACCGATCCGTCCTGGCTCCAAGATCTTCATCCAACCCAAGCGGGGGTTGGCGATCCATAATCCGGTCCAGAAGAGGCTCCAAAGTCTTCCTCCTATCCGGCAAGAAGAGGACATCCGGACCGGCAAACATCTTCTCCAAGCGGCATCTTCGATCTTCTTCCATCCGGAGCGAAGCGGCAGGATCCTGAAGACCTCCAGCGCGGAACATCCATCCGGACCGACGACTGAACGACGAATGACTGTTCCTTTAAGGGACGTCATCCAAGATGGCGTCCCTCGAATTCCGATTGGCTGATAGGATTCTATCAGCCAATCGGAATTAAGGTAGGAATTTTCTGATTGGCTGATGGAATCAGCCAATCAGAATCTAGTTCAATCCGATTGGCCGATCCAATCAGCCAATCAGATTGAGCTCGCATTCTATTGGCTGATCGGAACAGCCAATAGAATGCGAGCTCAATCTGATTGGCTGATTGGATCAGCCAATCGGATTGAACTTGATTCTGATTGGCTGATTCCATCAGCCAATCAGAAAATTCCTACCTTAATTCCGATTGGCTGATAGAATCCTATCAGCCAATCGGAATTCGAGGGACGCCATCTTGGATGACGTCCCTTAAAGGAACAGTCATTCGTCGTTCAGTCGTCGGTCCGGATGGATGTTCCGCGCTGGAGGTCTTCAGGATCCTGCCGCTTCGCTCCGGATGGAAGAAGATCGAAGATGCCGCTTGGAGAAGATGTTTGCCGGTCCGGATGTCCTCTTCTTGCCGGATAGGAGGAAGACTTTGGAGCCTCTTCTGGACCGGATTATGGATCGCCAACCCCCGCTTGGGTTGGATGAAGATCTTGGAGCCAGGACGGATCGGTGATACCTGGATGGTGAAGACAAGGTAGGAAGATCTTCAGGGGCTTAGTGTTAGGTTTATTTAAGGGGGGTTTGGGTTAGATTAGGGGTATGTGGGTGGTGGGTTGTAATGTTGGGGGGGGGGTATTGTATGTTTTTTTTTACAGGCAAAAGAGCTGAAATTCTTGGGGCATGCCCCGCAAAGGGCCCTGTTCAGGGCTGGTAAGGTAAAAGAGCTTGTAACTTTTTTAATTTAGAATAGGGTAGGGAATTTTTTATTTTGGGGGGCTTTGTTATTTTATTAGGGGGCTTAGAGTAGGTGTAATTAGTTTAAAATTGTTGTAATATTTTTCTTATGTTTGTAAATATTTTTTTATTTTCTGTAACTTAGTTCTTTTTTATTTTTTGTACTTTAGCTAGTTTATTTAATTGTATTTATTTGTAGGAATTGTGTTTAATTAATTTATTGATAGTGTAGTGTTAGGTTAATTGTAGGTAATTGTAGGTAGTTTATTTAATTATTTTATTGATAGGGTAGTGTTAGGTTTAATTATAACTTAGGTTAGGATTTATTTTACAGGTAAATTTGTTATTATTTTAACTAGGTAACTATTAAATAGTTCTTAACTATTTAATAGCTATTGTACCTGGTTAAAATAATTACAAAGTTGCCTGTAAAATAAATATTAATCCTAAAATAGCTATAATATAATTATAATTTATATTGTAGCTATATTATGATTTATTTTACAGGTAAGTATTTAGCTTTAAATAGGAATAATTTATTTAATAAGAGTTAATTAATTTCGTTAGATGTAAATTATATTTAACTTAGGGGGTGTTAGTGTTAGGGTTAGACTTAGCTTTAGGGGTTAATCCATTTATTAGAATAGCGGTGAGCTCCGATCGGAAGATTAGGGGTTAATAATTGAAGTTAGGTGTCGGCGATGTTAGGGAGGGCAGATTAGGGGTTAATACTATTTATGATAGGATTAGTGAGGCGGATTAGGGGTTAATAACTTTATTATAGTAGCGGTGCGGTCCGCTCGGCAGATTAGGGGTTAATAAGTGTAGGCAGGTGTCGGCGACGTTGTGGGGGGCAGGTTAGGGGTTAATAAATATAATATAGGGGTCGGCGGTGTTAGGGGTAGCAGATTAGGGGTACATAGGGATAACGTAGGTGGCGGCGGTGTACGGAGCGGCAGATTAGGGGTTTAAAAAAATATGCAGGGGTCAGCGATAGCGGGGGCGGCAGATTAGGGGTTAATAAGTGTAAGGTTAGGGGTGTTTAGACTCGGGGTACATGTTAGAGTGTTAGGTGCAGACGTAGGAAGTGTTTCCCCATAGGAAACAATGGGGCTGCGTTAGGAGCTGAACGCTGCTTTTTTGCAGGTGTTAGGTTTTTTTTCAGCTCAAACAGCCCCATTGTTTCCTATGGGAGAATCGTGCACGAGCACGTTTTTGAGGCCGGCCGCGTCCGTAAGCAACTCTGGTATCGAGAGTTGCTTTTGCGGTAAAAATGCTCTACGCTCCTTTTTTGGAGCCTAACGCAGCATTTGTTTGAACTCTCGATACCAGAGTTAATTTTATGGTGCGGCCAGAAAAAAGCCCGCGGAGCGTTAACAGCCCTTTTACCGCCGAACTCCAAATCTAGGCCCTAAAGTTTATGAAAAAGTGAACAATTTTTTTTATTTGATCGCATTTGGCGGTGAAATGGTGGCATGAAATATACCAAAATAGGCCTAGATCAATACTTTGAGATGTCTTATAAAAAAAAATATATACATGTCAATGGCTATTCAGGGATTCCTGACAGATATCAGGGTTCCAATGTAACTAGCGCTCATTTTGAAAAAAAGTGGTTTTGAAATAGCAAAGTGCTACTTGTATTTATTGCCCTATAACTTGAAAAAAAAGCAAAGAACATGTAAACATTGGGTATTTCTAAACTCAGGACAAAATTTAGAAACTATTTAGCATGGTTGTTTTTTGGTGGTTGTAGATGTGTAACAGATTTTGGGGGTCAAAGTTAGAAAAAGTGTGTTTTTTTCCATTTTTTCCTCATATTTTATAATATTTTTAATAATAAATTATAAGATATGATGAAAATAATGATAAACGGTATATAATATGTGTGGGTACAGTAAATGAGTAAGAGGAAAATTACAGCTAAACACAAACACCGCAGAAATGTAAAAATAGCCCTGGTCCTTAAGGGAAAGAAATGGAAAAATGGCCTTGGTCCTTAAGGGGTTAAAGTGATATATAAACACAAGGTGTGCATTATAATGGTATATAAATACCTAATGCTAAAGAAAGTTGTATTGTAATACTACAAGCACATCTAGAAAAGCAGCCAAAAAATATACAAATGAAAAAACACACACACAATTGACCAATACATAAATCTAAAGAATATATAAAGAAATACATATGAAACAATGAAGAACGTGAGAAACCTAACATATGCTGACTGTCTAAACCTGTCCAAAGCATATACAGAGTACACAGATGGGGAGATATATCACCATGTATTATAATAATGTGAACCCGAACCTGGCGTGTCTTGGACAGATTAGACAGTCAGGTAGTAGCAAAAATAAAGCAAAAGTGCCCTGACAGAGCTGAATATGCAATGGGTAAATTAGACATAGACAATATACGCCTAATAATCACTATATCTATATTATGTTATATATAGGGTAAGTGTATAGGTTGCCATAGAGATGCCCAAAAACATTATTCCCAAAAAATGATAAGGTCATATTTGGAATTTAAACCATGGGATATTCTGGTTCTTAAAGTGAAAATCCAGAACACCTCACATTTAGCTAGGAGGGTGTCAGTCTCCTCCTCTCTTAGGTGCCATTACCTTTTCAATGGCTGCTAATCTGAATGAATGTAGTTCACAGTCGTGTTTGATGGTGAAATGTTGTACCAGAGGAGTAGTAGATGTCCCTCTGGATATGGTGGACATATGCTCTCTCATACGTGAGTTAATGTCTCTAGATACGAGTCCTACATATTGAATATTACATAGGGTACAGGTGATAAGATAAATCACATTAGTTCAAGTGTAATTTAAACATGTCTTTATAGGGTAAGTTTGACCATTAGCTTTCGATGAAAAAGAATCAGTGATCTGCACATAATCACAGGGTTTGCATTTTCTGTGGCCACAGCGAAACATCCCCAGATGTCTGAGCCAGGAACTTTGAAGTCCAGTTTCCTGTTTTAATTGGGTGGGGGAAAGAAGTGATGCCAAAGTTGGACACTTCTTATAAGAGCATCTGACACCCTGATGTACCAAATCAGTCAACTTATCATCGGCAGCTAATAGGGGGAAGTGTCTTTTGATTATTCCACAAATTTTGGAATTTTGAGCACTATAGGAGGTAACAAAATGAACCCCCTTAAAAGTGCTGTCTCTATCTTTGGGTTTATCAAGTAGAAGAGTTTCCCTGGTTACTAAGCCTACTTATTTCTTGGCTTCCTGAATGTGACTGGGGGCATAGTTCCTCTCAAAGAGTCTCTTTTCGAGAAGTCTTGCCTCCTGCACTTAATCCTGCTGTCTACTGCAGTTTCTTTTAAGCCTGGTGAATTGACCCTTGGCCACTGCATATAAAACATTCTTAGGGTGACAGCTGGAAGCGTGCAGTAAGGTATTACCAGAAATGGGCTTATGGTATACTTTAGTGTGAATTTGAACCTCTGGATTGCCTAACAGGCAAATGTCCAGATAATTGATTTTAACAGGGTCGAATGTAAAAGTGAACCTGAATTCCACATCATTGTCATTGACCCATTCCATAAACAAAGGTATCATATCAAGGGGACCTGACCAAATGAATAGCAGGTCATTTATGTAGCGCTTATAAAAGCGCACATAGGACCTGAAGGGATTACTCTCTCAAAGCCAGGTAATATACTGAGCTATGCTGCTGATCCATAACCTGAGTGCTGAGAAGGAAAGCACAGCTAGTTAGAACCTCCCTAACATATGCAGGTAAGCATGATTTATAGCCAGCATGAAAGGCTGAAGATAGGAACCTAAATACTGGAGGAGCCATGATATGACACTTGGACTGGTCATCTCTATATTTGCACTTGTATGTTAGTAAGTGCCAGATGGTTTCTGCTGTTGTTTTTGTGTATATTTATTGTTGTAATTCCATGGTGGGATTTGCACCCAACTCGCTGAGGGGTTAGATATCTGTATCAATGGGAGTGCATTTATATTTGCTTTGTGAAATGCACCCAGTTCTGAAACTCCAGATACCCAGGGGCCTATCTTTCACTGCTCCATAACCCTGTCCGCCTGCTCTGAGCAGGCGGACAGACATCGCCGGAAATCAACCCGATCGAGTATGATCGGGTTGATTGACACCTCCCTGCTGGTGGCCCATTGGCCGCGAGTCTGCAGGGGGCGGCGTTGCACCAGCAGCTCTTGTGAGCTGCTGGTGCAATGCTGAATATGGAGAGCGTATTGCTCTCCGCATTCAGCGAGGTCTGGTCAGGTCCGCCAGACTTTGTTAAACAGAGGCCCCAGTGTCATGATGTGTGTGTGCATGTACATATTATATATACCCACATTTCAACACGGGATTGTTCTTGGGGCTATAAAGCAATACAGTACATGTATAAATGGATAAATGGATAAATAGATAGGAAAGTCAAAATTAAACTTGCAAGAATCATTTCATTTTAGGACACTTTTAAATTCACTTCTATTTTCAAATGTGCTTGGTTTGCTTGGTATCCCTTGTTGGAAAACAATACGCACATATCCTATACTATCGGGAGCTAGCTGCTGATTGGTGCCTGCACACATTTGTCTCTTGTGATTGGCTAACTAGATGTGTTCAGCTTAGCAGCCAGTAGTGCAATGCTGTTCCTTCATCAAAGGATAACAAGGGAATGAAGCAAATTTGCTAATAGATGTAAATTAGAACGTTGTTTAAAATTGTATGTTCTATCTAAATCATGAAAGACAATTTTGGTGTTTTCTATCCCTTTAAGTCACAATAATTAATCAGGTCAAATCAGGTCTATCTATCTATCTATCTATCATCTATCTATCTATCTCTCTGCCTATATATCCGTCTGTGTCACTGCCTGTCTGTCTATCTATCTATGTATCTCTCTGTCTATATATCCGTCTGTCTCACTGCCTGTCTGTCTATCTATCTCTTTTGTAATTTTTTTATCAGTCTTTTGGAAAAATCGCAGTTTCAGAATTATACTTTGTATTAACACACACACACAAGGCACATGTGTATGCCAGAACTACTTTTTTCTGAATCAATTCATATTTAATACAATTAAAAAAAAAATCACAATTAGGTTTTTGCAAGTTTTACTTACTCTAATTGATCAAATTAACCAGATGAAGCTTTTCTAAAACAGGGACAGTCTATTTTTCCATGTAACTGTATAGTACTGCATTGCAGTTAAATGTAAATTGAAGTGTTTCATCTTCCTTGTGTATTCTACCGCAACAACTAGAGAAGAAACAATACGATCATTCAGCACTGTTTCTAATATTACCTCTTTAGAAGACTGACATTTACAAGTTTCTTAATATAAAGGATAAAAAAAAGTCACATAAAAGTAATATAACGACAATAATATTTAACTAGGTTTATATCTTCTATAAAAGATTAATAACAACAATTACACTACTGACAAAAGGTAACTGAAAAGAATTGATTCAGGTAGAAAAAATAGTCTAATGTAGTAAAAATAAATGTAACATAAATGTATTATTTAACTGTAAATTAAAAATTTGAGTAAACATTTACCTTGACCCACTCTCCCTAAAGAAGCCAAAAAGCTTAGGCCTAGATTTAGAGTTCGGCGGTAAAAGGGCTGTTAACGCTCCGCGGGTTTTTTTCTGGCCGCACCATAAATTTAACTCTGGTATCGAGAGTTCAAACAAATGCTGCGTTAGGCTCCAAAAAAGGAGCGTAGAGCATTTTTACCGCAAATGCAACTCTCGATACCAGAGTTGCTTACGGACGCGGCCGGCATCAAAAACGTGCTCGTGCACGATTCTCCCATAGGAAACAATGGGGCTGTTTGAGCTGAAAAAAAACCTAACACCTGCAAAAAAGCAGCGTTCAGCTCCTAACGCAGCCCCATTGTTTCCTATGGGGAAACACTTCCTACGTCTGCACCTAACACCCTAACATGTACCCCGAGTCTAAACACCCCTAACCTTACACTTATTAACCCCTAATCTGCCGCCCCCGCTATCGCTGACCCCTGCATTACACTTTTAACCCCTAATCTGCCGCTCCGTAAACCGCCGCCACCTACGTTATCCCTATGTACCCCTAATCTGCTGCCCTAACATCGCCGACCCCTATGTTATATTTATTAACCCCTAATCTGCCCCCCACAACGTCGCCGACACCTACCTACACTTATTAACCCCTAATCTGCCGAGCGGACCTGAGCGCTACTATAATAAAGTTATTAACCCCTAATCCGCCTCACTAACCCTATCATAAATAGTATTAACCCCTAATCTGCCCTCCCTAACATCGCCGACACCTACCTTCAATTATTAACCCCTAATCTGCCGACCGGAGCTCACCGCTATTCTAATAAATGTATTAACCCCTAAAGCTAAGTCTAACCCTAACACTAACACCCCCCTAAGTTAAATATAATTTTTATCTAACGAAATAAATTAACTCTTATTAAATAAATAATTCCTATTTAAAGCTAAATACTTACCTGTAAAATACATCCTAATATAGCTACAATATAAATTATAATTATATTATAGCTATTTTAGGATTAATATTTATTTTACAGGCAACTTTGTAATTATTTTAACCAGGTACAATAGCTATTAAATAGTTAAGAACTATTTAATAGTTACCTAGTTAAAATAATTACAAATTTACCTGTAAAATAAATCCTAACCTAAGATATAATTAAACCTAACACTACCCTATCAATAAAATAATTAAATAAACTACCTACAATTACCTACAATTAACCTAACACTACACTATCAATAAATTAATTAAACACAATTGCTACAAATAAATAAAATTAAATAAACTATCTAAAGTACAAAAAATAAAAAAGAACTAAGTTACAGAAAATAATAAAATATTTACAAACATAAGAAAAATATTACAACAATTTTAAACTAATTACACCTACTCTAAGCCCCCTAATAAAATAACAAAGCCCCCCAAAATAAAAAATTCCCTACCCTATTCTAAAATACAAATATTACAAGCTCTTTTACCTTACCAGCCCTGAACAGGGCCCTTTGCGGGGCATGCCCCAAGAATTTCAGCTCTTTTGCCTGTAAAAAAAAACATACAATACCCCCCCCCAACATTACAACCCACCACCCACATACCCCTAATCTAACCCAAACCCCCCTTAAATAAACCTAACACTACCCCCCTGATGATCTTCCTACCTTGTCTTCACCATGCCAGGTTCACCGATCCGTCCTGGCTCCAAGATCTTCATCCACCCCAAGCGGGGGCTAGACATCCACTGAAGAAGTCCAGAAGAGGGTCCAAAGTCTTCCTCCTATCCGGCAAGAAGAGGACATCCGGACCGGCAAACATCTTCTCCAAGCGGCATCTTCTATCTTCTTCCATCCGATGACGACCGGCTCCATCTTGAAGACCTCCAGCGCGGATCCATCCTCTTCTTCCGACGACTAGACGACGAATGACGGTTCCTTTAAGGGACGTCATCCAAGATGGCGTCCCTCGAATTCCGATTGGCTGATAGGATTCTATCAGCCAATCGGAATTAAGGTAGGAATTTTCTGATTGGCTGATGGAATCAGCCAATCAGAATATAGTTCAATCCGATTGGCTGATCCAATCAGCCAATCAGATTGAGCTCGCATTCTATTGGCTGTTCCGATCAGCCAATAGAATGCGAGCTCAATCTGATTGGCTGATTGGATCAGCCAATCGGATTGAACTATATTCTGATTGGCTGATTCCATCAGCCAATCAGAAAATTCCTACCTTAATTCCGATTGGCTGATAGAATCCTATCAGCCAATCGGAATTCGAGGGACGCCATCTTGGATGACGTCCCTTAAAGGAACCGTCATTCGTCGTCTAGTCGTCGGAAGAAGAGGATGGATCCGCGCTGGAGGTCTTCAAGATGGAGCCGGTCGTCATCGGATGGAAGAAGATAGAAGATGCCGCTTGGAGAAGATGTTTGCCGGTCCGGATGTCCTCTTCTTGCCGGATAGGAGGAAGACTTTGGACCCTCTTCTGGACTTCTTCAGTGGATGTCTAGCCCCCGCTTGGGGTGGATGAAGATCTTGGAGCCAGGACGGATCGGTGAACCTGGCATGGTGAAGACAAGGTAGGAAGATCATCAGGGGGGTAGTGTTAGGTTTATTTAAGGGGGGTTTGGGTTAGATTAGGGGTATGTGGGTGGTGGGTTGTAATGTTGGGGGGGGGGTATTGTATGTTTTTTTTTACAGGCAAAAGAGCTGAAATTCTTGGGGCATGCCCCGCAAAGGGCCCTGTTCAGGGCTGGTAAGGTAAAAGAGCTTGTAATATTTGTATTTTAGAATAGGGTAGGGAATTTTTTATTTTGGGGGGCTTTGTTATTTTATTAGGGGGCTTAGAGTAGGTGTAATTAGTTTAAAATTGTTGTAATATTTTTCTTATGTTTGTAAATATTTTATTATTTTCTGTAACTTAGTTCTTTTTTATTTTTTGTACTTTAGATAGTTTATTTAATTTTATTTATTTGTAGCAATTGTGTTTAATTAATTTATTGATAGTGTAGTGTTAGGTTAATTGTAGGTAATTGTAGGTAGTTTATTTAATTATTTTATTGATAGGGTAGTGTTAGGTTTAATTATATCTTAGGTTAGGATTTATTTTACAGGTAAATTTGTAATTATTTTAACTAGGTAACTATTAAATAGTTCTTAACTATTTAATAGCTATTGTACCTGGTTAAAATAATTACAAAGTTGCCTGTAAAATAAATATTAATCCTAAAATAGCTATAATATAATTATAATTTATATTGTAGCTATATTAGGATGTATTTTACAGGTAAGTATTTAGCTTTAAATAGGAATTATTTATTTAATAAGAGTTAATTTATTTCGTTAGATAAAAATTATATTTAACTTAGGGGGGTGTTAGTGTTAGGGTTAGACTTAGCTTTAGGGGTTAATACATTTATTAGAATAGCGGTGAGCTCCGGTCGGCAGATTAGGGGTTAATAATTGAAGGTAGGTGTCGGCGATGTTAGGGAGGGCAGATTAGGGGTTAATACTATTTATGATAGGGTTAGTGAGGCGGATTAGGGGTTAATAACTTTATTATAGTAGCGCTCAGGTCCGCTCGGCAGATTAGGGGTTAATAAGTGTAGGTAGGTGTCGGCGACGTTGTGGGGGGCAGATTAGGGGTTAATAAATATAACATAGGGGTCGGCGATGTTAGGGGTAGCAGATTAGGGGTACATAGGGATAACGTAGGTGGCGGCGATTTGCGGTCGGAAGATTAGGGGTTAATTATTTTAAGTAGCTTGCGGCGACGTTGTGGGGGGCAAGTTAGGGGTTAATAGATATAATACAGGGGTCGGCGGTGTTAGGGGCAGCAGATTAGGGGTACATAAGTATAACGTAGGTGGCGGTCGGCAGATTAGGGGTTAAAAATTTTAATCGAGTGGCGGCGATGTGGGGGGACCTCGGTTTAGGGGTACATAGGTAGTTTATGGGTGTTAGTGTACTTTAGGGTACAGTAGTTAAGAGCTTTAGAAACCGGCGTTAGCCAGAAAGCTCTTAACTCCTGCTATTTTCAGGCGGCTGGAATCTTGTCGTTAGAGCTCTAACGCTCACTGCAGAAACGACTCTAAATACCAGCGTTAGAAAGATCCCATTGAAAAGATAGGCTACGCAAATGGCGTAGGGGGATCTGCGGTATGGAAAAGTCGCGGCTGAAAAGTGAGCGTTAGACCCTTTAATCACTGACTCCAAATACCAGCGGGCGCCCAAAACCAGCGTTAGGAGCCTCTAACGCTGGTTTTGACGGCTACCGCCGAACTCTAAATCTAGGCCTTATACTTTAACCTAGATTTCCTTCAAAATGTCTGAACCAGCTACATACTAGACAGTGATTACTTAGAGTAGTGAATAACTCATTTACAAATAGCCCTGATTGGCAAAGGGTGATAAAATAAGCATATTCAACAGCGCATTCAAGTGCTTTTGATTTTAAGAAAATTAGACCTTGAATACAAGTGGAGCGCTAAATTATTGCACGCCCGCAAACGGGCAAATTTACCTTTTGACGGTGCATGATAAATAATCAGCCATTAGAAGTGTATACTCTGTCTGATCTGTAAAAGCTTAATTTATCATCAAATTTATCATCAAATTTGCTTTGTTCTCTTGGTATTCTTCATTTAAAGGAATAGTCAAGTCAAAATTAAACTTTCATGATTCAGATAGAGCATGCAATTTTAAGCAACGTTCTAATTTACTCCTATTATGAATTTTTCTGTTCCAATCAGACAATAGAATGTGAGCTCAATCCTATTTGCTGATTGGATCAGCTCAATCCTATTTCACCTTTAATTCCGATTGGCTGATAGAATGCTATCAGCCAATCAGAATTCAAGGGACGCCATCTTGGATGACGTTCCTTAAAAGAGAACCTTCATTCTTCGTCGTCAGAAGAGGATGCTCCGCGCCGGATGTCTTGAAGATGGAGCCGCTCCGCGCTGGATGGATGAAAATAGAAGATGCCGTCTGGATGAAGACTTCTGCCGGCTTGGATGAAGACTTCGGCCTGCTTGGATGAAGGCTTCTGCTGGCTTTGCTGAGGACTTCTGCCGCTTCGTTGAGGATGGATGTCCGGTCTTCAAAAACTGTAAGTGGATCTTCGGGGGTTAGTGTTAGTTTTTTTTAAGGGTTTATTGGGTGGGTTTTATTTTTAGCCTAGGGTTTGGGCTGAAAAAGAGCTTAATGCCCTTTTAAGGGCAATGCCCATCCAAATGCCTTTTCAGGGCAATGGGGAGCTTAGGTTTTTTAGATAGGATTTTATTTGGGGGGTTGGTTGTGTGGGTGGTGGGTTTTACTGTTGGGGGTTGTTTGTATTTTTTTTTTACAGGTAAAAGAGCTGATTTCTTTGGGGCAATGCCCCACAAAAGGCCCTTTTAAGGGCTATTGTCAGTTTAGTTTAGGCTAGGGTTTTTTTTTATTTTGGGGGGGCTTTTTTATTTTGATAGGACTATTAGATTAGGTGTAATAAGTTTAAATATTTGATAATTTATTTTTTATTTTGTGTAATTTAGATAATTGTATTTAATTAATGTAATGTATTTAATTGTAGTGTAAGGTTAGGTGTTAGTGTAACTCAGGTTAGGTTTTATTTTACAGGTAAATTTGTATTTATTTTAGCTAGGTAGCTAGTAAATAGTTAATAACTATTTAGTCTACATAGTTAAAATAAATACAAACTTACCTGTGATATAAAAATAAAATCTATTAGTTATATTGTAGCTAGATTAGGGTTTATTCTATAGGTAAGCATTTAGTTTTAAATAGGAATTATTTAATTAATGATAGTAATTTTTATTTAGATTTATTTTAATTACATTAAAGTTAGGGGGTGTTACACTTAGGGTTAGGTTTAGGGGTTTATAACTTTAGTATAGTGGCAGCGATTTTGTGGGCAGCAGATTAGAGGTTAATAACAGTAATGTAGGTTTGCGGAGATGATAGGGGCAGCAGATTAGGGGTTAATAATATTTACCTAGTGTTTGCGATGCGGGGTGTTAGTGTACTTTGTAACACTTTAGTTATGAGTTTTATGCTACAGCTTTGTAGCGTAAAACCCATAACTACTGACTTTCAGTTTACGGTATGGATCTTGACGGTATAGGCTGTACAGCTCTTTTTTTGGCCGGACAGGCAAACTCGTAATACCGGCGCTATGGAAGTCCCATTGAAAAATGACTTTTTGAAAGCTGCGGTAGTTACGTTGTGTTACATCCAAAAAAGTGTGCAGTACAGCTATATCTGCAAGACTCGTAATACCAGCGGAAGTGAAAAAGAGCCATAACGCTGCTTTTTCACCTATAACGCAAAACCCGTAATCTAGCCGTATATAAATTATTTTATATATTGTGTGTGACTGTGTTTGCACTGTGTATATATATATATATATATATATATTAGGCATGCACAAAATTTTGAGATTATTTTGGGATATGGCTGCAGGCAACGGCATTCATTTCATTTTGGTGCCGGAAATATAAGTGTGAAAGAGGAGCACACAAACATCTGTGCAAATCCAGATATTTTAAAAAATGAATGCTGAATCCCGACATTTTGACCATGCCTGGGCTAGCTTACAAGTGAGGAGCTATTTTAACGTGTGCCTTTAAAAGGGCAAATATGCCCATTTTGCGTTTACGGGCGCTTGTTAAAGGGACAGGCTACACCAGAATTTTTATTGTTTTAAAAGATAGCTAATCCTTTTATTACCCATTCCCTAAATTTGCATAACCAACACAGTTATATTAATACATTTTTTACCTCTGTGATTATCTTGTATCTAAGCCTTTCAGTTCTTTTGACAGACTTGCATTTTAGCCAATCAGTGCTGACTCCTAGGTAACTCCACGTGTGTGAGCACAGTGTTATCTATATGAAACACATGAACTAACACCCTCCAGTGGTGAAAAACTGTCAAAATGCATTCATATATGAGGCGGCCTTCAAGGTCTAAGAAATTAGCATATGAACCTCCTAGGTTTAGCTTTCAACTAAGAATACCAAGAGAACAAAGCAAAATTGGTGATAAAAGTAAATTGGAAAGTTGTTTAAAATGACATGCCCTATCTGAATCATAAAAGTCTATTTTGGACTAGACTGTCCCTTTAAATAACCAGTGGTAGCTAAGTGCAGTTAACCAGAGGTCAGACCTCTGGTTAAATAAAAAAAATGTGCCCCATTGCCCCCCAAATAAAGTGTACAGTTGTGTTATTATTATTATTTTTAAACAACTGCAAAAAGCAGTTATGTGTGGTGTTAGAAAAGACAGCACTGAAAAGTGGATTTACATTGCGGTATATGGGAACTGTGTGTTTTCAGTAAACATATATGTACAGTATATGCTTATATACATATATATTTATGTGTTAATATGTGTATATAAACATATAAACAGAAATATATATGTATATATTGATATACATATACATTTTTAATTTGTTGCCCAACGCTGCGCGACTTACCCCCTGCGCCGCGCTAGGTTCTCTGCCGTGCCTCACGGCATCAGAACAAGGCTCCCATTGGAGCCTATGGAAGCACACCCTCATGAGCATTGCATCTTACTTTTAATACCAGCACACATTTGCATACGCTGGTATAACTGAGTGGATCGCAAATATTTCGCTTGTGAAAGCTCAATTTTGCTCTCTACTCGTAATCTAGGCACACACACACGCACACATATATATATACATTTTCCAAAATAAGGAAGGCACTCTCCGGTATTGACATAATACGTTTTACTGTAAAAAATACATGTTAACGTTTTCAGGCAAACACCCATCCTCAGATGTCTGAGGACGGGTATATGCCTGAAATCATTAACATGTATTTTGTACAGTAAAACGTATTATGTCAATACCGGAGAATGCCTTCCTTATTTTAGAGAATTTATGTGTATAATTTGAGGCGCACCCCGGGAGCTGCTGAAGTTGAGCTAGTGCTGGGTAATAGAGTGCCCTCCACTAAGATTGGCACCCTTGGTAAATATGACAAAGAAGGCAGTGAATAATTGTCTTTATTGTTTAACCTTTTGCTAAAAAAATACATAAAAATATCTACTCTCATGGATATCAAACAATTGCAAACACAACACAGGTTTGGAATTTACAGTAATTTCATTGTTTTAAACAGACTTTCTATCAATGGGTCCTACTGATCAGCTTTTAACCTTTGCTGTTCCGTTTTGTTTTTGTCTTGAATAGTAGCAATTTACAATTTCTGGAACCTCTTCTTACAATAATAGAAATATTGTTTACCAAAGGCAAACCCTATTCTGTAAAGTGTGGTTTAGTAATTGTGGATATATTTTAAACCTTGTAACTTAGAGGTATCACAATGTACAGTATAAGAGCTGTTAAAATCCCAGTACAGTTGCTTTTACTTTCTTAGAGACAGGTAGCTCAGCATGCTAAGGCACTGTGGCTGAGCTCTGTCGCAACCCAAGGGTTGCAGGTTTGATCCCCGGCGAGGTCCACTCAGTGTTTCATCCTTCCGAGGTCGATAAAATGAGCAGCGCCTTGAGAACCTTACGGATGATTAGCCGCGCTTTACAAGTACCCCATACATACAGAGAAAAAAAAAATCCCTATAATGATCAGTTTAAAATCTCATAAAATCATTAAATGGTATTTTCTCAATGAAGGAAAAACTTAAAAAAAATGCTTTTAAAATATTTCATGTTAAGAAAAATATCAATGAGCAAACATGCCCAGTATTTCCATCATGCCCATATACAAACGACATTCAGACTGTTTACAACTTATCAGGATGGTTAATTTTACACATGTAAATGATTATTTTCCTTAGACATCGTACAAAGGGATATATGTAAAGTCTAGAATGTTAACTGATAAAAAGGAAAATAATTCTTTATTGGCAACAATAAAAATATGGCCAAATGTTTCTTTAATCTGAGGACTGTCCTTTCATAAGTGCTAACGTTTCATTTTGTTTATTTTTCTCTTGCAGAATTTTCAGTGCAATGAAGCTGTGTTTGAAGCCGTGGAACAGCAGGACCTTGAAGCAGTTCAGATTCTCCTCTATCAGTACACAGCAGAAGAATTGGATTTAAACACGCCTAATAGTGAAGGATTAACACCGCTGGATATTGCCATCATGACAAATAATGTGCCTATTGCAAGAACTCTTCTGAAGGCTGGGGCCAGAGAGAGCCCACACTGTAAGTAACTGGTGTCAATGTATAACATGAGTTTACATGCTGCAGAAGCATTTGTCAGGTTTATGAGGAGTATTTTTATTACCAAATGTTATACACATATTTATTGTCACGCTTGGTGTCGGGTCTGGAGAGTGAAGCTCATTTGCAGAGGCATATTCATTTATAGGCTCTTGTTTATTGAATCAGGCTAGTGTAGCTTTTTTACTTTTTGGCATAATGACTGATGAAAAATACAGGAACTGATATCACAGGCTGAATACTATAAAGTCAAGTATAAGAATTGCTGGATAGAGCAGAGGCTGAGCATTGGCAGGTCACAGCAGAGGCTGAGTGTTGGCAGGTCAGAGCAAAGGTTAAGTGTTGGCAGGTCACAGCAGAGGCTGAGTGTTGGCAGGTCAGAGCAAAGGTTAAGTGTTGGCAGGTCACAGCAGAGGCTGAGTGTTGGCAGGTCACAGCAGAGGCTGAGCATTGGCAGGTCACAGCAGAGGCTGAGCATTGGCAGGTCACAGCAGAGGCTGAGTGTTGGCAGGTCACAGCAAAGGTTAAGTGTTGGCAGGTCACAGCAGAGGCTGAGTGTTGGCGGGTCACAGCAGAGGCTGAGTGTTGGCAGGTCACAGCAGAGGCTGAGTGTTGGCAGGTCACAGCAAAGGTTAAGTGTTGGCAGGTCACAGCAGAGGTTAAGTGTTGACAGGTCACAGCAGAGGCTAAGTGTTGGCGGGTCACAGCAGAGGCTGAGTGTTGGCAGGTCACAGCAGAGGCTGAGTGTTGGGGGATCACAGCAGAGGCTGAGCGTTGGCGGGTCACAGCAGAGGCTGAGCATTGGCAGGTCACAGCAGAGGATGAGTGTTGGCAGGTCACAGCAAAGGTTAAGTGTTGGCAGGTCACAGCAGAGGCTGAGTGTTGGCAGGTCACAGCAGAGGCTGAGTGTTGGCAGGTCACAGCAGAGGTTGAGCGTTGGCGGGTCACAGCAGAGGCTGAGCATTGGCGGGTCACAGCAGAAGCTGAGTGTTGGTGGGTCACAGCAGAGGCTGAGCGTTGGCAGGTCACAGCAGAGATTGAGCGTTGGCGGGTCACAGCAGAGGCTGAGCATTGGCGGGTCACAGCAGAAGCTGAGTGTTGGTGGGTCACAGCAGAGGCTGAGCGTTGGCAGGTCACAGCAGAGATTGAGCGTTGGCGGGTCACAGCAGAGGCTGAGCGTTGGCGGGTCACAGCAGAAGCTGAGTGTTGGTGGGTCACAGCAGAGGCTGAGCGTTGGCATGTCACAGCAGAGGCTGAGCGTTGGCGGGTCATAGCAGAAGCTGAGCAATGGCAGGTCACAGCAGAGGCTGAGAAATGGTGGGTCACAGCAGAGGTTAAGCAATGGCAGGTCACAGCAGAGGCTGAGCGTTGGCGGGTCATAGCAGAAGCTGATCGTTGGCGGGTCACAGAAGAGGCTGAGCAATGGCAGGTCACAGCAGAGGCTGAGAAATGGTGGGTCACAGCAGAGGTTAAGCAATGGCGGGTCACACAGCCACTGTTAACTGAAGACAGATGTGGCACTAGTCCCAGGCACTGCAAGGCTTGACAGTCTATAAGGGAGTAGTAGTCAGGAGTACACCGAAACTGCAGATGTAAACAGGTATGCTCAGGGATTGAAGAGGACAAGGTGTACTCATGAGCTGCAGCAGACAAGGTAAACACTGGAGCGGCAGAGGACATGGAAAGATCAGGAACTGCAAAAAGAAGAGTACAGGAGCTGCAGCTTAAAGCAGGAAGCAAGGTCAGACTAACAGGGATGGTATCCTTCTGGCAAATATAGTACAAGCGTAATCTGGAGGCTTGGTCAGAAAGCAGGCAAGGTAGAAAATCCAGAAGGTCAGTCCAATACCAGGCTTCAAAGCAAGGGGTCACACACAAAGAGAACTAGCCAAGATCACTATAAGAAAGTAAACAGTAAAAGGATTCTTCTTCCACAAACAGAGGCACAGACTGAGTAAACTCAATGTAAGGGCAAAGCCTGATTAGCCCGGCAGATTTAAATAGTTTGTTGCTCATTGCACATTACCATCAGTTGGCAGGAGGGGGAGCCAGAGAGTCTGAGAGAAAAAGCAGAAAACCAAAAGGAAAGCATCCACAACTAAATCCCTCTGGTGGCTCAGCAAAAAGTCACTGGGATACAACATGGGAGACCAGAGTTCAAGACCCGATGGTGCTTCACATTTATAGCATGGGCAGCTGACTAAATATAAATATATCTCTCCTGACAACTTGGGGTACATAAATTACAATTTTTCTGGTTAAAATAATACCGATGCATAAAATAGAGTAAATAAAACAAGAGGAGGAAGACCCTGCTTCTAAGAGTTCACATTCTGCAGGAATTCTCTATCCGTCTCTTTTGCCTAGTACAGTAAATACCCACTGGTTTTTAATTTTTTTTAAATGTCATTGATGATGATTTTAAAATGTCAATTTGTTAAGGAGGGTGCAGTTTTTAAATCAGAAGCAACTAACATTCAGTATAGGATTCATTTATGAATTAGCTGCAATAATAATGTGGTTTATTTACCTACGTGCCAAGGTTTTTCAGAGCAATATGTGGGTAAAAGAAAGAGATTGCTTAGGGATCGTTTCTTGGAACATTTATGGGTCATTGAGGACTGAATCAGACACCACCATTTCTCGTCATTTTTGTAAATACCATAATTTGGATGCTAAACTTTTATCAGTACAAGGAATCGATCACCTGTAAAAGGGAAGGTTATAGGAAAGCTAAATTATATCACTGTGAGGTCAGGCGTATTGCATTCGTTACTTATGAACCAGTCTTTCTTTAGGCTTAAATACAAAAACAGATGTGAACTTATTTGTCTGACAATATTTCAAACTGATAGGGAATAATTGTTCAAGTTGAGATAGTATAGTATAAATGATCAAACAGTTTACGCAGAAAAGGTTATTCATCTCTGTATGAATTTAAATATGTATTATTGTGTAAAAGTTGTTAGTCACTTGTATTTGACATTCTGTTCAAGTGATTAAATAAAATCTGAACAGCAGACTTTAGAGTTTGTAAACGAATTATACGTGTTTTAAGTATCACTTTAAGTGATGCATAAGAATAAAACAAGGATTGTTGCTCTAATCAGTAGTGACTTAGTGCACATGTGCATGAAAAACGTCTGCATTGGCGCAATGGCCCCTCTGTTGTATTAGAAATGACAGTAATCAAAATTAAACCTTTATGACTCAGACAGAGCATGCAATTTTAAGCATCTTCTATGTTTACTTCTATTATGAAATTTGATGTTCTCTTGGTATCCTTTGGTAAAGAGTAAATCTAGGTAGGCTGATATGGACGAGTACTGAATGAGTGCTATCACTGCTGCTAAAGACACATGCACGTTTCCAGTGAGCCTACATAGATTTAGAGTTCAAAAGGATTTGCAGCCTCCAAATAATAAGTAAAAAACCTTTATTCACTTATACAGGGTCCATAATACAGCAACAGCAACAACGTTTCAAACCAGCAATTGGTGGACACGACTAAGAACCAATTGCTGGTTTGAAACGTTGTTGCTGTGTTATGGACCCTGTATAAGTGAATAAAGGTTTTTACTAATTATTTGGAGGCTGGAAATCCTTTTGAACTCGGAACATGATGTTGGGATCTGGCTAATCCCCTTTTTCCGTGCCCCAAAGTCTGGTGAGAGGTGCTGGCTTCCCCTGAGACCTACATAGATTTACTCTTTAACAAAGGATACCAAGACAACAAAGCAAATTTGATACCAAGCAAATTGGAAAATTGCTTAAAGGGACATGAAAATCAATATTTTTATTTCATGATTCAGACAGAGCATGCAATTTAAAACAACCTTTCAATTTATGTATATGATCAAATTCTGCTTAGTTCTCTTGGTAACCTTATTTGAATAGAATAACTAGGTAGGCTCAGGAGCACAAATTCATTACTGGTAGCTAGCTGCTGATTGGTGGCTGCACATATATGCCTCATGTTAGGGCCACCTTTAGCATTTGTGTGGCCACAACAAGCCCAGCCCAGCACACTTATTTGGGCCACATGGAGCTGGGACCAAAAAAAGGCATTTTAATGCAAATCAGTCCACATCCCCCACAGACACCTGAACCTTCCTAGATAAACCCTTCAACAAAGGAGAACACAAGAAGGAAGCAAATTAAATAATAGAAGTAAATCGGAACGCTGTTTAAAATTGTAGGCTCTGTCTAAATCATAAATGTCTAATTATTATTATTTTTTATTGTCCCTTTAATACATTCAAAATCAAAAAGTTGCAATTTGTTACATTGAAAATTGGAGTATATTGTAAGTGATGGGACATTTGATGATTGACAGGTCCTGCTCTCACACAGCCAATCCCGTGATTGCACAGATTTTGCTAAGTGATGGTGATTGCAGACTGACGTATTGTTGCTGGTGAACTTGTCCGCCTTCAGCTTGATACATTTTTCTCAGTGTTTTGTGTGTATCGTGGGGATGATTATATTTGTTTATTCTTATGCAGCTTGACACACAAGGCCGTTAATATTTGTACATAATAGATGTATTTTTAATGATGAAAGTGGATGCTTCACTTTTCTTATAAACTGGTTTTTATTTTGCTCTGGAAATTTTGAAGAAACTGTATTTTCAACAAGTTAGTGATGACATGAGACATAATTGTATGAAAGAAGAAAGTTACAACATTATTATCAATATTTCTTTCTGCATTTTAATTAATATGAGAGGTTGAGATTGGTGCATATCGTATGACCCTTTAAAAAAAAAAAAACGGAGAAGTGAGGTAAATTAGATATGTGCAATTCGTTTCGGATCGATTCGGAAATTCGGAAAATTCAGCAAATTCGGAGATACGGATCGAACCTAATTTCCGAATTAAAATACTGCCTAATTTACCGAATAAATCCAAATTAGTTCGGATTTATTCGGTAAATTCGGATGGCCATGGATTACACTAGTATTGTACAGTATATTAGGTTATATCACTCTGCTATGGGTTACACCTAGTATACAGTACATAATACTAGTCTAATCCCACCTAAGACTCACCGAAATTCCGAATTTCCGAACCGAATCGAACCAAATCCAGCCGAATTTCTTCAAATCCGAATGAATCCGAACCGAATCCGAACCGAATCGATTCAAAATTTCCTGAATTCGAATCGATCCAAACCGAAATTCGAAAAATTCCGAATCGATCCAAACCGAACCAAATTTTTTCGCCATGCACATATCTAAGGTAACTATATACTGTATTTAGTTAAAGGGACATGAAACCCAATTTTTTTCTTTCATGATTCAGATACAGCATACAATTAAAAAAACAAAACTCTTCATATTAACTTATATTATAATATATTATTAAGACATACAATTATTGTAAAGAAAATTAGCAAATTTGGGCAAGAATCCCTGCTTGTTTTTCAAGAAGTACTCTTTATACACTGTGATCAATGCACCAGAGAACTCTGGGTAAGATATGCGAATTAGATATACAATATCTCATGCTTTTTTCTTCTAAGTACTTTTTAAACACAGCAATCCCCTTTATGGGGTAGATGCAGCAATAACAACCACTTCTAGACAGCTGTTTTGAGTTTTTTAAACTCTCATTAGCAGAAGATTGGTTTACATTGCTGATTGTTGAAACTTATTTCAAGAGAAAAAGTAATAATCATTTGAGTTATGGTGGAGATAAAATAATAAAATATTAAAATCCTCTGTTCCATAAAGTAAGAGACATATAATTATTGTAAAGAAAATTAGCAAATCTGGGCAAGTAAGTTTCCCCGCTTCCTTTTCCACAGATGTACTTTGTATACACTGTTACCAATGCACCAGGGAACTCTGGGTAATTTACTTGGATCTCAAGGTATTCCTTGTTGAAGACAGAGCAAGCTAGGTAGCGTGCATGTATCTGGTTTACCATATGGCAGCAGCAATAATGCTTTGGCCTTGAGGTTTCATCTTGCCAAACATAGGCTGATAAGCTTGTTTCAAGATAGACATTGCAATTATTATAGTGAAGGAAAAAAGACAATGTTTTAGAAACTATAAATGAATGTACAGTAAAGTAAGCTGAGAACTAAGGAACTTGATTAGCATTTGCTTTAACAAAAATTCAATCAGTGCTGGGCTTTCATATTTGCTCACCCATTCAAGATTCAGCATTGTAGTGAGCTTCATTACTATCTATCGAGCTAGGCTTACAATTTACCATGCATTCCAGGTTCAGCTCTTTTTTTTTAGATAAGTCATTGAGGTCTACCCATGCAAGGGTCACCAGGACTTTTCTCCCCATCCTGATGAAGTTTGCAGCCTGTGGATTGTGGAGGAAAGCATTTAATTGCATGGAGTAAATTCAGGATTGTGACATATAGGGTTTAATTGAGATGGAGAGGTGAGTGGCTAGGTTTTAATTGTGGTGTGGGGGTACCTGTTCAGTGTTAGGTTTTACCTGCAGTTGGGGGTCAGGGTCAGTGACAGAATTTGGGGCAGTTTGTGTTAATTATCCTCTGCGTTGCCTTTTATCTAGTTAAAACTTGTTGCGTCTGGTTCTTGCCACATAAGGTGAATCTGCAGGAGCCTTCCTGGTTGCTGCACATAGTAGTGAGGGTCAGTAAGATAATGTTACAATTATGTTCTTGCGGTACCCAATAATAGCTGCTTCAATGCTTCATACACTCATGTTTGTGTCTGGAGAATGATGACCAACCCACTGCTATTTATAGGGAAAGTACATCTAAGGTGTATGTACTTTCCATACATAATTTGCATATTCATTGGAATGTTGAGACAGTGGCGCATGCATCCTTGTGGCTTCAGGATCACTTTCAGTCTTAAACAAACAATCGCATATGACCCTGCCATGCCCTATAGTGTTCTCTTTTATTAGTGTGATCATAGCAACCTGAAATAAATGGATGCAATTAACAAAAATTAAGTCACAGTTCCCACAGTCACTGCACGCTCAAACAGCAGTACCTTGTGTGTTCTGATGACAAATGCACTTATACTTTTTCCCCAGCAGCACCATTCACAGCATTGAACTCTTTTCTTTCCGATATAACACAAATATACTGTACCAGAGGTCACCCCCTTTCTGACAGCTTCAATGAAAGGACTTCACATACAAGGCATCACTGTACTTGAAGACCATGCCTTATCCTTAACACCTCCCACCCAGTACAAGACCCACACAGACACTCCCACCATATTCAAGGAACACACCACCTCTCAAGGAATCCCATCAAAGCCCCTTAGGAAGTCTACTCTACCTAATGCTAACTACCCACTTAATGGACCCCAATTAACCCCCTCATACTCCCTTTCTACTCAAGGGTCATCATCTGACAAGTGACCACCATTTGCATGCCCCAGGATCTTTCAATTCACCCAAAGACAGCCCCCACAAATATCACACCTCACATTCAAAGTAAAACCTCCATGTGCCTGAATCCCTGCCATGGGACCATGTATTATGGCACCTTGGGAACCCTACCCAAGGTCACTCTTACCATGTGAAAGAACCCCTCTAAAAACTCCTAAGCAGAAAACCCCTCATGGGTCAGAACGCCACTAAAGGAGACACTACGCAAATAGAAGTTTATCCTGCTTCTACAGATTACAGGTTGCTTTTTATCTTCTTGACTGAAGCAATGTTTCATTATACAATTAATAAAATAAAATAAAAGTTATCTTTGTTGGCCAACAATCTGGTTCAAAGCATAAGCAGCTTGTGACCAGACCCTCTGTCAGTACTCTTCTTTAGCATCAAATGATGAGTGAAAACATTCATGTATAGATTTTCTGAAGATCGCTAATCAGTTAATTTGTTAAATATGCTTGTGAAAAAAACTAACACCCCGACCGACTATCGCGCAAACACGATTGCATGTTCGCATTTGCAACAACCCTACATGGAATATGACATTTTCATATTTTCAATGTTCTTAACATAACGGAACATGTTCTATGTATTCATAATTAAATATTTCTACATATACCTGATGTTTTTTTAAACAATTATATACTTATACCTATACATATATAAATATATATATATATATAAAATTATATATAGGTATAGATATATATAGGAAAATATATTTAAAAATACATAGAACATATTCTGATATGTGCATATTAATGTGAAATATTTATAGTACATATACAGGTAGCCCTGAGTTTACTCCGGGGTTAGGTTCCAGAAGGAGTGGTTGTAAATTGAAACCGTTGTAAATTGAAACCCAGTTTATAATATTTTTATTGAGGGAATAAGATACATACACTTTTTATAATAAATGCAAAATAGCAGTTAATCACGTCATTTCTGGTTTTAGTTATGTTGAAAACCCTCCTTTTTTAGTCCCCATAAACAATAGTGCAGATCACTCTTGGATCTATTCCAGTGCTTAAAGTAAAAACATTGGGGTAAACATGCATCATGAAACGAAAATAAGAAAAATAAACAAAATATGATGAAACAACTCGGTTCTAGAAGATTAGGAGTAGATGCGTGAACCAGGACTGGATACAATATCGATACATATCTCACAAAAGCAAGCAACTGTCATATTATAAGTCTATATGAGATGTCTTAGACAGCTTTAAACATATATTCTTAACGTGTTGTTGTACATCCCTCTCCCAGTCATTAAAATATGGTGCGGACCCTAGTTCAGAAAACACACAACTCACAGTATAAACCTTCTGTTAAAGCTTCTTTCTTGTTATTGACTTGTTATGGTATGTACCGGACTCCCCTTCCCAGGTCCCGGCCGCAGACCACGTGGGGGAGGCCCACTTTGCTTTTTCTGTCAAGAACTGAGGCTGCTTGCAAAGTGTGGATCCCTTTTTTCAAATGTTAGATTATGCCCCCCTAGGAGCCACCCTCCAAACCCCACAGGAGACAAATAAAATTATAAAAGGGTGGACTTCCGGTGGGCGGGCAGAGAAAGCGGACGCAGCGAGAAAGAGCTCCGTGGACACAGATAGTTTTTCTTCTTAAAATCTGTGTCAAACTAGCCCAAAAAGCTTGCCAACCTTAACAGGTAGTTACCCAAACCTGTTTGGATATCTTTGCAGCAAGGAGCTGATACCAACGGCTCCCCCACCGGAACAGCGCACTTTGGAGTAAGAGAAGCCGCGGCCGCGGCGATACGGTTGCATAAGCCCCACTGCTCTTAGGAAATCAGCAGGCACTTAACCCCTCGGGCGACCGAGACAATCGCCAAGGAGAAAGAGAAACTCTGCAGTGGGGAGACTCGAATACAGCCCAGAGGGAGATGTCAGTTTGGCGCCACTGCATAAGAGAGGTCTGTACGTTTACCCCACCTACATACTACAGAGCTATGAACTGATCAATATCACACATATGAGCTAAACTATACATCTTGATACCACTTTCTATCTGACTACAAGACTATAAAACAAATTAACTTTAATTGGGCAGTTCGGAGATAACTTGTTGGCCACGTGGCAGGTAGGCCCGCAGTGAAAACGGAGCAGCATATGATAATCTGGTAGGCCTGTAACTAAAGCGCAATAACAGAGTGGAAGACATATACCTCAGAGAGAATTTACGCACAGAGACTCATAACACACATAGCAGGTCTAACTGAGGGAGTGGGTGCCTAGAGATGACAATCTATGCTATAGCTCTATATACCACTGAAGGAGATGGAAAGGTTACAGAACTGAGATAAATTCCTCATGCTGCGCTGCACCCTCCGCCATTCAAGCCTCCCCAGTACTTATCACTAAAAATCAAAACACTAGCAACGATAGTTGTGTGGGCCATTTCTCTCTCCCTGGTGCTGACTACCTATTACCTCACCACCTACCTCCTTTTTTTGGGGAATTAGAACATTTAAAGTTGAGCAGACATATAGTGCATGCAGAGGTACTATTCAAGCTTTGTAAAGACCACTGGCACGATGTCTGGCAGACAGAAGAATCAAGATAAAAGGGCCAAAGCTGTGGTGGAAGTTCATGCCGCCGAAGTTGAGGCGATAGAAACAGCAGATGAGGGGGCATCAGAAACCCATCCTATAGTATCCCAAATATCAGCCCTTTTCTTGCCCAAGATAGAGCAATTGCAGACAGGAATGGACTCTTTGTCGTCTGAGTTCAAGTCATTTTCCTCAAGGCTCCAACACATCGAGCAGAGAGTGGGTGATGGAGAAATAAGACAACGCGAAAACTCTATTAAAGTGGCAACACTGGAGGCCCAGAATAAGATGCTAACTGAAAAACTTGATGATCTTGAAAACCGCTCACGGCGGAACAATCTGCGTATTGTGGGTCTGCCAGAATCTGTTCTGAACACCGGCTTGCTAGAATTTACAGAAAAACTTTTGCCTACCCTCCTAAAATTACGACCTGAGGACATACCGTGTGTGGCAGAAAGAGCCCACAGGATAGGTACCATTAACCAAGACCCTAAGACAGCCAGAGGACCCCGGCAGGTGATGATACGGTACCTTAATTTTCAAGACAAAATCCAAATCTTAAGAGCCTACCGTCAATGTTCTCCTCTGATGTTTGAGGGGAAGAAGATCCTCATCTTCCAGGACTACTCCGCAGAGATTTCTAGGAGAAGGAGGGAGTTCTCTCCTTACTGTAAAACGCTGATAGAAGCAGGGCGCTCTGTGTCCTTACTGTTTCCAGCTAAACTCAAGCTCCAGACCCAGCAGGGTGTTAAGTTTTTCAACGATCCTAGACATCTACAGAAATTCCTGAGGCTTGAACAAGAATTGACAGCCAAGGAAACCTGAGGAAATGGTGACTATAGTTCAAGGGACTGGAAAAGTGTTCTGCTCATTGAGGTGAACTGGGGGGGGGGGGAGTTCAGAACAATTGGCTGGTGGGGGCTCCCATCTATCCTGAGCCACAACAACTAAGAGGTGGTGTAGGGGTGGACTTACCTCACGCCCATCTTGCTCCAGTTAAAGGTTATCTTTGGGTTGTTAAAAATTATAGCAATGATGTTTTTCTGTTAATGTGGTTACTTTGAATTATTGTTCTGACCTACACTGCAAACATATCCCTCAAGACTTGCCTTTGCAGGGTTTTCACTGAAGGGGTAAGAATAAAGCTTAGGAGATATAGTTAACCAGTTAGTTTGAATGCCTAACCCCCCTTACTGTGAGAGTCAGGTTTGTAGTATGTAAAGGCCTGCCCTGATCCAGGGGTAGCTCACTTACTTTCTGAACTATAGCTACCCATAATACTAGTCCTACCCTAAGGATGAGCTGAGAGGGACATACACCCCAAACAATAAGTTGGCCTAGGTTTGAGAGAACATTTCTGACTTTATATAGCGAGGGTTGACAGACCCACAGAATTAACCCTAATTGTTCAATCACAGGTGGCGGAGTGGGCCAAGATGGTAGGGAGAGAGCTAATATCATCATACCAGACTTAATCACACGTAGGAGGTAGAGTGTAGTGCAGCAGTGAGTTAATTCTCATTAAGTTACTGATTCGAAACTGAGAAGTTAGGACGATGTGTAAGTTAGTGGGGACTTGTTTGTTTCCCTATCTGTTAATTTTTTCGTTTGTAATATGCTTAACTGTGTTGTTTTTCTCTCTAATTAGCTGGTGTGGTACCCCCCTCCCTCCCAGGGACTCTCTGACTTTGGAAAATGTTTCTAATCTGGGATCTGGTGGTAAGACTACAACACAACTTCACAAATCCTCCACACACATTGAATTACTAGATTTACTTGTGGGTAACCATTTAGGAGACATTACACTCACGGAACCAAATTGGGATAATGCATAACCTAAACATTATGAGCTGGAATGTGGGTGGCGTAACATCCCCGCAAAAGCGTAGATCGATCTTGCGCTACCTACACTCAAGAAAAGTTGATATAGCAATACTGGAGGAGACACACTTATCGAAATTAGAACACGAAAAATTGAAGCAGGGTTGGGTGGGGGAGGTTGTGTACACCCCATATGAATCCAAACGAGCCAGGGGTGTAGCTGTGTTATTTAGGAAAAACCTGACTTACAATATCACAAAGACACTATTAGACCAAGAGGGGAGATTTATAATGCTCCAATTAGAGATCCAGGGACTGTCATTTACTTTGGTAGGGGTATATGGACCACAACGACAGAAGCAATGCTTTTGGAGGGAGTTACAAGCTAAGTTAATTCAATTCACGACATTGCCCTCCATTATTGGGGGTGACTTCAACATTGCTCCCCAAGTCCCAGCAGACAGATTCCACAACCCAAATAGGAAGGCACACACCCCCCAAAGCTTTAGAAACTCCAAAAAAGAATCCTTAGTGATTCACACTTTCAGAAAGGCTCTGGACCTACAAGATATCTGGAGAGCCAGACACCCAGAGCAAAGAGACTTCACCTGCATGTCACTAGGAAAAGATACTATGGCCAGACTTGACTACTTTTTAGTATCTACAGAGATTTGCCCCAGAGTGGAAAACGTTGAGATAGACCCAATAACAATTTCAGATCATGCTCCGATAGGGGTTAAGATCCAGGTTGGCCCCACCCAGAGGAAGACTAACAGATGGGTATTTCCAACATATTTATGTAAAGACCCCAACTTTTATAGACATATCCTGGGAGAGTGGCTAGCGTATGTAGCAACTAATGAAGCGCATGTTGATAATCCTCTACTGTTCTGGGAGACAGCTAAAGCTGTCTTGAGAGGAGTCATCTCGGCTTATGCCGCAAACATAAAAAAAAAGAGCAAGGCCCAATCAGAGCTCCTGTTAGCGCAGATTTTAAATGCTAGAAATAAATACCTCAGAAACCCCACTCCCGTTAATAGACTCAAATATAAAGAAATTAAACGAACAAGAGATGACTACATACTTCAACAAACTAATAAGGTCCACGCAAAAACACAGGCTAGATACTATAGGTTTGGGAACAAAACAGGGAAATTACTGGCTAGAATGACGAAATTGTCAAACAATAGACATCCTATTTTAGCCATTAAACGGGATGATGTAGTTTTGAATAAGGAAGAAGATATACAAAAAGCATTTACTGACTTTTACAAAGACCTATACTCCACGCAGAAGGTACAGACTAGTGACATGGACAGATTCTGGGACCAATTACAACTGCTGACGATAGACCGTACCCAACTTGACAAACTTAACTGTCCCATTACCTCTAACGAAATTCTGACCACAATTAAAGACTTAGCACTAGAAAAAACTCCAGGGCCCGATGGCCTGCCGGCGGAATTTTATAAGATAATGGGGACTGATATAAGCCCAACTCTAATGCGATTGTTTAATGGTTTACTTGGAGACGAAGTTCAGCCCTCCCCTAGATTTGCGGAAGCTAACATTAGCATTATTCCGAAGGAAGGTAGAGACCCCCTCCTGGCGCAGTCATACCGCCCCATTTCCCTACTTAACCAAGACTATAAGATCCTAACAAAAATCCTTGCAAACAGACTGGCTAGCATTCTCCCATCACTGATACATGGGGACCAGACGGGATTTGTTAAAGGGAGATCCTCTGTGCTCAATGTTAGAAGAGTTCAAACGGTTATTCAGTATTATTGGAACATAGCACAACACAACTCAAGCAGGACAAAAACCACAGAGGCAGCCCTGCTATTTTTAGATGCGGAAAAAGCCTTTGACAAGGTCCTGTGGGAACACCTCTATACCACCATGAGCAAAATGGGCATAGAGGGCGCGTTTGTCAAGGCTGTTGAGAATCTTTATAGTAGACCACAAGCTTCTATCTTAGTTAACGGCACGCCTACCCGGCCCTTTACACTCCACAGAGGTACTAGGCAGGGCTGTCCCCTCTCCCCGCTCCTCTTTGACATGGCCATAGAGCCACTGGCAATAAAGATTAGGCAGACACTACAGGGAATGCGCATAGGAGAATCGACATTGTATGTCTCGTTGTTTGCTGATGACATGGTATTGTATGTACAAGACCCTCACAAAAATATCCCAAAACTAATGGAGATGATTGGAGAGTTTAGTCTGGTCTCCGGATACAAAATTAATACTGATAAAACTGAATTACTCTGGCTATTGTCCAGGGGAGAAAGGCAAATTCCAGGTTATGACTTTAAAATAGTAGATGGAAACTTTAAATACCTAGGTGTAACGTTACATGCAGACCCACGCAAATGGTACTCCATTAACTATGGACCCTTACTTAAGAAATTAGATAACTTAATCAAAGGGTGGACCCTGCTTCCGCTATCCCTATCGGGGAGGGTGGGACTTATAAAAATGATATATTTCCCCAAATTGCTTTACTTTTTCCAAACACTACCGGCAATACTGAAGAAATCAGATCTGAATCACATCAAAGGGAGGGTGCTTAAATTTATCTGGAATGACAAGAAGCATAGGATTAGTTACCTCAAACTCACTGCCCCGAGGGAGATGGGAGGATTAGCATTGCCTAACTTTGAGTTATATAATTGGGCGGCCCAGTGTAAATTTGTCATTGACTGGATGACGGGACAGGGAAAGTTTACTGATCTCAAACTAGAGGGTGAATTGACAAAGCCATGGGCTTTGGAGATGATCCCTCACATGACACAGACACAAGCAAATAAATATTTGAAAGACATGGAACTTCTGGCTCAGCCTGCGAGAGCCTGGAGACAGTTTTGCAAGAAGTTGGGGGGCGATCATAGACTGATCTCATATTTACCTTGGTGTGGTAACCCTGAATTCCCTGCAGGCATATCGACCAAAGCCTTTTTTCAGTGGAGGAGTCAGGGACTACGTACAGTGGGTCAAACAGAGTCGGGAGAAAGGGGACACATGGAGACATTTGAGACACTAAGGAGAACATTCGACTTGCCCAGAACTCACCATTATGCCTATTTACAAGCAAGACACTATTTTGATGCACTATGTAGGGAAGGAAGCGATAAAGATCAGGCAGCTATACGGCAGAGTATAGAGTTAGCAAAACATGGCAACACATCCATATCACCACTATACACAAAAATGAACAGACCGACAGGGAACACGTGCACAAATGGCATAGCAGCCATTTGGAGTGAAAAACTGGGGGTGGCAGTAACGACGGAGGAAGTCGGGAAAAGCATACACAAAGTCAAGTCGGCAACTCTCTCAGCAGGGGTGAGAGAATCACACTTTAAGCTGCTGCATGATAGCTACGTCACCCCTCAAAAGTTCCAGAAATGGAAAACAGATAGGAATAGTAAATGCCCTAGATGTGATTTGATAGACGCAGACACTGAACATATGATGTGGAGCTGCCCCAGACTAGTCAGATTTTGGAAGATGACAGCACACTGGGTAAAGACAAAAATAAGAGTGCCCTGTAGGGATTGGACATTTCAGAATGTGGTGTTCCTTGATTTTGTGGACATACCAAAACACATTAAGTCTCTAATACATATTATAGTTCTGATATCGAGACATCTGATATTTCAAAATTGGCTCAAAAGAAACCCACCTACTGTAACACAATTAAAACAGGCAATGTTGCAGCAACTATTTATCGAACAAGCTGACGGACTGGGTGACATGACCACTAGAGTCCGGTCCTTCTTTCACAAGTGGGGACCCTTTATCCGCACACTACCAGACAACTCACGTCACATAATCATAACACCATTCAAGAACACAGAATACATGTTAGAAGCAGCTCTATGGGGAGAATGGTAAACTGAGAAACCGAGGTGCCCTGGGGGGAGAGGGGAGGAAGAGGAGGATCGGGAGTCAACCACACCAGTTGAGAGTTAAGAGTTTAGTAGTGTTTATGTTCAGAGTTTTATCGAGGTTTTTTATTATTATTATTTTTTTTGTTTTTTTTTTTTCTCTCCCCTTTTTTTTTTTGATTAAATGGAAAAAGTGCAAAATGGATGATATTGTATACCATGACTATGTTCAGGGACACCTTCTGATGTATGACGGAAGGCACCATCTGATTGTAACCATATTTTACCTGTAAACTGTTGAATGTACCTGATTTCATCTGTTTGTTGCACGCAAAAATAAAGATATTTAAAAAAAATATATAAAAGGGTATGAAAGCTATTCTTTAGCTACTTACAAATTGTCAGTGTGCGTGTACTGTTAGAGCCCACCCACTCTCTATTTAACGCTGCAACAGGGGTGCTGATAATCAGATGATTAAAGAAGTAGAGATGCACATATACCTAAGCTTATTCTAAAATCATGTAAACATTCAAGCTCTTTGCAAGAAGAACACTTAATACAACAAAGAGGAAACCAAAACAATTAACATTTTTAGATGTACAGTGTTGAAATATATTTAGCTATACCAGTCATTTATCAGGCTGGTTTTAGGAAGTCCCAACATTGATCCATGTTAAACTGTTTATATGAGTTCCCTTCCTCTGGGTAGGAAAGCTTTTCTGGCTGCAAGTGCAAATTTTCTAGTGATATAGATTGTGTGTTATCCGCGGGCTTAGAGTAGCAGGAGTTTCCTTTGTTCTCTTGAATAAACCTTCCCTCCACACCAAGTGCATCAAGCATCGGTATTGACCGGGACGAGATAGTGAGCTCCCTGGTACATTTCTTGTCGGCCTGTTTATGCTTGGACATCAAAGCATCCTGTAGGGTCGAGTTGATATTTTGATCTATTTCTGTCGTTAGTGATCTAGTCTTCATCCGAATCTGCTTCACTCTTGTCGTGACCTGTAAAGGTGTTGCAGAGTCAGGGTTAATTTCTGTGCTGCTTATGAGGGGGGAGGCCACGGGGGCGCCCTTTGCCATGGCCCCATCCACCGCACAGATCACCTCTACCTCTTCTGACTTGAACCCTGTATTGGACTTGAACTGTTGTAAATTTGCAAAAAAGTCCCACGGAGCCCTATGTATTAGGCCCAGAAAGCAATGTTCTACCTTTTCCAGGGTAGCGTTTAAACTGACTACGTAGCTGGGTTCTATCTCGGCGGCCATCTTTGTTGTGTTGTAGCAATTATCTGAATAAACTTGAAGTCGTTATAAAAGAAAGAGTCTGCTTACTTTGTAAACCTGTGAGAATGTGAGTTAAATTTTCTATATCCAGTCCTGACAGAAAACCTCGGAGAACCGAGGGGGGTAGCGATACCTGTCGAGAGCCGTCGCTCCAGACCTGTTCTGCCCGACCTTGAGCTCCGGCTTCAAAAATACAGTTACAGGCTTGAATTATTATATTCCATCCACTAGTCCAGCTTAGCTGGTCTCTTTTTGTAGTTGTTCACTGTGGTAGTTATCCTAAACCAACGGTTTGCTAGATATTCAGCTAGAGCACCAAGAAGATGCGACCGTCCACAGTCGCTATTTGGACACGCCCCCCTCCAATTTACTTTTATCACCAATTTTGCTTTGTTCTCTTGGTATTCTTAGTTGAAAGCTAATTCTAGGAGGTTCATATGCTAATTTCTAAGACCTTGAAGACTGCCTCTAATCTGAATGTATTTTGACCACTAGAGGGCATTATTTCATGTGTTTCATATAGATAACATTGAGCTCATGCACGTGAAGTTACCCTGGAGTGAGCACTGATTGGCTAAAAAGCAAGTCTGTCAAAGAACTGAAATAAGGGGGCAGTTTGCAGAGGCTTAGAAACAAGGTAATCAGAGGTAAAAAGTGTATTTAAATAACTGTGTTGGCTATGCAAAACTGAAGAATGGGTAATAAAAGGGATTATCTTACTTTTTAAACAACAAAAATTCTGGTGTTGACTGTCCCTTTAAGACCAGTGAGTGCTGTCTTCTATTACCTATACCCTAACCTGCATTCAGCACCCTGGCATCAGGACACCTGTTAGTGGGAGTGCACCAGCCTCTGTCAATATATATGTTTGTGTGTGTGTGTGTGTGTGTGTATATATATATATATATATATATATATATATATATATACACAGTATATAGTGATATATGTGTATGTATCTCTATGTTAAAGTACTTTGTTGGCTTTTTTTTCTAACATCTGAGATCTCATATCTTTGAGCTCTTTTTTGTGGAATATATTTTTAACATAATTTTTATTAGACAGTGTTAATAATGTCTGTGTACTTTGTAGTGTATTTTTTAAGTGTTTTGTGCACATTTTTAGTTTTCCAAAACAGTTAACCACAGCTCTGTGATAAAGCGGTAAGAATTTTAGCTATAGCAATTAGCTATAGCAATTATGCTCAACTTGTAATATAAGCGCAATTAAAATGGATCCCAAAAACACGATATCGCTTTCCCAAAAACATTTGCGCCTCACTTGTAATCTAGCCCACAATGCGTCTTTCATCATGTTTTTTTTTTCAATAATATTTTTTTTTAATAAGTGTTATTTTTCTACCAAGAAGCATTATTAATTGTTGTATCAGAGAATAAATGGTTAACAACCAGTATGTTTCTGCCAGGAAAAGGTCAATTATGTATTTAGTTCTGTCAGGAAAGAGTTAATCACTGCAGTATGTGTCTTTACATGTCACATCACTATATCCAACTTTGGAAGTATGATGTATCCTCTTATTTGAGTATGATGCTGTAAGAGTCATTACAATAATGCATTTTAGCAACACATTTGTATTTATTATTTTTCATATCTTTAGTGCTTTAGTTGCTGTGCCTGTCTCTGATCTGTTAAATGTCACTTTGCTATAATTTACAGTAGAGGAGAAACACTTACACCTAGATTATGAGTTTTGCGGTAACAGGGGTGCGGTGCTAACGAGCAGTTTTCCCTCACCGCTCACTTGCAGACAACGCTGGTATTACGGGTTTTAGAAACCCGGCATTAGCCGCAGAAAAGTGAGCGTAGAGCAAAATTTTGCTCCACATCTCACCTCAATACCATCGCTGCTTACGGTAGCGGTGAGCTGACAAAACGTGCTCGTACATGATTTCCCCATAGGAATCAATGGGGGAGAGCCTGCTGAAAAAAACCTAACACCTGCAAAAAAGCAGCGTTCAGCTCTTAACGCAGCCACATTGATTCCTATGGGAACATCCGACGCGGAGCATCCTCTTCAAACGACGTCCAACTGAAGGTTCCTTTAAATGACGTCATCCAAGATGGCGTCCCTTCAATTCCCATTGGCTAATAGAATTAAATTAGAAAAAAATCCTATTGGCTGATGCAATTAGCCAATAGAATGCAAACTCAATCCTATTGGCTGATTGGATCAGCCAATAGGATTGAACTTAAATCCTATTGGCTGATTGCATCAGCCATTAGGATTTTTTCTACCTTAATTCCGATTGGCTGATAGAATTCTATCAGACAATCGGAATTGAAGGGACGTCATCTTGGATGACGTCATTTAAAGGAACCTTCATTCTTCAGTTGGACGTCATTTGAAGAGAATGGTCCGCGTCGGATGTCTTGAAGATGGAGCCGCGCCGGATGGATGAAGATAGAAGATGCCGCCTGGATGAAGACTTCTGCCTGTCCCGAGGACCTCTTCTTCCTGGCTTGGATGAAAACTTCTGTCCGTCTGGAGGACCACGGCTTCGTTGAAGACTTTGGCCCGGTTGGGTGAAGACTTCTCAAGGTAGGGTGATCTTCAAGGGGTTAGTGTTAGGTTTTATTAAGTGGGTATTGGGTGGGTTTTAGAGTAGCGTTGGGTGTGTGGGTGGTGGGTTTTAATGTTGGGGGGTTATTGTACTTTTTTTTACAGGTAAAAGAGCTGATTACTTTGGGGCAATGCCCCGCAAAAGGCCCTTTTAAGGGCTATTTGTAATTTAGTGTAGGGTATGGCTTTTTTTTATTTTGGGGGGCTTTTTTATTTTGTTAGGGGGATTAGTGTAGGTATAATTAGTTTAAACTTATTGTAATTATTTTATTATTTTCTGTAATTTAGTGTTTGTATTTTTTCGCAATTTAGATCATTTTTTTAAATTGTAATTAATTGTATTTAGTTTAGGTAATTAATTTAATTATAGTGTAGTATTAGGTGTAATTGTAACATAGATTAGGTTTTATTTTACAGGTAAATTTGTCTTTATTTTAGCTAGGTAGTTATTAAATAGTTAATAACTATTGTACCTAGTTAAAATAAATACAAAGTTGCCTGTAAAATAAAAATAAACCCTAAACTAGATACAATGTAATTATTATTTACATTGTAGCTAGCTTAGGGTTTATTTTATAGGTAAGTATTTAGTTTTAAATAGGAATAATTTAGTTAATGATAGTAATTTTATTTAGATTTATTAAAATTATATTTAAGTTAGGGGGGTGTTAGGTTTAGGGTTAGACTTAGGTTTAGGGGTTAATAACTTTATTATAGTGGCAGCGACGTTGGGGGTGGCAGATTAGGGGTTAATAAATGTAGGTAGGTGTCAGAGATGTTAGGGCAGGCAGATTAGGGGTTAATAATATTTAACTAGTGTTTGCGATGCGGGGGTTAGATTTCAAGATAGAAACATTGGGGTTAGATTTCAAGATAGAAACATTTTAAAAAAAATTTAAATTATATTTATTTGGTCTGTAGAACATTCATACATAACATAACTACTCTTTCATATAGATAACAATCTTGTAGTACAGTGTCAATTTAAGAAAATAATACTTTTTATTGTAGAAATTATCGCCTAGATTACGAGTTTTGTCGGTAAAGACCCGCGGTGCTAACGAGCCTTTTTTTCCAGCGCACCCTTAAGCCATCGCTGGTATTACGAGTTGTCTGAATGGCTGCGTTAGCCTCAGAAAAGGGATTGTTGAGCCAAATTTAGCTTCCCTTCAACTCTCAATACCAGCGTTGCCTATGGTAGCGGTAAGCTGGAAAAACGTGCTCATGAACAATTTCCCCATAGGAAACAATGGGGCTGAGCTGGCTAAAAAAAAACCTAACATCTGCAAAAAAGCAGAGTTCAGCTCCTAACGCAGCCCCATTGTTTCCTATGGGGAAACACTTTCTAAGTCTACACCTAACACCCTAACATGAACCCCGAGTCTAAAGACCGCTAATCTTACACTTATTAACCTCTAATCTTCCGCCCCCAACATCGTCGCCACCTGCATTATACTATTAACCCCTAATCTGCCGCTCCGGACACCGCCGCAACCTACATTATAGCTATGAACCCCTAATCTGCTGTCTTTAACATCGCCGACACCTATATTATATTTATTAACCCCTAATCTGTCCCCCCCCCCAACGTCGCTGCCACCTACCAACACTTATTAACCCCTAATCTGCCGACCGGACATCACCGCCACTATAATAAATGTATTAACCCCTAACCGCCACACTCCCTCCTCGCAAACACTATAATAAATTTAATTAACCCCTAATCTGCCCTCCATAACATCGCCGCCACCTACCTACAATTATTAACCCCTAATCTCCTGCCCCCAACGTTGCCACTACTATAATAAAGTTATTAACCCCTAAACCTAAGTCTAACCCTAACCCTAACACCCCCCTAAGTTAAATATAATTTAAATAAAACGAAATAAAATTACTATCATTAATTAAATTATTCCTATTTAAAACCAGTGTTAATTTTGTCGACTAAAACTAGACTAAAATGAGTATAAAATTAAAGAAATTCTAATGACTAAAATATGACTAAAACTAAAATGACATTTTAGTCAAAAGACTATGACTAAAACTAAATCAAAATTTGCTGACAAAAACATTTTCTGCAAGGTGTTATAATCAATCCATATCTAATTACTGCTCTTTTGTAAAATTTACGCAACTTAATTTTATAAAATTTTAAGATAAATAAAGACATGTTATATACCACAACAGGTAAATCTGTATTGCATGTTCAAACCTTAATACCATAAATAAAAACAGGTTAATAAACCTTTACTCCAGAAGTATATAATGAGTTTGGAAGTTCTAGAGCAGTACTAATATCGTTGCCGAAATCTGCCGAATCTGTGAACAATCAATTGATTCTTCCTATAGAAATAAGCATAACCCACGAGTATGGGTTTAAGTTATGCTGTGCCTGTGCTAGCTGCAGAAACTTATTGTTGTGTTTAGTTACTTGATACTTGTTTTAATTATTAACAGAGAACTGATAAAGTTTTTATATTGGGTAATATGTGCAATACAGCCAATACAGTTTACAGTTTTGTTTTTTGCACTTCTGTTTGTTTATGAAACTTGGTTTTATTTAATTTTAAGTTTAATAAAGATATTATATATCACAACGGCTAAATCTGAGTCTGTATTGCATGTTTAAACCTTAATACCATAAATAATAACAGGTGTTATGTTTACTCCTAGAGTATGTAATCAGTTTGCAAATGATAGAGAAATGCTTAAATGATTACTTTCTGTTATAATTTTTAAGCTAAACAACTAACATATTAAAGTTAATAAACATTAATTAAAACCTACTGACCTATATTTTCTCCAAAACGAAGTTTCATAACGTTCTAAAAGTTATATCTTTTATTCGCCGATGATGTCACGTTATCCTGCCCACTATTTTCAGCACTGCATGGTCAAAATGCTTAAACCAATAACTTTGTGTTTAAAGCGCCATTTTGAAACCTAGATTAATGATATACGGTAGAGATATGTTTGGAAAACAATTAAATTTGCAGACAAGATTTCTGATATACGGTAGAGATATGTTAATGAAATGCTATTGATAAAAAGTGTATTTGGGGTAGTTAGTAACAGGCATAGAAAATATTTACTTACAGTTGCCCTTTAAATAATGCATTACACTTTAACTGAACCCCTTAGATTTTAGTCGACTAAAATCTACTGGAGATTTATTCGACTAAAATCTACTGGAGATTCAGTCGACTAAAACTAGACTAAAACTAAAACAATTCAGATTACTAAAATACGACTAAAACTAAAATGGCATTTTATTCAAAAGACTAAAACTAAGACTAAATTGAAATTTACACTGTTTAAAACTAAATACTTACCTGTAAAATAAACCATAAGCTAGCTACAATATAACTAATAATTACATTGTAGCTATTGTAGGGTTTATATTTATTTTACAGGCAAGTTTGTATTTATTTTAACTAGGTACAATAGCTATTAAATCAGTGATTTTTAACCTTTTTTTTTTTTTGCTGTGGCACACTTTTTTACATTTAAAAAGCCTGTGGCACACCACCATCCCAAAATTTTTAAAAAATCACACATTGTAGCCTAATACAGCATATATATATATATATATATATATACACATACACACAAACACACACATACTGTATGTATTGTGCTGTTATGCCATGCCTCCTACAAACTACCCCTGCACTGGGAGTAAAAAATAAGCAAAGTTTAAAAAACATGTCACACTGTTGTCAGTCTGCCGTGGCACACCTGAGGATCTCTTACGGCACACTAGTGTGCCACGGCACACTGGTTGAAAAACACTGTATTAAATAGTTAATAACTATTTAATAGCTACCTAGTTAAATTAATTACAATATTACCTATAAAATAAATCGTAACCTAAGTTACAATTACACCTAACACTACACTATCAATAAATTAATTAAATAAATTACCTACAATTATCTAAACTCAAATACAATTAAATAAACTAAACTATAGTACAAACCCCCCCCAATAAATTACAAAAAAAAAATTACAAGAATTTTAATCAAATTACACCTAATCTAAGCCCCCTAATAAAATAAAAAAAGCCCCTCAAAATAATAAAATTCCCTACCCTATACTAAATTACAAAGTAATCAGCTCTTTTACCAGCCCTTCAAAGGGCTTTTTGCGGGGCATTGCCCCAAAGTAATCAGCTCTTTTACCTGTAAAAAAATACAATCCCCCCCACATTACAACCCACCACCCACAGACCCCTACTCTAAAACCACCCGATCCCCCCTTAAAAAAACCTAACACTACTCCCCTGAAGATCACCCTACCTTGAGCCGTGTTCAGTCAGCCGGCCACCGATGGAACAGAAGAGGACATCCGGACCGGCAGAAGTCTTCATCCTATCCGGGCAGAAGAGGACATCCGGACTGGCAGACATCTTCATCCAGGCGGCATCTTCTATCTTCATCCTTCCGGAGCGGAGCGGAGCCATCTTCTATCCAGCCGACGCGGAGCCATCCTCTTCTTCCAATGGACTAAGGACAAATGAAGGCTCCTTTAAATGACGTCATCCAAGATGGTGTCCCTCGAATTCCGATTGGCTGATAGGATTCTATCAGCCAATCGGAATTATGGTATCAGCCAATCAGATTGAAGTTCAATCAGATTGGCTTATTGAATGAGCTAATAGAATTGACCTCGCATTCTATTGGCTCACCCAATCAGCCAATCGGATTGAACTTCAATATGATTGGCTGATTTAATCAACCAATCAGATTTTTCCTACCTTAAATCCTATCAGCCAATCAAAATTCGAGGCACGCCATCTTGGATGACGTCATTTAAAGGAACCTTCATTCGTCGTTAGTCCGTCGGAAGAAGAGGATGGCTTTGCGTTGGCTGGATAGAAGATGGCTCCGCTCCGGAAGGATGAAGATAGAAGATGCCGTCTGGATAAAGATGTCTGCTGGTCCGGATGTCCTCTTCTGCCCGGATAGGATGAAGACTTCTGCCTGTCCGGATGTCCTCTTCTGTTCCATCGGTGGTCGGCTGGCTGAACACGGCTCAAGGTAGGGTGATCTTCAGGGGTTAGTGTTAGGTTTTTTTAAGGGGGGATCGGGTGGTTTTAGAATAGGGGTGTGTGGGTGGTGGGTTGTAATGTGGGGGGATTGTATTTTTTTTACAGGTAAAAGAGTTGATTACTTTGGGGCAATTCCCCACAAAAAGCCCTTTTAAGGGCTGGTAAAAGAGCTGATTACTTTGTAATTTAGTATAGGGTAGGGAATTTTATTATTTTGGGGGGCTTTTTTATTTTATTAGGGGGCTTAGATTAGGTGTAATTTGATTAAAGTTCTTGTAATATTTTTTGTTGTTGTAATTTAGTGTTTTTTTATACTATAGTTTAGTTTATTTAATTGTATTTGAGTTTAGATAATTGTAGGTCATTTATTTAATTAATTTATTGATAGTGTAGTGTTAGGTGTAATTTTAACTTAGGTTAGGATTTATTTTACAGGTAATATTGTAATTATTTTAACTAGGTAGCTATTAAATAGTTATTAACTATTTAATAGCTATTGTACCTAGTTAAAATAAATACAAACTTACCTTTACTCCAGAAGTATATAATGAGTTTGGAAGTTCTAGAGCAGTACTAATATCGTTGCCGAAATCTGCAGAATCTGTGAACAATCAATTGATTCTTCCTATAGAAATAAGCATAACCCATGAGTATGGGTTTAAGTTATGCTGTGCCTGTGCTAGCTGCAGAAACTTATTGTTGTGTTGAGTTACTTGATACTTGTTTTAATTATTAACAGAGAACTGATAAAGTTTTTATATTGGGTAATATGTGCAATACAGCCAATACAGTTTACAGTTTTGTTTTTTGCACTTCTGTTTGTTTATGAAACTTGGTTTTATTTAATTTTAAGTTTAATAAAGATGTTATATATCACAATGGCTAAATCTGTGTTTGTATTGCATGTTTAAACCTTAATACCATAAATAATAACAGGTGTTATGTTTACTCCTAGAGTATGTAATCAGTTTGCAAATGATAGAGAAATGCTTAAAGGATTACTTTCTGTTATAATTTTTAAGCTAAACAACTAACATATTAAAGTTAATAAACATTAATTAAAACCTACTGACCTATATTTTCTCCAAAACGAAGTTTCATAACGTTCTAAAAGTTATATCTTTTATTCGCCGATGATGTCACGTTATCCTGCCCACTATTTTCAGCACTGCATGTTCAAAATACTTAAACCAATAACTTTGTGTTTAAAGCGCCATTTTGAAACCTAGATTTCTGATATATGGTAGAGATATGTTTGGAAAACAATTAAATTTGCAGACAAGATTTCTGATATACGGTAGAGATATGTTAATGAAATGCTATTGATAAAAAGTGTATTTGGGGTAGTTAGTTAGTAACAGGAATAGAAAATATTTACTTACAGTTGCCCTTTAAATAATGCATTACACTTTAACTGAACCCCTTAGATTTTAGTTGACTAAAATCTACTGGAGATTTATTCGACTAAAATCTACTGGAGATTCAGTCGACTAAAACTAGACTAAAACTAAAACAATTCAGATGACTAAAATACGACTAAAACTAAAATGGCATTTTATTCAAGACTAAAACTAAGACTAAATCGAAATTTACACTGTTTAAAACTAAATACTTACCTGTAAAATAAACCATAAGCTAGCTACAATATAACTAATAATTACATTGTAGCTATTGTAGGGTTTATATTTATTTTACAGGCAAGTTTGTATTTATTTTAACTAGGTACAATAGCTATTAAATCAGTGATTTTTAACCTTTTTTTTTTTTGCTGTGGCACACTTTTTTACATTAAAAAAGCCTGTGGCACACCACCATCCCAAAATTTTAAAAAAATCACACATTGTAGCCTAATACAGCATATATATATATATATATATATATATATATATATATATATATATATACACATACACACAAACACACACATACTGTATGTATTGTGCTGTTATGCCATGCCTCCTACAAACTACCCCTGCACTGGGAGTAAAAAATAAGCAAAGTTTAAAAAACATGTCACACTGTTGTCAGTCTGCCGTGGCACACCTGAGGATCTCTTAGGCACACTAGTGTGCCACGGCACACTGGTTGAAAAACACTGTATTAAATAGTTAATAACTATTTAATAGCTACCTAGTTAAATTAATTACAATATTACCTATAAAATAAATCCTAACCTAAGTTACAATTACACCTAACACTACACTATCAATAAATTACTTAAATAATTTACCTACAATTATCTAAACTCAAATACAATTAAATAAACTAAACTATAGTACAAAAAAACCAATAAATTAAAAAAAAAAAAAAAAAATACAAGAATTTTAATCAAATTACACCTAATCTAAGCCCCCTAATAAAATAAAAAAAGCCCCTCAAAATAATAAAATTCCCTACCCTATACTAAATTACAAAGTAATCAGCTCTTTTACCAGCCCTTCAAAGGGCTTTTTGCGGGGCATTGCCCCAAAGTAATCACCTCTTTTACCTTTAAAAAAATACAATCCCCCCCCACATTACAACCCACCACCCACACACCCCTACTCTAAAACCACCCGATCCCCCCTTAAAAAAACCTAACACTACTCCCCTGAAGATCACCCTACCTTGAGCCGTGTTCAGTCAGCCGGCCACCGATGGAACAGAAGAGGACATCCGGACCGGCAGAAGTCTTCATCCTATCCGGGCAGAAGAGGACATCCGGACCGGCAGACATCTTCATCCAGGCGGCATCTTCTATCTTCATCCTTCCGGAGCGGAGCCATCTTCTATCCAGCCGACGCGGAGCCATCCTCTTCTTCCAATGGACTAAGGACGAATGAAGGTTCCTTTAAATGACGTCATCCAAGATGGTGTCCCTCGAATTCCGATTGGCTGATAGGATTCTATCAGCCAATCAGAATTATGGTATCAGCCAATCAGATTGAAGTTCAATCAGATTGGCTTATTGAATGAGCTAATAGAATTGACCTCGCATTCTATTGGCTCATCCAATCAGCCAATCGGATTGAACTTCAATATGATTGGCTGATTAAATCAACCAATCAGATTTTTCCTACCTTAATTCCGATTGGCTGATAGAATCCTATCAGCCAATCAAAATTCGAGGCACGCCATCTTGGATGACGTCATTTAAAGGAACCTTGATTCGTCGTTAGTCCGTCGGAAGAAGAGGATGGCTTTGCGTTGGCTGGATAGAAGATGGCTCCGCTCCGGAAGGATGAAGATAGAAGATTCCGTCTGGATAAAGATGTCTGCTGGTCCGGATGTCCTCTTCTGCCGGATAGGATGAAGACTTCTGCCGGTCCGGATGTCCTCTTCTGTTCCATCGGTGGTCGGCTGGCTGAACACGGCTCAAGGTAGGGTGATCTTCAGGGGTTAGTGTTAGGTTTTTTTAAGGGGGGATCGGGTGGTTTTAGAATAGGGGTGTGTGGGTGGTGGGTTGTAATGTGGGGGGATTGTATTTTTTTACAGGTAAAAGAGCTGATTACTTTGGGGCAATTCCCCACAAAAAGCCCTTTTAAGGGCTGGTAAAAGAGCTGATTACTTTGTAATTTAGTATAGGGTAGGGAATTTTATTATTTTGGGGGGCTTTTTTATTTTATTAGGGGGCTTAGATTAAGTGTAATTTGATTAAAGTTCTTGTAATATTTTTTGTTGTTGTAATTTAGTGTTTTTTTATACTATAGTTTAGTTTATTTAATTGTATTTGAGTTTAGATAATTGTAGGTCATTTATTTAATTAATTTATTGATAGTGTAGTGTTAGGTATAATTTTAACTTAGGCTAGGATTTATTTTACAGGTAATATTGTAATTATTTTAACTAGGTAGCTATTAAATAGTTATTAACTATTTAATAGCTATTGTACCTAGTTAAAATAAATACAAACTTGCCTGTAAAATAAATATAAACCCTAAAATAGCTACAATGTAATTATTAGTTATATTGTAGCTATATTAGGTTTTATTTTATAGGTAAGTATTTAATTTTAAACAGGAATAATTTATTTAATGATAGTAATTTTATTTCGTTTTATTTAAATTATATTTAACTTATTGGGGTGTTAGGGTTAGACTTAGGTTTAGGGGTTAATAACTTTATTATAGTAGCGGCGACGTTGGGGCGGGAGATTAGGGGTTAATAATTGTAGGTAGGTGGCGGCGATGTTATGGAGGGCAGATTAGGGGTTAATAAAATTTATTATAGTGTTTGCGAGGCGGGAGTGCTGCGGTTTAGGGGTTACATAGTCAAGAGAATGAAGCAAATTAGATACCATAGTTACATAGTAACATAGTATATAAGGTTGAAAAAAGACTGAAGTCCATCGAGTTCAACCTATACAAATCTAAAATACTTACAAAAAGCTCTAGTTAAGCTTAAATAACCCCATTAAAATGTGACCCATAATTAATACTAGCAATCATATCCATGAATTTTGTTTATATACAGAAATTTATCCAGACTATTTTTAAATGTATCAATGGTATTGGCATTCACTACCTCCTTTGGTAATAAGTTCCACAATTTTATTGCTCTTACAGTGAAAAACGTTTCCATTGCAGGAGATTAAATCTCCTTTCCTCCAACTTTAAATTCATTTATTGATAGTGTAGTGTTAGGTGTAATACTGGTGTAATTTATTATAGTGGCGACGATGTCCGGTCGGCAGACTAGGGGTTAATAAGTGTAGCTAGGTGGCGGCAAGGTTGGGGGGGGGCAGATTAGGGGGTAATAAATATAATATAGGTGTCGGCGATGTTAGGGACAGCAGATTAGGGGTTTATAGGGATAATGTAGGTGGCGGCGATGTCCGGTCAGAAGATTAGGGGTTAAAATTTTTTATTTTAGTGCAATGTGGGGGGGCCTCGGTTTAGGGGTTAATAGGTAGTTTATGGGTGTTAGTGTACTTGTTAGCACTTTAGTTAAGAGTTTTATGTTCCGGTGTTAGCCCATAAAACTCTTAACTACTGACTTTTTTTTGCGGTTGGAGTCTTGGAGGTAGGGGCTGTACCGCTCACTTTCTCCAAGACTCGTAATACCAGTGTTAGGCAAATCCCATAGAAAAGATAGGATACGCAATTGACGTAAGGGGATTTGCGGTAGCCTCGAGTCGCGGAAAAAAAGTGAGCAGTAGACTCTTTCCTGCCTGACTCGTAATTCCAGCGTTAGATAAAAAGCAGCGTTAGGACCCCTTAACGCTGCTTTTTAAGGCTAACGCAGGACTCGTAATCTAGGCGTATGACAGCTATGTAAGTCTGCCTTTCTAAATAAATGATAATGACATTATATTATAACTAGGGATATTTTGCAACATTCGAAAAATGAAGCTAATTTTAACACATTCATTCGTTCCAAATTTCGAAAGTTTGTACAACAGTCTAACATTCGTTCAATGTAATAGTATTTCTAATACTCTCTTTAAATGTAATATTCAAATTATGCAATAGTCAAAATGGAAACATTCAAATTGATATATTTGTATTTATTATGTATCAATTTACTAAATTCCCTACCACATGAACTTTTCAATAGCACTTGTTGAATCAAATGTTACATTCGAAATTTCAAATGAGGATATTCGATCTCATTATGAACATTCCAAAACAAAAGTAACATTAAAAAAAACTCATTTTTATGGATTTTCATTCTTATCAACATTTGATTGTCCAAAAAGAATGTCCACAGGACTATTCCTTCTACCAAACGAATGACAGCACATGCGCCCATCCCTAATTATAACACACCTTGCCGCATCAGGGACAATTGTGAATGTTTCTTGAGCAGAACTTTTTGTGCGATCGCGCCTGCCTGTCCGTATACTCACCACTTGACTGGAGGTGTTTGTTGAGATGCTCTCTTGACATTTCCTGCCATTATCACTACCCCAAATATTTTCATGCGGATCTTCTGATGGTTCAACATGGAGGTCATTCTGTGTTGCAAATCGAGCGTTCATAAATGAAATCTAAACATACAGTATATGAGATACATTTTGGGCTTAGCACAGCATAACAAAAGGTGATGCAAGGGCAGAAAATGCTAGGTTAGAACTCTGAATATTATCTCTTTAAGAATTTCTATTAGATAATGAAAATATTGAAAGTGCGTGCACTTGAGTAGTCTGCAATTTTGTTCCATTATGTAACATGCAAAGCAAATTACGTTTAATATAAAATAACCTGTTTGTGAAAGGTTCAGGCATCTTAGCAGCTGATGAGAGTCATTGGTTTTGTCCCTTCTGTTTCATTTATTTGTATTGGAGGGAAAAAAATGCATTTTTCTTTCTTTCTAGTGTCCTTAAGAAAATTGTAGCGTTTTTGTGCTGCTTTTTTTATTACTGTTATTATTTATTTAGTTTGGATTTGGAATAAACAATCTTAAACAGCTGAGCCCCAGTTTGTCAATTTTCTGACTTTTAATGACACTGAAAAATATATGTTGCTATTTAGCTGTAAGTGCAGACTGGCACACTGTTCCCCCGATAACAAGCAAACACACAATAAATATCAGAAAACAATAAATGGATATAAAATGAAGTTTGAACAAATAGCTCAGATTTCCTTCTAAAAGTTCCTTGGAGGCATATAAAGCAGGCCTTCCAACGGTCCCTATTTGAGAGGGGCAGACCCAAATTCTGAGCACTGTCAAGCTGTCCCTCTGAGACAGCTATAAGTCCTGACTTGCAGAATTTCCCTTAGCCCGACACATAATTTATACATAAATGACCCTGATACAGACACAAACTACCCATACATGTCCACTGACAGCCCAGACATGCATGTGACCCTTCTCTATATCCAAAAAGGTCCTCAGATTCATGGTTTATGTGTCTCCAGTCTTGCAGTGGATTTAAACAAAATAAAAAACCAAACACATTACAGAGTTGTTATCAAATCACAATGGCCCCTATTTAAGAAAGTCTGGTGGACCTGATCCAACAGTGCGGATCAGGTCCGCCAGACCTCGCTGAATACGGCGAGCAATACACTTGCCATATTCAGCATTGCACCAGCAGCTCACAAGAGCTGCTGGTGCAACGCCGCCCCCTGCAGACTCGCGGCCAATGGGCCGCCAGCAGGGGGTGTCAATCAACCTGATCGTACTCGATCGGGTTGATTTCCGGCGATGTCTGTCCGCCTGCTCAGAGCAGGCGGACAGGTTATGGAGCAGCGGTCTTTATGACCACTGCTTCATAACTGCTGTTTCTGGTGAGCCTGCAGTGTGCCAGAGATAGGCCCCAATGTACTTGATTCTAGCATGCTCCTGCGCTGAATAAAGCAGTTGGATGATTTATTCAGTGCCAGAAATGGTTAAATTTAGGGAAGGATTTTAAAAGTGCCACACTTGCTTCTCCCATGTTTCCAGAGCTTATTCAAGCTCCAAATAAGTTAGTGCTTGGTAAAACCACTGCCTGTTAAGTAATATGTCTACGTATATTCAGCACATGTAAGTCATTTAAAAATGTCACTGATAGCGATTATTTATTCTAATACCATAGCAAAGTGACTCACTGAATGACTTCAAACATCAAGTTCTCCACGTGTTCTGCTTGGACACACCTTTGACGTAGTGGAATAATCCATTCTACTGAACTAGAGGAAAAACTGTAATGGAAAAAGAAACAAATAGTAGTAAGTATAATAGAGAATCAGTTTAGTATATATTCTAATTGGTCTAACTGGAAAATATAGTCACTCATTAAAACAAACTTGATGACCCTTCTGCTTTCTTTCATGTAATTAGCAAGAGTCCATGAGCTAGTGAAGTATGGGATATACATTCCTACCAGGAGGGGCAAAGTTTCCCAAACCTCAAAATGCCTATAAATACACCCCTCACCACACCCACAATTCAGTTTTACAAACTTTGCCTCCCGTGGAGGTGGTGAAGTAAGTTTGTGCTAGATTCTTCGTTGATATGCGCTTCGCAGCAGGCTGAAGCCCGGTTTTCCTCTCAGAGTGCAGTGAATGTCAGAGGGATGTGAAGAGAGTATTGCCTATTTGAATTCAATGGTCTCCTTCTAAGGGATCTATTTCATAGGTTCTCTGTTATCGGTCGTAGAGATTCATCTCTTACCTCCCTTTTCAGATCGACGATATACTCTTATATACCATGACCTCTACTGATTCTCGTTTCAGTACTGGTTTGGCTATCTACTATATGTAGATGAGTGTCCTGGGGTAAGTAAGTCTTATTTTTTGTGACACTCTAAGCTATGGTTGGGCACTTTATATGTAACGTTCTAAATATATGTCTTTAAACTTATATTTGCCTTGATTCAGGATGATCAATATTCCTTATTTCAGACAGTCAGTTTCATATTTGGGTTAATGCATATGAATATTCAATTTTTTTCTTACCTTAAAAATTGTTTTCAAATTGACTTTTTTCCCTGTGGGCTGTTAGGCTCACGGGGGCTGAAAATGCTTCAATTTATGGCGTCATTCTTGGCGTGGATTTTTTTGGCGCAAAAAATTTCTGTTGTCATTTCCGGCGTCATTCTTGACGCCGAAAGTTGTTTGTGATTATGTCATTTTTTTGACGTTTTGCGCCAAAAATGTTGGTGTTCCGGATGTGGCGTCATTTTTGTCTCCACCTTTTTTACACATTATTTCAGTCGCATTTTTCATTGCTTCTGGTTGCTAGAGGCTTGTTCATTGGCATTCTTTCCCATTCCTGAAACTGTCATTTAAGGAATTTGATAATTTTGCTTTATATGTTGTTTTTTCTATTACATATTGCAAGATGTCTCAGATTGACCCTGGATCAGAATCTACTTCTGGAAAAACGCTGCCTGATGCTGGTTCTACCAAAGTTAAGTGTATTTGTTGTAAACTTTTGGTAACTGTTCCTCCGGCTGTAGTTTGTGATGAATGTCATGATAAACTTTCTAATGCAGATAGTATTTCCATTAGTAATATACCATTACCTGTTGCTGTTCCCTCAACATCTAATACTCAGGATGTTCCTGTTAATATAAGAGAATTTGTTTCTAAATCTATTAGGAAGGCTATGTCTGTTATTCCTCCTTCCAATAAACGTAAAAGGTCTTCTAAAACTTCTCATTTTTCAGATGAAATTTTAAATGACCGTCATAATTCTGATTTGTCTGTTTCTGATGAGGATTTTTCTGGTTCAGAGGATTCTGTCTCAGATATTGACACTGATAAATATTAATTATTTATTTAAGATGGAATTTATTCGCTCTTTACTTAAAGAAGTTTTAATCGCTTTAGAAATGGAGGATTCTAGTCCTCTTGATACTAAATCTACTAAGCGTTTAAATTCGGTTTTTAAACCTCCTATGGTTATTCCAGAAGTTTTTCCTGTCCCTGATGCTATTTCTGAAGTTATTTCTAGGGAATGGAATAATTTGGGTACTTCATTTACTCCTTCTCAAAGGTTTAATAAATTGTATCCTGTGCCATCTGATAGATTAGAGTTTTGGGACAAAATCCCTAAAGTTGATGGGGCTATCTCTACCCTTGCTAAACGTACTACTATTCCTACGGCAGATAGTACTTTCTTTAAGGATCCTTTAGATAGGAAGACTGAATCCTTTCTGAGGAAAGCTTATTTATGTTCATGTAATCTTCTTAGACCTGCTATTTCTTTGGCTGATGTTGCCACCACTTCCACTTTTTGGTTGGAGGCTTTAGCACAACAAGTATCAGACCATAATACTCATAGCATTGTTAAACTTCTTCAACATGCTAATAACTTTATTTGTGATGCCATCTTTGATATCATTAGAGTTGATGTCAGGTATATGTCTTTAGCTTTTTTAGCTAGAAGAGCTTTATGGCTTAAAACTTGGAATGCAGATATGTCTTCCAAATCAACTTTGCTTGCTCTTTCTTTCTAAGGTAATTAATTATTTGGTTCCCAGTTGGATTCTATTATTTCCACTGTTACTGGGGGGAAAGGAACATTTTTGCCTCAGGACAAAAAATCTAAAGGTAAATACAGGGCTGCTAATCGTTTTCGTTCCTTTTGTCAGAATAAGGAACAGAAGCCTGACCCTTCCCCTAAAGGAACGGTTTCTGTCTGGAAACCTTCTCCAATCTGGAATAAAACCAAACCTTTTAGAAAGTCAAAACCAGCTCCCAAGTCCACATGAAGGTGCGGCCCTCATTCCAGCTCAGCTGGTAGGGGGCAGGTTACGATTTTTCAAAGACATTTGGATCAATTCAATTCACAGTCTTTGGATTCAGAACATTGTTTCTCAAGGGTACAGAATAGGTTTCAAGGTAAGGCCACCTGCGAAGAGATTTTTTCTCTCTCGCATTCCAATAAACTCAGTGAAAGCTCAGGCATTTCTGAAATGTGTTTCAGATCTAGAGTCAGCCGGGGGAAATTGTGCCTGTTCCAGTTCTGGAACAGGGTCTGGGGTTTTACTCAAATCTATTCATTGTACCAAAGAAGGAGAATTCCTTCAGACCAGTTCTGGATTTAAAGATATTGAATTGTTATGTAAGGATACCAACATTCAAAATGGTAACTATAAGGACTATTCTGCCTTTTGTTCAGCAAGGGCATTATATGTCCACAATAGATTTACAGGATGCATATCTTCATATTCCAATTCATCCAGATCACTTTCAGTTTCTGAGATTCTCTTTTCTAGACAAGCATTACCAGTTTGTGGCCCTTCCATTTGGCCTAGCAACAGCTCCAAGGATCTTTTCAAAGGTTCTCGGTGCCCTTCTCTCTGTAATCAGAGAACAGGGTATTGCGGTATTTCCTTATTTGGACGATATCTTGGTACTTGCTCAGTCTTTACATTCTGCAGAATCTCACACAAATCAACTTGTGTTGTTTCTTCAAAAACATGGTTGGAGGATCAATTTACCAAAGAGTTTGTTGATTCCTCAGACAAAGGTAACCTTTTTGGGTTTTCAGATAGATTCAGTGTCCATGACCTTGTCTCTAACAGAAAAGAGACGTCTGAAATTGGTTTCAGCCTGTCGAAACCTTCAGTCTCTATCATTCCCTTCGGTAGCTTTGTGCATGGAAATTCTAGGTCTCATGACTGCTGCATCGGACGCGATCTCCTTTTCTCGTTTTCACATGCGACCTCTTCAGCTTTGTATGCTGAACCAATGGTGCAGGGATTATACAAAGATATCACAATTAATATCCTTAAATCCCAATGTACGACACTCTCTGACGTGGTGGATAGATCACCATCGTTTAGTTCAAGGGGCTTCCTTTGTTCACCCAACCTGGACTGTGATCTCAACACATGCGAGTCTGTCAGGTTGGGGAGCTGTGAGGGGATCTCTGACAGCGCAGGGGGTTTGGGAATCTCAGGAGGCGAGATTACCAATCAACATTTTGGAACTCTGTGCGATTTTCAGAGCTCTTCAGTCCTGGCCTCTTCTGAAGAGAGAATCGTTTATTTGCTTTCAGACAGACAATGTCACAACCGTGGCATATGTCAATCATCAGGGTGGGACTCACAGTCCTCAGGCTATGAAAGAAGTATCTCGGATACTTGTATTGGTGGAATCCAGCTCCTGTCTAATTTCTGCGGTTCACATCCCAGGTGTAGACAATTGGGAAGTGGATTATCTCAGTCGCCAGACGTTACATCCGGGCGAATGGTTCCTTCACCCAGAGGTATTTCTTCAGATTGTTCAAATCTGGGGTCTTCCAGAAATAGATCTGATGGCCTCTCATCTAAACAAGAAACTTCCCAGGTATCTGTCCAGATCCAGAGACCCTCAGGTGGAGGCAGTGGATGCGTTGTTGCTTCCTTGGAATTATCATCCTGCCTATATCTTTCCGCCTCTAGTTCTTCTTCCAAAAGTGATTTCCAAAATTTTAATGGAACGTTCGTTTGTGCTGCTGGTGGCTCCAGCATGGCCTCACAGGTTTTGGTATGCGGATCTCATTCGGATGGCCAGTTGCCAACCTTGGACTCTTCCGCTAAGACCAGACCTTCTATCTCAAGGCCCTTTTTTCCATCAGGATCTCAAATCATTAAATTTGAAGGTATGGAAATTGAACGCTTGATTTTTAGTCATAGAGTTTTCTCTAACTCAGTAATTAATACTATGTTACAGGCTCGTAAATCTGTGTCTAGGAAGATTTATTATCGAGTCTGGAAGGCTTACATTTCTTTGTGTTCATCTCATAAATTCTCCTGGCATTCGTTCAGAATTCCTAGAATTTTACAGTTTCTTCAGGATGGTTTGGATAAAGGTTTGTCTGCAAGTTCCTTGAAAGGACAAATCTCTGCTCTTTCTGTTCTTTTTCACAGAAAGATTGCTATTCTTCCTGATATTCATTGTTTTGTACAGGCTTTGGTTCGTTTCAAACCTGTCATTAAGTCAATTTCTCCTCCTTGGAGTCTTAATTTGGTTCTGAGGGCTTTACAAGCTCCTCTGTTTGAACCTATGCATTCTCTGGACATTTAATTACTTTCTTGGAAAGTTCTGTTCCTTTGGGCCATCTCTTCTGCTAGAAGAGTTTCTGAGTTATCTGCTCTTTCTTGTGAATCTCCTTTTCTGATTTTTCATCAGGATAAGGCAGTGTTGCGAACACCATTTAAATTTTTACCTAAGGTTGTGAATTCTAACAACATTGGTAGAGAGATTGTTGTTCCTTCATTATTTCCTAATCCTAAGAATTCAAAGGAGAGATCTTTACATTCTTTGGATGTAGTAAGAGCTTTGAAATATTATGTTGAAGCTACTAAGGATTTTAGAAAGACTTCTAGTCTATTTGTTATCTTTTCTGGGTCCAGAAAAGGTCAGAAGGCCTCCGCCATTTCTTTGGCGTCTTGGTTAAAGTCTTTGATTCATCATGCTTATGTACTGTAGAGTCGGGTAATTCCCCGCCTCAAAGAATTACGGCTCATTCTACTAGGTTAGTTTCTACTTCCTGGGCGTTTAGGAATGAAGCTTCTGTTGATCAGATTTGCAAATCAGCAACTTGGTCTTCTTTGCATACTTTTACTAAATTCTACCATTTTGATGTGTTTTGTTCTTCTGAAGCAGTTTTTGGTAGAAAAGTACTTCAGGCAGCTGTTTCAGTTTGATTCTTCTGCTTATAATTTCATTATTTTGAGATTAAAAAACTTTTGTTTTGGGTTGTGGATTATTATTATTTTTCAGCGGAATTGGCTGTCTTTATTTTATCCCTCCCTCTCTAGTGATTTTTTTAAAGCACAATTATTCCAATTCCTTATTTTTGATGCTTTCGCTCTTTTCTTATCACCCCACTTCTTAACTATTCGTTAAACTGAATTGTGGGTGTGGTGAGGGGTGTATTTATAGGCATTTTGAGGTTTGGGAAACTTTGCCCCTCCTGGTAGGAATGTATATCCCATACACCACTAGCTCATGGACTCTTGCTAATATGAAAGAAATGAATTTATCAGGTAAGTTCTTACATAAATTATGTTTTTAAACAATTATATATAATTTCTTAACCACGCTAGCTATCTTGTTCGCAAGGAGCAAGACAGAGTTAAAAAATCTCTTGTGCATATCTACCCCCTCCTTTCCAATTGTGGGAGATCAGGGCATATCAATCATGCTGCATAGATCAGGCCAGGATGTCTAAGTCCACAATGTTTTATGCACTACAAGGGCTCCTGAGCTGCATAATGGAACCTTTTTTATTTCATAAGGTGGTAAGAGTCCATGAGCTATTACTCCTGAGATTCAAATCCTGGCCAGTAGGAGGAAGCAAAGATTTCCAAAGCTCTAAGAGCACTTAATCCCTCCCACATCTCTTGCATTTTTTGCCTGCATAGGAGGAAGTAATAGGTGCAGGAATAATGGCTGCAGGTTGTTGCACATGTTATTGGCTGTGATGGATGCTGGAATAATGGCTGCAGCTTGCTGCATGTTATTGGCAGTGATGGGTGCAGGAATAATGGCTGCAGGTTGTCGCACATGTTATTGTCAGTGATGGATGCATGAATTATAGCTGCCGGTTGTTGCACATGTTTTTGGAAGTATTGAATGCAGGGATAATGGCTGCAGGTTGTTGCACATGTTATTGGCTGTGATGGGTGCTGGATTAATGGCTGCAGCTTGTTGCATGTTATTGGCAGTTATGGGTGCAGGAATTATAGCTGCAGGTAGTTGCACATGTTATTGACAGTGATGGATGCAGGAATCATGGCTGCAGCTTGTTGCACATGTTATTGGCTGTGATGGGTGCTGGAATAACGGCTGCAGATTGTTGCATTTGTTATTGGCTGTGATGGGTGCAGGAATAATGGCTGCAGCTTGTTGCACATGTTATTGGCAGTGATAGATGCAGTAATAATGGCTGCAGGTTGTTGCACATGTTATTGGCTGTGATGGGTGCTGGAATAATGTCTGCAGATTGTTGCACATGTTATTGGCAGTGATGGGTGCAGGAATAATGGCTGCAGATTGTTGCACATGCTATTTGCAGTGATGGGTGTAGGAATAATTGCTGCAGGTTGTTGTTCATGTTAATGGCAGTGATGGGTGCAGGAATAATGGCTGTAGATTGTTGCCCATTTTATTTGCAGTGATGGGTGTAGGAATAATGACTGCAGGTTGTTGCACATGTTATTGGCTGTGATGGGTGCTGGAATAACGGCTGCAGGTTGTTGCACATGTTATTGGCAGTGATGGGTGTAGGAATAATGGCTGCAGGTTGTTACTCATGTTATTGGCAGTGATGGGTGCAGGAATAATGTCTGCAGCTTGTTGCACATGTTATTTGCAGTGATGGGTGTAGGAATAATGGCTGCAGGTTGTCGCACATGTTATTGGCAGTGATGGGTGCAGGAATAATGTCTGCAGCTTGTTGCACATGTTATTGGCAGTAATGGGTGTAGGAATAATGTCTGCAGCTTGTTGCACATGTTATTGGCAGTGATGTGTGCAGGAATAATGTCTGCAGCTTGTTGCACACGTTTTTTGCAGTGATGGGTGCAGGAATAATGTCTGTAGCTTGTTGTATACGTTATAGACAGTGATGGGTGCAGGAATAATGGCTGCAGTTTGTTGCACATGTTATTGGCAGTGATGGGTGCAGGAATAATGCCTGCAGCTTGTTGCACATGCTATTGGCAGTGATGGGTGCAGGAATAATGTCTGCAGCTTGTTGCACATGTTATTTGCTGTGATGGGTGCAGGAATAATGCCAGCAGCTTGTTGCACATGCTATTGGCAGTGATGGGTTAAGGAATAATGCCTGCAGCTTGTTGCACATGCTATTGGCAGTGATGGGTGCAGGAATAATGTCTGCAGCGTGTTGCACATGTTATTGGCTGTGATGGGTGCAGGAAAAATGCCTGCAGCTTGTTGCACATGCTATTGGCAGTGATGGGTGCAGGAATAACGCCTGCAGCTTGTTGCACATGCTATTGGCAGTGATGTGTGCAGGAATAATGTCTGCAGCTTGTTGCACACGTTTTTTGCAGTGATGGGTGCAGGAATAATGTCTGTAGCTTGTTGTATACGTTATAGACAGTGATGGGTGCAGGAATAATGGCTGCAGTTTGTTGCACATGTTATTGGCAGTGATGGGTGCAGGAATAATGCCTGCAGCTTGTTGCACATGCTATTGGCAGTGATGGGTGCAGGAATAATGTCTGCAGCTTGTTGCACATGTTATTGGCTGTGATGGGTGCTGGATTAATGGCTGCAGCTTGTTGCATGTTATTGGCAGTTATGGGTGCAGGAATTATAGCTGCAGGTAGTTGCACATGTTATTGACAGTGATGGATGCAGGAATCATGGCTGCAGCTTGTTGCACATGTTATTGGCTGTGATGGGTGCTGGAATAACGGCTGCAGATTGTTGCATTTGTTATTGGCTGTGATGGGTGCAGGAATAATGGCTGCAGCTTGTTGCACATGTTATTGGCAGTGATAGATGCAGTAATAATGGCTGCAGGTTGTTGCACATGTTATTGGCTGTGATGGGTGCTGGAATAATGTCTGCAGATTGTTGCACATGTTATTGGCAGTGATGGGTGCAGGAATAATGGCTGCAGTTTGTTGCACATGTTATTTGCAGTGATGGGTGTAGGAATAATTGCTGCAGGTTGTTGTTCATGTTAATGGCAGTGATGGGTGCAGGAATAATGGCTGTAGATTGTTGCCCATTTTATTTGCAGTGATGGGTGTAGGAATAATGACTGCAGGTTGTTGCACATGTTATTGGCTGTGATGGGTGCTGGAATAACGGCTGCAGGTTGTTGCACATGTTATTGGCAGTGATGGGTGTAGGAATAATGGCTGCAGGTTGTTACTCATGTTATTGGCAGTGATGGGTGCAGGAATAATGTCTGCAGCTTGTTGCACATGTTATTGGCAGTGATGGGTGCAGGAATAATGTCTGCAGCTTGTTGCACATGTTATTGGCAGTAATGGGTGTAGGAATAATGTCTGCAGCTTGTTGCACATGTTATTGGCAGTGATGTGTGCAGGAATAATGTCTGCAGCTTGTTGCACACGTTTTTTGCAGTGATGGGTGCAGGAATAATGTCTGTAGCTTGTTGTATGCGTTATAGACAGTGATGGGTGCAGGAATAATGGCTGCAGTTTGTTGCACATGTTATTGGCAGTGATGGGTGCAGGAATAATGCCTGCAGCTTGTTGCACATGCTATTGGCAGTGATGGGTGCAGGAATAATGTCTGCAGCTTGTTGCACATGTTATTTGCTGTGATGGGTGCAGGAATAATGCCTGCAGCTTGTTGCACATGCTATTGGCAGTGATGGGTTAAGGAATAATGCCTGCAGCTTGTTGCACATGCTATTGGCAGTGATGGGTGCAGGAATAATGTCTGCAGCGTGTTGCACATGTTATTGGCTGTGATGGGTGCAGGAATAATGCCTGCAGCTTGTTGCACATGCTATTGGCAGTGATGGGTGCAGGAATAATGCCTGCAGCTTGTTGCACATGCTATTGGCAGTGATGGGTGCAGGAATAATGTCTGCAGCTTGTTGCACATGCTATTGGCAGTGATGGGTACAGGAATAATGTCTGCAGCTTGTTGCACAAGTTATTGGCAGTGATTGGTGTAGGAATAATGTCTGCAGCTTGTTACACATGTTATTGGCAGTGATGGGTGCAGGAATAATGGCTGCAGCTTGATGCACATGTAATGGGCAGTAATGGGTGCTGGAATAATGTCTACAGCTTGTTGCACAAGTTATTGGCAGTGATTATTGTAGGAATAATGGCTGCAGCTTGTTACACATTTTATTGGCAGTAATGGGTGCAGGAATAATGGCTGCAGCTTGTTGCACGTGTTATTGGCTGTGATGGATGCAGGAATAATGGCTGCAGCTTGTTGCACATGTTATTGGCAGTGATTGGTGTAGGAATAATGTCTGCAGCTTGTTGTACATGTTATTGGCAGTGATGGGTGCAGGAATAATGGCTGCAGCTTGATGCACATGTTATTGGCAGTGATGGGTGCAGGAATAATGGCTGCAGCTTGTTGCACAAGTTATTGGCAGTGATGGGTGCAGGAATAATGGCTGCAGCTTGATGCACATATAATGGGCAGTAATGGGTGCTGGAATAATGTCTGCAGCTTGTTGCACAAGTTATTGGCAGTGATTGGTGTAGGAATAATGTCTGCAGCTTGTTGCACGCGTTATTGGCTGTGATGGATGCAGGAATAATGTCTGCAGCTTGTTGCGCATGTTATTGGCAGTGATGGGTGCAGGAATAATGGCTGCAGCTTGTTGCACATGTTATTGGCAGTGATTGGTGTAGGAATAATGGCTGCAGCTTGTTACACATGTTATTGGCAGTGATGGGTGCAGGAATAATGGCTGCAGCTTGTTGCACGCGTTATTGGCTGTGATGGATGCAGGAATAAGGTCTGCAGCTTGTTGCACATGTTATTGGCAGTGATGGGTGCAGGAATAATGGCTGCAGCTTGTTGCACATGTTATTGGCAGTGATGGGTGCAGGAATAATGGCTGCAGGTTGTTGCACATGTTATTGACAGTGATGGGTGCAGGAATAATAACTGCAGCTTGTTGCACATGTTATTTGCAGTGATTGGTGTAGGAATAATGGCTGCAGGTTGTTGCACATGTTATTGGCAGTGATGGGTTTAGGAATAATGTCTGCAGCTTGTTGCACATGTTATTGGCTGTGATGGGTGTAGGAATAATGTCTGCAGCTTGTTGCACATGTTATTTGCAGTGATTGGTGTAAGAATAATGGCTGCAGGTTGTTGCACATGTTATTGACAGTAATGGGTGCAGGAATAATGGCTGCAGGTTGTTGCACATGTTATTGACAGTGATGGATGCAGGAATAATGTCTGCAGGTTGTTGTACATGTTATTGACAGTGATGGGTGCAGGAATAATGGCTGCAGGTTGTTGCACATGTTATTGACAGTGATGGCTGCAGGAAAAATGTCTACAGGTTGTTGTACATGTTATTGGCAGTAATTGGTGCAGAAATAATGTCTGCAGCTTGTTGCACATGTTATTGGCTGTGATGGGTCCAGGAATAATGTCTGCAGCTTGTTGCACACGTTTTTTGCAGTAATGGGTGCAGGAATAATGTCTGCAGCTTGTTGCACATGTTATTGGCAGTGATGGGTGCAGGAATAATGTCTGCAGCTTGTTGCACATGTTATTGGCTGTGATGGGTGCTGGAATAATGTCTGCAGCTTGTTGCTCATGTTATTGGCAGTGATGGGTGCAGGAATAATGTCTGCAGCTTGTTGCACATGTTATTGGCAGTGATGGGTGTAGGAATAATGTCTGCAGTTTGTTGCACAGGTTATTGGCAGTGATGGGTGCAGGAATAATGTCTGCAGCTTGTTGCACATGTTATTGGCAGTGATGGGTGCAGGAATAATGTCTGCAGGTTGTTGCACATGTTATTGGCAGTGATGGGTGTAGGAATAATGTCTGCAGATTGTTGCACAAGTTATTGGCTGTGATGGGTGCTGGAATAATGTCTGCAGCTTGTTGCACAATTTATTGGCAGTGATGGGTGCAGGAATAATGTCTGCAGTTTGTTGCACAAGTTATTGGCTGTGATGGGTGCTGGAATAATGTCTGCAGCTTGTTGCACAATTTATTGGCAGTGATGGGTGCAGGAATAATGTCTGCAGCTTGTTGCACAATTTATTGGCAGTGATGGGTGCAGGAATAATGTCTGCAGATTGTTGCACATGTTATTGGCTGTGATGGGTGCTGGAATAATGTCTGCAGCTTGTTGCACAATGTATTGGCAGTGATGGGTGCAGGAATAATGTCTGCAGCTTGTTGCACAATTTATTGGCAGTGATGGGTGCAGGAATAATGTCTGCAGCTTGTTACACGTTATTGGCAGTGATGGGTGCAGGAATAATGTCTGCAGCTTGTTGCACATGTTATTGGCTGTGATGGGTGCAGGAATAATGTCTGCAGCTTGTTGCACACGTTTTTTGCAGTGATGGGTGCAGGAATAATGTCTGCAGCTTGTTGCACGTGTTATTGGCAGTGATGGGTGCAGGAATAATGTCTGCAGCTTGTTGCACATGTTATTGGCAGTAATGGGTGCAGGAATAATGTCTGCAGCTTGTTGCACAAGTTATTGGCAGTGATGGGTGCAGGAATAATGTCTGCAGCTTGTTGCACATGTTATTGGCAGTGATGGGTGCAGGAATAATGTTTGCAGCTTGTTGCACACGTTTTTTGCAGTGATGGGTGCAGGAATAATGTCTGCAGCTTGTTGCACACGTTTTTTGCAGTGATGGGTGCAGGAATAATGTCTGCAGGTTGTTGTACACGTTATTGGCAGTGATGGGTGCAGGAATAATGTCTGCAGCTTGTTGCACATGTTATTGGGAGTGATGGGTGCAGGAATAATGTCTGCAGCTTGTTGCACACGTTTTTTGCAGTGATGGGTGCAGGAATAATGTCTGCAGCTTGTTGCACACGTTATTGGCAGTGATGGGTGCAGGAATAATGTCTGCAGCTTGTTGCAAATGTTATTGGCAGTGATGGGTGCAGGAATAATGTCTGCAGCTTGTTGCACATGTTATTGGCAGTGATGGGTGCAGGAATAATGCCTGCAGCTTGTTGCACACGTTATTTGCAGTGATGGGTGCAGGAATAATGTCTGCAGTTTGTTGCACATGTTATTGGCAGTGATGGGTGCAGGAATAATGTCTGCAGGTTGTTGCACATGTTATTGGCAGTGATGGGTGCAGGAATAATGTCTGCAGGTTGTTGCACATGTTATTGGCTGTTATGGGTGCAGGAATAATGTCTGCAGGTTGTTGCACATGTTATTGGCAGTGATGGGTGCAGGAATAATGTCTGCAGGTTGTTGCACATGTTATTGGCTGTTATGGGTGCAGGAATAATGTCTGCAGGTTGTTGCACATGTTATTGGCAGTGATGGGTGCAGGAATAATGTCTGCAGGTTGTTGCACATGTTATTGGCAGTGATGGGTGCAGGAATAATGTCTGCAGGTTGTTGCACATGTTATTAGCTGAGATGGGTGCAGGAATATCAGACAGACATTGGGGTACATTTTGATCTTTCTGCTAATCCCATATGACAACCTATCTGTCTTCTCGGGAAAAGTCAACAAATTAAAACAATAAAATGCAATCATTAAAGGGTTACTAAACCCAAATTCTTTCACTAATGATTCAGATAGAGCAGGCAATTTTAAGCAACTTACTATTTTATGCCCATTATCAATTTGTATTCGTTCTCTTTCTATCTTTTTTTTAATAAAAAAATTTTATTGAGGGAATACAATAAAAAGAAAGAACATGAAGACAACGTACATTTTGCATTACCTTGGGAATTTTTGCATATAAGACATGGTTTATCTATTGAATGCTGAAACCTTTACATATAAGAGAATAAAGAGATCATAATTCAAGTATTATATATGAATCTCACTAATCAAACATAGAAATCATAGAAAACATTGTATGCATATACGAAATCAAATATATAAAATCAAGCATTACCTCTTTTTTTCCTTTTGTTTCCTATGTAGATACACAATAAAATGATAGAATTTAAACATCCCTGGTAAATTATACTTCCTATAGAGTGATACATTAATTATAAAAGAGGTGTATTTATTTTTGAAGGATTGACAAATTATAGGGAATCATAACAAGTTGTTCCTATTAGATACACGTGAACAGGGGGCAAAGAGCCTCATTTTCATGATAAACAAAAGCATCGGAGCAACTTATGACAAAGTGATGTTTGTTGCGGGTTAATACCGCTTATTTATCCACCTAATATAAGAGTGGACTATAGCTATGAGGGCGGGGGACGGTGCTATAGATTCTATTAGAGTTTACAAACTTTCCAGGCTGTCATCATTATAGCTGAACTCTATGCATACGCTTACGTAGAAACCTGCTCAAAGACCCTGGGTTTTTGTGTATAATACGGGTCAGATTACATTCTGGAACAATTCTCATAGTAGAGTATCAGGATGTATGTAACATGAGATATAAGGTATATAATATGAAACTTAGTATAAAACAAGATATAGAGGGCTTCTAGAGGGGCTCCTCTCCTGGGGAGATGCCATCTACCGGCGACAAGGGAAAAGGGAATAGGGGTATGACCCGCAGGCAACAAGTACCGGCGGGAAAGGGAGGAAAGGAATCCCTTCTGTATTATTTACGTATAATGCCAATTCCACTGGCCCGGCCGCAACCAGCAGAACAAGCCTAGATTAGTATACCAAACCCTTCTAAGTAAACATACATTATCCATGTACACTGCAACATTCTGACTCACAATTAGTGTGTCTATAGTGAACTTTCAAACTTAGAATGATTTGAAAGTATAACCTTGACAGATGTCAGTGAGATACCAAGAAAAGGTTACCTATCTGGAGCAAGCTTATGTTATTGAATAGGAGCCCTATTGAAGTGCATTTAAATGTAAGCAATGATATCAACTTGGGTGTCCTTTTTAGATTACCTACATCCATAGTAGGAAATGGATATGCCTAAATGCAAGTCAGGGCCCTATGAGGCATCTTAATCTGTAGACTATTGATAAAAATAACCAGTATTATATAGGAAATGAACTAGTATTGGGCAAAGGCTGAGCTCAGAAATTATATCTCACATAAACCAGCAAAAGACGTGCACACTGTTAGCAAGTAAAACTGAGTCCCTGCTAATAATATAAAAATAAAACAGTATATGCATATAGACACTGGACATGGGAGTCATGACAGAATACCTATGACAAACAAATATACATTAGTACAATTACCAGGTCATGTGTGATCCTAGTGGCCTCTAATAGTGTGGGATGACTTCTTAACTATGGTGGAGGGGATGCAGCGGGCAAAAGCCGAAAATATATGGGCATGTTGTGAAAGGAATAAGTAAAAGGCTTGACGGTCAATAGTGGTTCCCCTATGTACTACCATAGTAACACTAATATTTCTATACCCCACAACACTAGTACAATTTGAGGGAGATAAGCAACAAGCTAGGGTATGAAGTCTGTTGAAATTACTAATATTATGTGGGTGTTCAAGATAGTTGGGGGTATGTTAGCATATGAACACTAAACTAACAACCTGGGAAAAATGTGTATTTTCTGCAATCAGTAACAGCCTTCAGGACTGTAATAGGTAGAGATTGGGGACTCCCTGATTAAACTCAGTAGAAATGTGGTTAAATAGAACTTTAGCAGATAACACACAATAAGAGTCCTGACAGAAGGTATTCAATAAAACAGGGAAAACCAATAACATAGGGGGACAGTATTATACTAGCAAGTGCAGTAAACAGAATTGTCATCAGTCCTGAATAAAACTTGAAGCATGAGTGTAGTTAGAGTCTGCGTGCACCCTGCTATATATTAACGATCAGTACAGTAGACTGGGGGTTGTAAATAGTGGATCTTCATCCTATACCCTAAGCGGATCAGTCATTTGCCCACAAACCCGTTCTCCTGATCTGTCCGGGACCTAACGATAAGAAAGTTTACCCGATTCCAGCTCGAGCATCAGGACATTCCTCTCTGGTGCGGTAGGCTTGACTTTTAGGTAACACAGGTAGGGAGTGTCGTCTAGAAGTAGGCTCCAAGTGGGTCACAAACTCTAATCTATTAGTCCCTATAGTGCGGTACACGGGTGATCTATATTCACAACCTATAACCTTATTTCCGACGGCTAGTAAAATTGGGGAGGGCAAACCTGAGTCACTGTGAACAAAGGGGTCGGGAGTGTCCCCCGGCCCTGCGAGATGCTCACTGCTGCTGGAGTCGGAATCCGTTGACTCTGCTAGGCTGCGTGTGCTCCCTGTAGACCAAACGGTACTCTCTAAGGTGAAAGGTAAGTGAGCGCCCATGCTTGCATGAGTGAGGCAGTTTTCAGACTTGAGCCCCTGTGCTTGAAAGGGGGAGGAAGCGGCTGAGAAATCATCCAGAAGCGGAGGTTGTGTTGTGAAAGGACCGCAATCCTTTCCTGCAGCTTTCCGCTCCAACGCAAGTTCCTCGCGCAGCTTGAAAAAGTGGGTGTCCATCTTGGCCTCCAGTTGTTGCAATAATAGTAGGACCGTCGCCATCTTGTTTAGGATTCCACTCTAGTGTACTATAACAGCCCCTATGAGAAGTTAACCGTATAGGTGGTTACAGCAATAAGAGTGTTCACTGAGAGGCTTGCTGCTGGATATAAGCCACATTAACGGCTGGCTCTTTAGTTTATGACATGCTATGGCGTGTGGTGGTTCCTTGGCAAATGTGCTAAAACCTCTGTCAAATCTCCACACCTCTGATGCTTCCCCAGCTCAGTGTTCATTACTAATCCATCTGAGATTCAAATTGATAAAGCTTGGGGATAGTTTTTGAGGATATTAGCTGCTGGAAAGTATATAATGTCTGGAGCTTCGTTAAAACATGTCTTGCTTCTTCGACGGCTAGCTCCGCCCCCCCATCTTTTTTATTTTTAAGCAGGAATGTAAGCTTAGGAGCCAGCCCATTTTTGGTTTAGAACCTGGGCAGAGCTTGGGGATTCGTGGGTAAATGTAGCCACCAATCAGCAAGCACTACCCAGGGTGTTGAACCAAAAATGGGCCGGCTAATAAACTTACATTCCTGCTTTTTCAAAAAAAGATTGGAAGAGAACAAAGAAAAATTGATAATAGGAGTAAATTAGAAAGTTGCTTTATCTGAATCATGAAAGAAAAATTTAAAAAAATTGGCTTTAGTATCCCTTTGAGCAACTATCTAATATACTCCTATTATCAATTTATCTTCATTCTGTTGCTGTCTTTATTTAAAAAGCAGGAATGTAAAACCGGCCCATTTTAGGTTTAGCACCTTGGATAGCGCTTGCTTATTGGTGGCTACAATAATAATTGCATAAAGGGTCCAATATATGATATATTGGAATCACTAGCAAAGTGAATAACAAAAACATATTTGCAAATAATTTTATGCATATTTTTGTAATTGTACAATATGTTATGATAATGTAGTGTCACTGAGAAAAAAAAAATGTGTCTCCAGTGCTGGCCTTGGGCATTACATTATTTTTTAATTTAATTTATTTATTCTGTAATGTTTTGAATGCCTTTTTGTGCTGTCAGTAACCTTCACAGTTTAACTTTTTTCTATGTGTTTAGTAGTTAAAGGTTATCAGATGGTTTCAGCTAACGCTGATGTTAATGAAGCTAAACTCGCGGCTCACAGATGTGTTGAGAGGCAGATACTAATCTTTATAAATAATGCAATTTTTAAGTTGCAATGTTGCTGCATTTTTTGGACCCTATAATTAGGAAATACATTCCACCCTCAACAGATAAATATAACAAAAGGACAACCACAAAAAAATATATATTGTCTTATAAAGGCCGTAGCTATTTATTAGCTACAACATATTAAATAACAACAGTATAAATACAAGTATTGAAAATCTTTAAACCCCAACAGTGCTTGCCCAGTAACACTTCCCTAAATGCTACCCACAGACATCCTCTCAAGCCTCTCCTGACCCACCAGGAAATACCCCAATTCAAAAACTATCCTTGACAGAACGCAAGCAATCCGCCAATGTGAACTGCACCATAGAAGAAATTCACAGGAAGGGCGGGCAGGAGCTTCTTTCCACGTGCTGGTGCAGAATGAAGAATTCCTCACTTCCTGAAACCTCTTCTTAGATACCCCTAAACACCTCCCACCAACCTCATTCCTGTCACTACAATGTTGCACTCTGCCTTCCTTGGGGTCAAAAGCCCTTTCTTCTTAGATTCCTCATCCAGTGCGGCCTTTCCTGCAAGATATTAGTTTCATGAATGTTTTTATGGAATCTAGTCTATTGTTTGCTGTAGTACTGAGGGAACTAGGTAATTAAAATAGCGGACATTGTTACAAGATAGAAATTGGCAAAATGTCCTTAATAAAAACTTACAGTTAGTAGACTGACTTTTAACAACAATAGGCTGTAATTTTGAAAAGCACCATTGAGACCCTTAACGACTAAGGATGTACCAGGCACGTCCTACAAAAAAGGATTGTTAACTTTACAAGCATTGGCCAGCGATGGTGCAGAGTGTTGGTAGCATGAGAGGGATAGGAGGGAGGCAGGTGGGCGGCCTATCGCTGAAGGGGGCGGGAGGAGGGCGGAAGGGGGTGTGAGAGGGGCGGGAGGGAGGCATGAGAGGGGCGGGAGCGGGTGGGACGGATACGCTACGGAAAGAAATCTAATGCATGGGAAGGAGGGAGAGGGGGATAATAATTGGGAAAGTGATCTGGTAGGGGGTAGGGAAATTAGGGGGGCAGCTACACTATGGAAAAAAAATGTGTTTTTCAATGCAAAACAAAAAAATAAGGAACAACTAAAGGAAACTTGGTACTGGTAGACAGCTGCCAGTACCCAACATGGCAGCAAACAGGTAGGGGGGGGAGGTTAGAGAGCTGTTTGGGGGGAGATCAGGGAGGTTGGGGTAAGGGGGAATCCTATGCTGCAGTAAATTATGTATAAAAAAAACCTTAAAAAGCAAACAAACAAAAAAGTTTATTTTCATACTAACAAATTTAAAAAAACATGTCATGGGGCAATAAAAAATTAAAACATAGCATTTATAAGAACATATAAAAAAGCTCATCACTGAACACAAGCCGGTGTAGCAGCGGTCTAACGCGTTTCGCTGACACCTACATAATGTTATTAACCCCTAATCTGCCGCCCCCGATAACACAGCAACTATACTAAAGTTATTAACCCCTATTCCCTCACACCCCAACATCGCCCACATTATAATAAAGATATTAACCACTATTCCGTCGGTCCCCAACATTGCTGCCACTAAATAAAGTTATTAACCCCTAAACCTCTGGCCTCCCACATCACTACCACTAAATAAACCTATTAACCCCTAAACCACCAGCCCCCCACATCGCAACAACCTAAATTAAACTATATTAACTCCTAAACATAACCATACGCCTAACCCTAACCTTAACCCTAAACCTAACCCTATCCCTACCTAACACCCCCTAACTTTAACATAATTAAAATAGAGCTAAATTAAAGTTACAATTATTAACTAAACAATAAATATTTAAAACTGATTACATACTTACCTGTGAAATAAAACCTAAGCTAGCTATAATATAACTAATAGTTATATTGTAGCTAGCTTAGGTTTTATTTTTATTTCACAGGTAAGTTTGTATTTATTTTAACTAGGTAGACTAGTTAGTAAATAGTTATTAACTATTTACTAACTACCTAGTTAAAATAATTGCAAACTTACCTGTGAAATAAAACCTAAGCTGCCTTACACTAAAACCTAACATTACAAAAATAAAAAACTACCATTACAAAAAATAAAAAACACTAAAATGACAAAAAATAAAAAAACCTACCATCACAAAAAATAACAAAGGAAATTATCCAAAACAATAAAAAAATTATTCCTATTCTAATACCCTTTAAAAAAAAAACAACCTAATCTATAATAAACTACCAAGGGCCCTCTTTTTCTACAAAAAAAACAAACAAACAAACACCCCCTAACAGTATACAAACCCACAAAATAAAAATAGAGTAAAACCTAATCTACCCATTGCCCTGAAAAGGGCATTTGTATGGAAATTGCCCTTAAAAGGGCATTCAGCTCTTTTGCTGCCCATTAAAAATAAAAAATGGCTATTCAAAAAAAAAAAACACCTCAAAAAGAAAAAAAAAAAAACTGAAACACTGAAAGTAGAAGTGATAAAGTCACTTCCACGAAAGAATGCGGATATAGCACTCACTGTCTTGACCACTGGGCGGAGTTAAATTCCTGAGTATAAAACTTAACTTTTATTGAGTATTAATAAAAATAAGGTAGAAGGGGGAAACATAAACAATTGAAAACCTAAGATAGAGTAGTCATGTATAGATTCCTTAATATATCAAAATTGTGTAAATAGGCCTTTGGGGTATGATAGCCCAAATAGTAATATTAAGGTATGATCTATACGTAAATCACTGTGGCAACAAGGCTCAAGTAAGTAAAGCTTGAGTAAATGTTGTGTGGGTTTGCGTGAGAAACAAGAATGAGGGGTTACCTCTTGTTGCAACTAATTATAGGTTGTTTAATCACAGTAATTATTTAGGTATTAAGTGAGATAACTAGTCAATTTAATACTGCCATAGTGCAATTACATGAGTATTACTGTAATCCATGATATGAGGTTGTAATTTATTTAAAGTGGCAGTTACGTGTGAAATAATATGCGTAAGAAATAATTGGATGATATGGGTTATACAGTGAAGGAAACAATGTGTGTTTTTCTGTATTTGGCTATATGTTTATATATTAGATACCTTAGATTTTATAACTAGCAATGATATTGCTCCAAGTACTGTAATGTGGTATCGATGTAAATAACTTAAAATAACTAACTTACAGAGGCTGCAGGCAGTGGGATCGGATCTGAGGTTCATTATGGGCAGACTTACAATAGCGAACAAACATAATTAACTACCCATCGGCAGATACATAACTATCTTGTGAAGAGAACAGACAACTTAATCAGCATGTAACAACATCTAATAAGTGTTTTAAATTATTTACATCAATACTTTACTGTGGCACTCGTAGCGATACTACTGCAGCAATATTATTGCCGCCTATAGAGCCTAAGTCAATCATTATATCAACTACCGTTGCTGCACAATACTACACTTTGGTACCTGTAGCGATACTACTAAAGTGGTTTAGAAAAATGGCCTCTGCGCTGTGGGTATTTACACAAAGCTGCTAAAAATAAATATAAGGAATCCCCAAGCTCCTTTATACAAAATAATTTGGACTAGAGTAATCACTTTAACTACAAACTGTAGCTAAGTGATAAATTATTTAGCTGCGCTATCCAAAGATAGCTTAATGTGTGTAGTATACTAATGTCTAAATAATCCTAGGTTTGCACAACTATATAAAAAATGTATTTAAAAATGTATTTATTACAATCCAATAGCAAAAAACAACAGAGATAAAATTAATAGTACAGATAAAATCAATGCAAACACATAATGGTTAGAACATTCAGATACACATAATGAGTAAATAATAAGCAGATTTTCTAAAGCATGTCAAAGCAAAACATATAAAGTATACAAACGAGATCAATGGAATGGTATTGGTGAAATGATATGGCTCCAATGGAATATGATAGATTATGGCATATGAGGCAAGCCGCATTAGTGAAGCAGACAAACGTGTTTAGCAAACACAAGCGATGTTAGCAAGGTTAGCGTTTTCTTATTTTCCAAGGTTGCAGAATTGGCAAAACTGCAGAATGGAGGCAAGAAGAAAGGACAAAAAAATCCTTTTGCAAACATAAAATAAGTTCAATTTGGCAAGGTGTTTACTAATACTTACACCGGAAGCCAAATTATGTTCCCCTGTGTTTGTTGTCAGTCCAGGCGACAATTTTCAAGCGATCCTATGCTTCCCTGGAGAGATCAAGTTTCACAGCTTAGGAGAATATTTGCGGCAATCAGTTCAATGGGGCTACGGAAGCCCAAGTGATCCAGTAAAAGAGTAACGCGTTTCGGCTGTACGCAGCCTTTCTCAAACTCAATCAGAAAATTGCCGCCTGGACTGACAACAAACACAGGGGAACATCATTTGGCTTCCGGTGTAAGTATTAGTAAACACCTTGCCAAATTGAACTTATTTTATGTTTGTAAAAGGATTTTTTTGTCCTTTCTTCTCGCCTCCATTCTGCAGTTTTGCCAACTCTGCAACCTTGGAAAATAAGAAAACGCTAACCTTGCTAACATCGCTTGTGTTTGCTAAACACGTTTGTCTGCTTCACTAATACGGCTTGCCTCATATGCCATAATTTATCATATTCCATTGGAGCCATATCATTTCACCAATACCATTCCATTGATCTCGTTTGTATGCTTTATATGTTTTGCTTTGACATGCTTTAGAAAATCTGCTTATTATCTACTCATTATGTGTATCTGAATGTTCTAACCATTATGGGCGCCATGTACTAAGGCGTCAATTTTTTCGCACAGACCGTATCGAAATAACCCGCCGGCATTCGCACCATGCGGATGGCACTTCGTTACATGAATGTACTAAAAACCAAGCCGTAAAATTTCACGTCTATTGTGTGTCGAAGACAATCGGATTATTGATAACTTTGAAGCTTCGTTCGGCGCGAAAGAGCAAAGTTAAGAAGCAGTCTGCGACCTGATTGGTTTAGTTCTTTACCCAAGTGACGATCTAGGTGTCATAATCGCCAGACAAGCGGCAACGTCTGGCTGCTGACATGTATAAGAATGTGCATTTTCCCAGAAATCTTAGAATATTGTTTATTTACTTTTCGGTATTCACTTTGCTATTCACTTTTTGACTTTTCGGTATTCACTTCTACCTCTCCTTCTTTGCAAGTTGTCAACCGGTGCCTGTATAGCCCTTCATCCTCGTAATTGAATTAATCGGAAAAGAAACATGTGTAAAAGTGTCTCCATCTTCATTCAGTGATCCAAAAACCAATAATGCTACAATAGTAGTCTAGTCCTTTCACTTAAGTACTTCTACCTGGCGTCAGGTTGATACCCCCTATAGTTTTCTATTGTATTCGCTACCTAAATGGTCGCGAAGCAAATCACGCGAAGTTACAGTGAAAGGGCGCCATCTACTAAGCTTCGAAGTGACCGTCCGTCTGTATTTCCGCGTCAAAATTCGCTCACGATCTGCTTCTCGTATGTACCAATCTGCGATCTGCTCGAAAAACCACTATTTTCATCAGCGATCGTAATTTTACTCAACTCATCGTTCCGAAGCCTTTTTCCACTTACTACATGTTCGATCGCACGTAAATTCGCTGTAATCGGAAATTATGAATGTTACAACTAATCCGCCCGCTCCAACTTTCACTGTAACTTCGCGTGATTTCCTTCGCGACCATTTAGGTAGCGAATACAATAGAAAACTATAGGGCGTCTCAACCTGACGCCAGGTAGAAGTACTTAAGTGAAAGGACTAAACTACTATTGTATCATTATTGGTTTTTGGATCACTGAATGAAGATGGAGACACTTTTACACATGTTTCTTTTCCGATTAATTCAATTACGAGGAAGAAGGGCTATACAGGCACCGGTTAACAACTTGCAAAGAAGGAGAGGTAGAAGAATCAGAGTCCCTAGAGTTTTCCTTCCACGTATGGGTTTGGAAATCATTTCTGATCGAGAGATTATCCAGAGATTCCATTTGGACAGAGAAGCTATTATGGAACTTTACAATGAAATAGCAGAATACCTTGAACCAATGACAGCGCGTTCACAAGCCATACCCGGACTATTAAAACTGTTGGCAGCCTTACACTTTTTTGTCACCGGTTCATTCCAAGCTGTCTTGTCAAAGTGAATACCGAAAAGTAAATAAACAATATTCTAAGATTTCTGGGAAAATGCACATTCTTATACATGTCAGCAGCCAGACGTTGCCGCTTGTCTGGCGATTATGACACCTAGATTGTCACGTGGGTAAAGAACTAAACCAATCAGGTCGCAGACTGCTTCTTAACTTTGCTCTTTTGCGCCGAACAAAGCTTCAAAGTTATCAATAATCCGATTGTCTTCGACACACAATAGACGCAAAATTTTACGGCTTGGTTTTTAGTACATTCATGTAACGAAGTGCCATCCGCATGGTGCGAATGCCGGCGGGTTATTTCGATACGGTCTGTGCGAAAAAATTGATGCCTTAGTACATGGCGCCCAAAGTTGGAGCGGGCGGATTAGTTGTAACATTCATAATTTCCGATTACAGCGAATTTACGTGCGATCGAACATGTAGTAAGTGGAAAAAGGCTTCGGAACGATGAGTTGAGTAAAATTACGATCGCTGATGAAAATAGTGGTTTTTCGAGCAGATCGCAGATTGGTACATACGAGAAGCAGATCGTGAGCGAATTTTGACGCGGAAATACAGACGGACGGTCACTTCGAAGCTTAGTACATGGCGCCCTATGTGTTTGCATTGATTTTATCTGTACTATTAATTTTATCTCTGTTGTTTTTTGCTATTGCATTGTAATAAATACATTTTTAAATACATTTTTTATATAGTTGTGCAAACCTAGGATTATTTAGACATTAGTATACTACACACATTAAGCTATCTTTGGATAGCGCAGCTAAATAATTTATCACTTAGCTACAGTTTTTAGTTAAAGTGATTACTCTAGTCCAAGCGATACTACTAAAGCAATATTATCACCGCTTATAGAACTTAAGTTAATTATTATATTTACTACCGTTGTTGCATAATACTATACTTTGGTACCTGTAGCGATATTACTGTAGCAATATCATTACCGCTTATAGAACCTAAGTTAATCATTTTATATATATATATATATATATATATATATATATATTAGGGTTATCACTACTGTGAATCTATTCCAGACCAAATGATCACGTAAAATTACAGTATTACTGTTGGGACATTTTAGTTTATCTAAATTAATTTTATTTAATATAAACCTCTATGCTACCGACACTTCAGGGAACTATAGGTGAATCAATTTAGTTGTACTTCACACAGGTCTTTTTATATGAGATAGACTTTATTCAGATACTAACCTTAGACTGGTTAGTTCATTGTTAAACTAGGCAATCGCTATAGCAAGAAATTGCAAACAATGAACGAATAAAATTAACCATACTTTGGTAGATACATAACTACCAGGTGATGGGAAACATACATCTCCAGACTGGATATAACAATACTTAGAATAATATTAGTTATTTTAAGTTATTTACATCGATACCACATTACAGTACTTGGAGCAATATCATTGCTAGTTATAAAATCTAAGGTATCTAATATATAAACATATAGCCAAATACAGAAAAACACACATTGTTTCCTTCACTGTATAACCCATATCATCCAATTATTTCTTACGCATATTATTTCACACGTGACTGCCACTTTAAATAAATTACAACCTCATATCATGGATTACAGTAATACTCATGTAATTGCACTATGGCAGTATTAAATTGACTAGTTATCTCACTTAATACCTAAATAATTACTGTGATTAAACAACCTATAATTAGTTGCAACAAGAGGTAACCCCTCATTCTTGTTTCTCACGCAAACCCACACAACATTTACTCAAGCTTTACTTACTTGAGCCTTGTTGCCACAGTGATTTACGTATAGATCATACCTTAATATTACTATTTGGGCTATCATACCCCAAAGGCCTATTTACACAATTTTGATATATTAAGGAATCTATACACGACTACTCTATCCTAGGTTTTTAATTGTTTATGTTTCCCCCTTCTTCCTTATTTTTATTAATACTCAATAAAAGTTGAGTTTTATACTCAGGAATTTAACTCCGCCCAGTGGTCAAGACAGTGAGTGCTATATCCGCATTCTTTCGTGGAAGTGACTTTATCACTTCCACTTTCAGTGTTAATGTAACTTTTGTGCGGTAGAACCCCTCCCTTTAACAATACAGAAATACTTTATTATAACTAATTGCGACCAACCACCGTATACACATTGGGGAGTGTGTCCATTGCTCAAACTTGTTTCTCATAATCTATAATAAACTACCAATAGCCCTTAAAAGGGCCTTTCATAGGGCATTGCCCTAAAGAAATCAGCCTGTTTTCTAAAAAATAAAAACAAACACCCCCTAACATTACAAACCCCCACCCCCCCAAACCCACAAAATAAAAAAAAACCTTACTAAAAAAACCTAATCTACCCATTGTCCTTAAAAGGACATTCAGCTCTTTTTCTTGCCCTTAAAAGGGCATTCAGCTCTTTTAAGAGAAGCCAAAACCCTAATCTAAAAAAACCCCACCAAAAAACCCTTAAAAAAACCTAACACTAATCCCTCTTAAGGTACTCACAGTTGCTGAAGTACGGCTTGAACGATCTTCATCCTAGCAAATCAGCCAATAGGAATGAGAGCTACTTAAATCTTATTGGCTTATTTGAACAGCCAATAGGATTTTAGCAGCCTTAATTCTTATTGGCTGATTTAATTTTTTCAGCCAATAGGAATGCAATGGCACCCCCCATATAAAAGGGGTAACTTGCATTTGAATCCTCAGTGTGCAGTGGACAATCGCATGAAGAGGACCTTCATGTCGGATTGATGGACCTCCGCTTGGACCTCCACCTTGGACCTCTGCCTTGGACCTTCACTTTCGACTCTCATCTGGACCTCCGCATCCGCGCATTGGCCGCTCCACCTCCGCAGGGATGAAGAAGATGCCGGTCTCGCGATGGCTAAAGATGGATCCGCCAGGATGAAGATGGAGCCGCCTGGATGAAGATGGAGACACTCGGATGAAGATCGTTCAAGCTGGACTTCAGCAACTGTGAGTACCTAAAGAGGGGTTAGTGTTAGATTTTTTTAAGGTTAGGGTGGGTTTTTTTTAGATTAGGGTTTGGGCTATCTGAAAAGAGCTGAATGCCCTTTTAAGGGCAATGCCTATACAAATGCCCTTTTCAGGACAATGGGTAGCATAGGTTTTTTTTAGAGTTAAGTTTTTTATTTTGAGGGGGGTTAGTTGGGTTTTACTACTGGGGGGTCTTTGCATTTTTTTACAGGGAAAAGAGCTGATTTCGGGGTCTTTGCATTTTTTTACAGGGAAAAGAGCTGATTTCTTTAGGGCAATGCCCTACAAAAGGCCCTTTTAAGGGCTATTGGTAGTTTATTGTAGGCTAGGGTTTTTTTATTTTGGGGGGCTTTTTTTATTTTGATAGGGCTATTAGATTAGGTGTCATTTTTATTTTTGATAATTTTGTTTGTTATTTTTTATAATTTAGTATTTATTTATTTTTTGTGATTTTGTATTTTTTTATTTTTTGTAATTTAGTATTTTTAATTTTTTAGTAATGTTAGCTTAATTTATAGTTTAAACTTAGTTTTTTTATTTTACAGGTATGTTTTTTATTTATTTTAAGATAGGGATCTTGTAATTTAAATTTAAAGTGAGGCGGTTGTTAGGTTTAGGGGTTAATAGTTTAATTAAGTTTTTGGCAATGTGGGGGACTGGCGGTTTAGGGGTTAATAGGTTTATTTAGTGGTAGTGATGTGGAAAGCCAGAGGTTTAGGGGTTAATAACTGTATTTAGTAGCTGCGATGTCGGGGAGCGGCGGAATAGGGGTTAATATATTTATTATAGTGTGGGCAATGTTGGGGTGATGGAGAATAGGGGTTAATAACTTTAGTATAGTGGAGACGATGTCGGGGAATGGTGGAATAGGGGTTAATAGATTTTATTAGTGGCAGCGATGTTGGGAGTGGCAGATTGTGTTAATAACTTAAATATAGTATTTGTGATGCGGGAGGGCCTCGGTTTAGGGGTTAATAGGTAGTTTATGGGTGTTATTGTACTTTGTAACACTTTAGTTATAAGTTTTATGTAAAAGTTTTGTTGCGTAAAAATCATAACTACTGCTCACAGATGGCGGTACGGAACTTGACGTTATAGGGTGTAACGCAAGCATTTTAGCTTTACCGCAAAACTCGTAATGGCAGCACTATGGGAATCCCATGAAAAAACCTAGGCCCAGATTACCAGTTTTGCGTTAGAGACTATGCGGTGCTAACTAGCAGTTTTGTCTCACCGCTCACTTACCTACAGCGCTGGTATTCCGAGTTTTTATAAACCCGTCGTTAAAAGACAAGAAGTGAGCGTTGAGCAAAATTTTGCTCACTCCCGCACTCTGCAATCAGCCAATAGGATTGAGCTCACATTCTATTGGCTGTTCCAATCATCCAATAGAATGTGAGCTCAATCCTATTGGCTGATTGCATCAGCCAATAGGATTTTTTCTACCTTAATTCCGATTGGCTGATAGAATTCTATCAGCCAATCGGAATCTATGGGCTGCCATCTTGGATGATGTCACTTAAAGGTACCTTCATTCTGTGTTAGTCCTCGGATGAAGAGGATGCTCCGCGTCAGATGTCTTGAAGATGGACCCGCTCCGCGCCGGATGGATGAAGATAGAAGATGCCGTCTAGATGAAGACTTCTGCCCGTCTGGAGGACCACTTCTGCCTGGCTTGGATGAAGACTTCTGCCTGTCTGGAGGACCACTTCTGCCCAGCTTGGATGAAGACTTCTGCCTGTCTGGAGGACCACTTTGCCCGGCTTGGATGAAGACGTCTCCCGGACCCTGGTAAGTCGATCTTCAGGGGGTTATTGTTAGTTTTTTTTAAGGGTGTATTGGGTGGGTTTTATTTTTAGGTTAGGGACTTTGGGCGGCAAAAGAGCTAACTGCCCTTTTAAGGGCAATGCCCATCCAAATGCCCTTTTCAGAGCAATGGGGAGCTTAGTTTTTTTTAGATAGTATTTTATTTGAGGGGTTGGTTGTGTGGGTGGTGGGTTTTACTGTTGGGGGGGTTGTTTGTATTTTTTTTTACAGGTAAAAGAGCTGATTACTTTGGGGCAATGCCCCGCAAAAGTCCCTTTTAAGGGCTATTAGTAGTTTAGTTTAGGCTAGGGTTTTTTTATTTTGGGGGGGATTTTTTTATTTTAATAGGGATATTAGATTAGGTGTAATTAGTTAAAATATCTGTAATTTGTTTATTATTTTCTGTAATTTAGTGTTTGTTTTTTTGTACTTTAGCTAATTTAATTTAATTTAATTTAGGTAATTGTATGTATTTTATTTAATTGTATTTAATTTAGTTAATTTATTTAATTATAGTGTAGTGTTAGGTGTAATTGTAACTTAGGTTAGGTTTTATTTTACAGGTACTTTTATATTTATTTTAGCTAGGTAGTTATTAAATAGTTAATAACTATTTAATAACTATTCTACCTAGTTAAAATAAATAAAAACTTGCCTGTAACATAAAAATAAACCCTAAGCTAGCTACAATGTAACTATTAGTTATATTGTAGCTATCTTAGGGTTTATTTTATAGGTAAGTATTTAGTTTTAAATAGGAATAATTTAGTTAATGATAGGATTTTTTCGATTTCTTTTAATTATATTTATAATACGTAGTTTATGGGTGTAAGTGTACTTTTTAGCACTTTAGTTAAGAGTTTTATGCTACGGCTTTGTAGTGTTAAACTCTTAACTACTGACTTTAAAATGCGGTACCAGTCTTGACAGGTGAGGGTCTACCGCTCACTTTTTGGCAGACTCGTAATACCGGCGCTATACAAGTCTCATTAAAAAAAAAAAAGGATACCCAATTTACGTAAGTGGATTTGCGGTTTTTCCAAGTCTGGCCAAAAAAGTGAGTGGTACACCTGTACCTGCAAGACTCGTAATACCAGCGGGCGTTAAAACGCAGCGTTAGGACAGGCTAATTTTTTTGAGTGCGGAACTGACATTACATTACAGGCTAAAAGGCATGCGGTATTGCTATGCCGATAAGACTCGTAATGGCTGAGTTGCTGTTTTAACACTGAAATCGCCATTTTTTCAGCGTTAAAACACGAACGCAAAACTTGTAATCTAGGTGCTTGCAAAATGTGTTATTTATTTTTTTTCAAAAAAACTACTAAATATTAAACAATCATTCCAATTTACTTTTATTATCAAATCTGCTAAGTTCTTTTGGTATCCCTTGTTAAAGAGTAATCTTAAATGAGCTCAGGAGTATGCACATGTATTTGCCCATCTGGCAACAGTGTTTACAACAATGTATATAGCAATTTTTACATAGTTGCAAACACTGTTGCCCTAGACTTTTATAAACATGTGAAGGCTCCTATCAACCTATTTATTTACCCTTCAACAAATGATAACAAAAGAACAAAGCAAATGCGATAATAGAAATAAATTGGAAAGTTTAATTTTGACTTTAAAAGATAACAAAAGTAGAAGGCGCCACAATAGTGCACAATCAGTGTGATAGGTAACACACACACAGATACCATCATACTCACAGAGTATCAAGCACTTGAGAAGTGCTACACTCGCCTAGTGGACCCTTAAGTTCCGTCCAGATAGCTCTCCCTCCAGCTAAACACTCGATCAGCTGAACACCCTCACTGAATCTGCAGGTCTCTGGTAGCAGCCTCTTGAAGTGAAAAAACAGTCACTTGAAAAAAACGGTCACTGACGACCGAGAAACGCCTTGTGTTATACTTTTACTTTTATAGTAGACTTTTTATCGACTTAATTTCACAGTCATATCACTATACAGATTTGTGATATATTATTGTCTAGGCTCTCTCCAGTCGAGCCTTGTTGTCATTTCCCCACCAGAGCATTACAAATCACTTCAAGAGGCTGTTACCAGAGACCTGAAGATCCAGAGAGGGTGTTCAGCTGATTGAGTGTTTTGCCGGAGGGAGAGCTATCTAAACGGCTCTTAAAGGGAAATAAAACCCAATTTTTTTCTTTCATGATTCAGATAGAGAATAAAATGTTAAACAACTTTCTAATTTGCTTCTATTATCTAATTTGTTTCATTCTTTTGGTATAATTTGTTTAAGGAGCAGCAATGCACTAATGGTTTCTAACTGAACGCATTGGGTGAGCCAATCACAATCAATATATATATGCAGCCACCAATCAAAAGCTAGAACCTAGGTTCTCTGCTGCTCCTGAGCTTGCTTAGATAAACCTTATAGCAAAGAATAACAATAGAATGAAACAAACAAAAAATAGTAAATTGGAAAGTGTTTAAAATCGTATTCTCTATCTGAATCATGAAAAAACATTTCCATTTAAGGGTCCAGTAGGCGGTTGTAGCCCTTCTCAAGTGATTGATACTCTGTGAGTATGATGGTATCTGCGTGTGTGTGTTACATATCACACTGATTGTGCACTATTGCTGTCTTTTAGATTTATCTCACTTGGCTCACCATCAAGTTTTGGAAGGAGTGGACTGCTGCTATGTTTGTGAAGAGCTTTGGAATCCTTTGAATACTTTGGAACTTTTCACATTCCTTATTACACAAGTATATGTAGTTGTATATGAGATTTTTTCTTCTCACTTCTGTTTTGTTATATATTTATTTATTTTTTTTCACTGCAAATTTTACACTTATCCAGTGTTTGATTTTTTTATAGGCTTTGTATTTCTTTTTAGGTGATTTCATCACTGTTTTATTCATATTTACACATATATATTGTTTCTACCACAACAATATTGATTTTTGGCATATCCAACATTTTTTTAATTTTGAATTTACTGTCTCTTTAAATTCAATAATTGGATGTTAAATGTTAATCAGATGCTACTGACAATATTCAAATATTAAATATTTAAATGCTGTGTTTGATAATTGAATGCAATATTCTCTAATATTCAATAAAATATAAATATATGACATTCATTCAGACTCACACACTTTTTTGTTCTAAGGATGGTCACTAATGGGATTGGCCAGGGACCATATTCAATTATACTCACAGTCACACAATAACTCCTTAAAATGATCATATTTTAGCTAAAATTACATAAAACATAGTTACTATTTAACTCTCTATATAATATTTAAATTGAATAAATTTGGTACAAACGCATGTGCTTAAAGTGAAGGTAAAATTTGATGAATTAGTACCCGTTTTTTTACTAAACCTATTAAAAACAAGGGCACTTTTCATCAAAATTGACATTTTACTCCTTTTCTTCAAAAACTTACCTTTTAATCCTGTCAGCCGCTGCAGCGCTTCCTCCGCCCATCGCAAGTCCTCTTCGTAGGTCCAAAATGACGAATCCGGCTTCCTCCAATCACGGCATTGTATCAGGCCATGATCCCCCCAGGGTGGAAAACCGTGATTGGGGGAAGCCGGATTCATAATTTCTGATGTCAGAAGAGGTTTCCAACAGAGGGGGAATCGCTGGAGCGGCATTCAGGATTAAAATGTAAGTTTTTGAAGAAAAGGAGTGAAATGTCAATTTTAATTAATTAAAGTGCCCTTGTTTTTAATAGGTTTATTAAAAACCGGGCACTAATTCATCCAAATTGACCCTCACTTGAATTACCTTATAAGCATGGAGCTGCATTTTCAATAACATTACTGATGTCCGTTCTCTGCTCAGTGGTACACGATGTTGGTAGAAATGAGTTTGCTACAGGAAAAATTAGCATTTTGTTAAGTAGCGAGTCGGTTTTCACTTACGTATTACACGACACTCGTAGGTAAAATCCCTTGAATTCACTACATCCGTGCGATCATAGGTAGCGACCGTTTGCTACATAATAAAAATTGGTACAGATTTGTAGTTTTAAGGAGCTTTAGTCGCATATTTTGCTTACGTAACCATAGCAACAGCTGCAGTAGCTATAAGTTAATTTTAGCGCCATTTCTACTTCCTGTGTTCGAGTCAGCATGAGGTAGATACAAGAGCAAAGTAGCTGTAGCAGTTTTAAATAAGATTGATTTTTTCTTCCTTTGTTTTGTTGTGTTACAAGAAATAATAAATGTATTTATATTTAAAAAAAGTTAAACTTTCCATACCATCTTATTATATAAAAAATAAAATGTTCCTAATTTCAAAAAACTTAATATAATTAATAAATAATGTATGCACATTTCACACAAATATTTATTTCTAAAATAACATTGCATAGATTAATATTCATATAGCGTATTATTTTAAAACCAAAAGTATTTTTTACCAGTTCTATGGTATTATTATTACTAACTCCAGTATAGTATATATCTATTCAATTCAATTTGCTTATGATATTTAATGAGTCTTGACATGAAAGATCAATAAACATAAGTAATAATGTTTATTTTTTAAAACAAACGCGGCAATCTTATAAAGTTTATCAATACAAACATTGGTTTGAACTTAAAAGTTTTGAATCCACCCATAGCAAGAAGGGATTTAGCAACAGCTAATAAATTTGTAGCAAGCGTTGTATGATATATTAGCTACAATCATATTAAAAGTATAACATTTATTGCACAAGTGCCCCTAAAATAGACAGACACTCACAAGATATAAAATTGATCACAGCGTGTAAAGTGTGAGTTCAGGATAAACATTCTTGGTACCGTATACATCCCGGGGATCCAGATAACAAGGCAATACGACCTCCAACAGTGTTACCCCTGAAGCAATAACGGTCCTTAGGTTGTAGATGGCGCTACCCAGTCATGGAAATCCGGCGTCGGTCATTATTTATATTGAGTAGCACTACTAACTTTATTTATTTTGATGTTAGCTACAATGCATTCAGAAATCCCATCAAAAGTATAGGTAACGGCGACCTCTGGCTACTCCAAAGGGCTACCATTTACTGCAAGTGATGTGTGATAACTGATAGAAAAATTTAAATGACTTTCCAATTTACTTCTATTATCAATTTTGCTTACTTTTCTTGGTATCCTTTGTTAAAGAGTAATTTTAGGTGAGTTCAGGACGTGCACATGTCTTTAACCATCTGTCAGTTGTGTTTGCAACAAAATTTATAGCAATGATATACATAGTTGCTAACTCTGCTGCCATAGACCTAGGGTTACTGTTTAACATAGGATACCAAGAGTACTAAGCAAAATTGATGATAGAATTAAATTTGAAATGTGTTAAATCCCTTCGTTACCGGGACTTTCATAGAAAAACATGCCCAAAATACCGAAGAATTTTAAGCATTTCTATTATCACTCAATTTAAACTGAAATAGAGCCTTTTTTATCTACGCTTTGCTGTGCTGCACAACCGCCTCTCGCCTTTCCTCCCACACCTCCCGCCGGCACAATGCAGATTGTCACTGTCTGAAATGATCTGGTAATCTGCCTTCATATGGTAAATGAGCACTGATCATGCTCCGCTACCATATGAAGGCAGATGCTGGAAGTCTACCAGCAGCATGTCTCGGTTGTTACTTGACAACCGAGACTGTTGGGCTTACAGCAGTTAAACTAAGCCCATTGTACCGCATAGTGTAGATCTATGTACCGCGTGATGTAGATGTGCGTCTGAATGGCGCAAGGAGTGAATATCGTATTCTTCATCCAGTTCATTTAAATGTAATTGTGACTTTACTGTCCACTTGCAAAAAAATTAAACTTCCCATATCCAAGGCAGGCAGCACCAAATATAGTTCAGAGTGTGCGATAATTTGCCTATCTGATGTTATAGAAACACTATTGCTTGTAAAGCAGAACCATCTGGCCCTTTAAGATTGTTGTTGTTTTATTGTTTTTTATTGTGAGATTCTAAGCACCATTGAGCAGAAAACAGATACCATGAATGTACTATCAAAAAAGCAGCTCCATACTTCCCATTAGGTAATAAAGCATGTGTATTACAAATGTAAATTTGTAAAGTATTTACATTTTAAATCATAAATAGTAACCACATTTGCTGTTATGTTTTAAGTAAACATATAGTTATAATTTAATTTTATAATATAGTGTGAGTATAAAGTTATGTGGCACCTGAATATTTACCACATTAGTGGCTGTCTTTTGCTATAAAATGGTTTTGTGAGCCCCCATTAAAGTAACAGAAAACATGACAAATGTAAACTTGTTGTAGATTTCTAAAAACCGTGAAATATTTGCGCAATGTGAATTTTCATTTTACAGTGAGATTTTTTACTGATCCATAATTTGTTCGCCTGCTCTGAGGTGACGGACAGAAATCAACCCCATTGAATACGAGCTAGTAGTCAATCTGCAGGGGCGGTATTTTACCAGTAGTTCACAATTTATCGATGTGCATCGAACATGATACGCTACGTATCATGTCCGCTTGCACATTGATAAATATACCCCATAGTGTAATCTGGAGAGCAAAGCTCAAATAGTGTGCCACACTGTCTCATAGTTTGACCTGACAGCTGTGGCATTATTGTGTTTGTCATTGAATGGGTTAAGGAGATAACATAACAAGCTTTGTTTTCATTAGGGGTTAAATTCAGATGGTTGCCCCTCTGTTAATACTGTTATTTTGAGCCCCCCTCTGTCTCTCTTTCTCCCTAGTGTTGCTAATGGTTGTGAACAGCACAATGCTTCTTTAATATAGAATCAGCGCTGCTCTGCCTTATGGGTACAAATCAGGAAATGCTGTTAGACAGGGGACAGTCTGGAGCCTGCTGTTAGAGGGAACTAAATCCTCAGCAGGCTTAGTTCCTACAGTGCCTGGGGCCTCAATGCTCCCCTAAAGACAGCAAAAAACAATATCCTGCTGAGATCATTGTCAGCCTAGGTGTGAGTTAGGGTGCAGCCAGGGGAACCTGAGCTGTGCTTTCCCATTTGCTGTCACATTTGTAATGCGTTAGCACAACCATACAGAAGCAATCTGACCAGCACCATAATTAGATGCAAATAACCCCACGGTTCACAGCAGTCCAGGGGCTAAAAATCAGATCTATAATGAAAATGTACCCTACACACGCATACATTCTTCTGTTTCCTTGCTTGTGGGCAAATGCTAATTTGTTAATGAAAATATCACATTTCTTGCCAATGCAGTTTTGTATGATTCTATATAATATTTTGAAGGTCACAAAACCTGGTGCTAGACAAGGCTATTAATCTCACGTTGTATTCTGATGGGGGTCAGAAAGTGAATATTGCACAACACAGTTTTAAAAACTGGCATTTAAAGTACCTAGTTTAACCTATGTCATTTAACTCTTTGGGCACAATTATCTAAAAGTATCTGGGCTTGTGATATTCTCTAAGAAATCTTGCAAATTAATACTATGAAGCCTCTATTGGATTTTCAAGACAGTTTTACATTTAAAACACTGTGTCTCTCATAAAATGATAAATTGTATATAATAAAACAACTCTGCAATATACTTTCATTATTTATTTTTCCTATTTGCCTGTAATTCCATTCTGAAATTGTGAGCTTTTCAGTTCCTGTTAGAAATGGAAGTGCAGAACACTGTTAAATCCAGCACAACCATTGGCTGCACACTCTAATGACCTATTTATAACTGACCCTAATTGGCCACAGCAGAGAATGGTAGCTCCCAGTGTTTTATAGACACTAAAACTTTACACTTATTTTGTCACTTATTAAACAACTAATGAAACTTTAAAAAATACATCTACATGTTAGTCATGGACTAATCTTTTCTTTGAATGCATCATTCTATCTTACATGTATTTAGTGTTTAATGTCCCTTTAAAGAGCTTTCCGATTTACTTCTATTATCTAATTTGATTAGTTTTCTTTGTATCCTTTGTTGAAAAGCATACCTGAGATGGCTCAAGAAGTGGGATCTAGCTGCTGATTAGTGGCTGCACATATATGTCTCAAGTCATTGGCTCACTGATGTGTTCAGCTAGCTCCCAGTAGTGCATTGCTACTCATTCAACAAAGGATACAATAAGAATGAAGCAAACTTGACAATTGAAGTAAATTGGAAAGTGTATGCTCCATTTAAATAATGAAAGTTTTTTGGGGGGGTTCATGAAATGATGAAAGAAAAAGACCCAGTAAAAAAAAATCATTAATAAAAAAAAAAATCACATTAAAAATTGTAACAAAATTGTTCTGTAAAAATTGTATCTTGAAAGAATAAAAATTAAACTATATTCTGTAATGCAAGATCTATAAGAAATAAATGCCATTATCCATGACCTTATTAAATCAGCAGACCTAAGGTGCATTACAGAAACCTTGCTTGATGGAAATGCAGGCCCAATTCTAGAAGCAGTAGTTCCACCAAATTCCCCTTCTGCTACCCACAAGTGATCACACACTAGACCTTATATTCACCACTGAAGTAAAAGTCTGAAACCTAACAATAAACCCAATCATGTGGTCTGATCACCATTCTATTAATTTCCCTATAAACTAGTCATTCAAATACCCTTGCTCCTGTTGAAATTACATTTTTTTGACCACTAAAGGGAGTGACCTTTCAGATACTCATGTCTAAGCTTGAGTGTACATATATGTCAAACAGCTGTGACAATCTCAACTCTCTGGTAGAACACCAACTCTATAATATGAATGTAAAGAATGCCCTGGTCTCCATTACCTCAATACACACTCAACCCCTTACCACTCATCATTAGGCTCTATGGTTTGACAGCCATCAGAGAGATGAAAAAGTATAGTGATGGAGAAAATCTAAGACAGTAGAGAATAAGAACTGGTAGAACACACACATGCTTACCAAAAGGCAGTCACACAGAAAAAGTCAGATTTCCTCTCTCAAGAAATCACAAAAGCAAAAAATAGACCAGATCAACTTTTTTCACACAGTTGAAAAACTGTGCAATCTAACTTGCCTAAGTAGTGTCTTAACCTTCACTCGTCTAAAATGTGAGAAGTGTGCTGTCTTCTTCTGCCAACAAAGGGCCAGATTACGAGTAACGCACTAACTGCTTTGCGAGAGTGATATTGGATTTATCGCAGCTGTTTGCACGTGTCGGAGCTCTCGTATTACAAGGTGAAAGTAAATGTAAATGCGTGAGCGCAAAAATACATTGAAAAGCACAGTTACACTCATAATAACACTGTTTGATAAAAATGATTTAATAAAAATATTGCACATAAAAGTTAAAAGTGCTAAAAGTGCTCTTAAGTAAAAAAAGAAAAAAAAGACTGCAATGGGCTTTAACATAGAGATACATACATATACAGTATATATATATATGTATTTGTGTATTTACAGACATATATACACATAAAACACATAAATACATATGAATTATATATATATATTCATATTTAATAAAGTGTTATACTGTGTATTTATTGTAAATGTATTTTACATTACAAACAATGTTCTGCACATAGGGAATATGTTGTATGTATTTTTAAATAGACATTTCTATATATATAGATATATATTTAAAAAAAAAAATCATCATATATATACAGTATCATGGTCTGGGCCTGCATGAGTGCTGCCGGCACCGGGGAGCTACAGTTCATTGAGGGAACCATGAATGCCAACATGTACTGTGACATACTGAAGCAGAGCATGATCCCCTTCCTTCGGAGACTGGACCGCAGGGCAGTATTTCAACATGATAACGACCCCAAACACACCTCCAAAATCACCACTGCCTTGCTAAAGAAGCTGAGGGTAAAGGTGATGGACTGGCCAAGCATGTCTCTAGACTTAAAACCTATTAAGGATCTGTTGGGCATCCTCAAACAGAAGGTGGGGAAGCGCAAGGTCTCTAACATCCACCAGCTCCGTGATGTCATCACGGAGGAGTGGAAGAGGACTCCAGTGGCAACCTCTGAAGCTCTGGTGAACTCCATGCCCAAGAGGGTTAAGGCAGTGCTTGAAAATAATGGTGGCCACACAAAATATTGACACTTTGGGCCCAATTTGGACATTTCCACGTACTCACTTTTGTTGCCAATGGTTTAGACCGTTTAGTGTGTTCAGTTATTTTGATGAGACATATTCTGCTATGTGATGAACATTGGAATGTGAAATATTAAGATTTTCATGTTGGGTTAGTCCACTTGAGAAAATGCAAGTAGGGTTTTTTTTTCCACTTTTCACACTTCTAAGTCTAAGGGGGCATACATAAACACGGTTTCAATATTCTAACTACAGCTTTTTGCGCTTATCAGATTAGTGCACGAGCAAAAACTTTTTACTTTCAACTAGTAATATGCATTCTACCCAAAGCACACAAAAAGCTTACTTCTAGCACAGTTAACGCACAAGCGGGAGCGATAGAACACCTTTGGGCTAGGAAACAACCCCTCATCACACTGGACAAGCTTTGATTACATTGATAAAAACAACGGCATACAAAACAGCATACAAACAATAATAAGCTAAGTGCCAAAATCTGCAATCTGGATCCTGGCCCAACACGCCTTTTAATAGTAGTGCTCTCTGCAGACAGGGACTGTCAGGACTGTTTTTTTAATCTAACCCCTCCTACTTAGTCTACAAATTCCCACTGCACCTGTAACCAGGTGCTTAGCAATTTGTTAGCAAACTTGTGAGCTGTGTCAGGAAACAGCTCCTACTGTACCTTTTTCCACTGCCACAAGTTATACCCTACTACCTATCTACCTATTCTAAAAGAGGCTCATAATACCCATCCAGTGACCGGATAATTCTTGAGAGTGAGAGTCTAAAACGCTGCTACTGAATTCAAAGCATTGTTCCTTCTATTCTGGGTATGATAAGAAAATCGAAGGGATTCCTACGAAAGTCTCAGGCAGACAAATCCTCTACAGCACTGTAAATACCGCACTTGTTGAATCTCCTGGATTTACCTGACATCGGAACTCCGTGACAGGAACGGAGACCGGAACATTGGCACACCCCTCTGTGACGTAACAAAGGGCTCGCTCCGCTTCACAGACGCTGCAGTCACTACTGCAGAGGAAAACAAGCTCTCACAGAATCGGACTACTGGCTAGCAGGGCAGTACTGGCTCCCATACAGACTTGCTAAAGGTAATACGTGATAACCATACTTACGGACTTATATGTAATTAACCATTGCAAAGACTGTGTAGTGTGTTCAATTAACTAGCTGCTCATTACCTAGCTAGCTTTCCTCAGTTACTGGAACAAGTACTTACAGTATTCATCTGACTTGATATATTACGAATCCATCAAGGGTATTAATTTCTGGTGTTATTTCTTGTAAAGCTTAACACTAACAAGCCTAACTCAAACAAACTTTCACAAAGGTTAAACTCCGTTGCCAATCCACCTCAATACTGGTAACATATTAACCTACTGTGATACATATCATTATATTAAGAGGAGGTTATTTCTAGAGTTCTGCAATTGTGATCCCTTATAAAAAAAAATCCTGTTAGGATTACAGGAAAGAATCTGAAAACAAAACATTAGAGTCATTCCAGGACGCAACATATTACATATTGCTAAGCCCCCATGGATCCAGCAGAATTACCTCAATTTGTCTATAATCTCTCACAGAAGGTGGATCAATTATCCCAAGGACTGAGAGAGTTGCAACTGGAGAACCAGACCTTGCGTGGCATTATAAAAGAGACATTAGTACATAAGGATTTTCCCCCAGAACCTCAAGTGTCCTTACCAGAAACGTTTTCAGGCAATAGGAAATCCTACAGACAGTTCAAAAACGCCTGCAATTTACTTTTCACTCTGAAACCGAAGACATACCATTCTGACAAGATAAGAGTCCTGACTATTGTCTCATTCCTAAGGGGTGAACCCCGAGTCTGGGCTGATACATGTTATGAAAATAATGACCCCATCCTCTCTTCACTACAAAGTTTCTACTCCACTATGGATGAACTATACCAAGACAGCGATATCCAACTAACCGCAGAGGCAAAGATGAGAGCTCTCAGACAAGGACGCAGGCCAGTCGAAGAGTACATCACAGAGTTCAAGCAGTATAGTACTGATTCCCAGTGGAATGCAATCGCCCTGAGGAATCAGTTTCGCTTGGGACTCTCAGACCAAATCGAGGATGAACTGGCAAGGATAGAGATTCCAAACAGTCTTGAGGCACTGATGAAACTCGTGATACAGATAGATAGGAGGTTAAGAGAGAGGAAGGTCGAACGGTACCACACTGAGACACCCTCAAGACCCTCTTCGTCCACCCCTCAGCATTCCTCAGTACAGAAATCCTCTGAAGAACCAATGGATTTGGGCATTATTAGAGGTCCCTTATCGTCGCAAGAGAGAAGTCGTAGAAGGAACCAGCTACTATGCATGTATTGCGCAAATCCATCTCATGCAGTAAAGGACTGCCCACTCCTGCTCAAGATGAAGAGACGTATGTGTTTGATAAATTCTGTTCATTCTACTACTTTACCTAAACCCACTTACTGTCATATACCTTTGTCTCTACAGTGGCACCAGCAGAGACTCAACACTGAAGCAATTATCGACTCTGGAGCCAACAGTAGTTATATTGATGTGAACCTTGTAAAAATTAACAAAATTCCTATTGTGTGTAAGCAGAAACCTGTCTACATTCGTCTTATTGATGGCACAGCAATCAAAACAGGGCCAATCACACACCAAACAATCCCACTTAAGGTTCAAACCACCAAAGGTCACACTGAATACCTAACACTAGACATAATTCCTTCCCCCCTTTTTCCAGTTGTCTTAGGTCTCACGTGGTTGCAACTTCATCAACCTTCTATACATTGGAAAGATCTATAAGTTAATCTTAATTCCACCTACTGTCTAGATACCTGTTATGCAGATCAAAAACTACTACTACATGTCAACGAAGACCTACCAAACTTGCCCCCCGAATATGCAGACTTCGCTGACGTCTTTAGTAAAAAACAGGCTGAGGCTTTACCCCCTCACAGACAATATGATTGTCCAATTGAACTACAACCCGGAGCAACCATACCATTTGGACATCTGTACCCACTCAGCAAACCCGAGCTAGACCACTTGAAGACATACCTGGAAGAAAACTTGAAAAAGGGATTCATCCGGCCATCGACATCACCTGCAGGAGCAGGTATATTTTTTGTCCGAAATAAAGACTTATCCTTAAGACCCATCATTGACTATCGTGAGTTAAATAAAAAGACAATAAAAAATCGTTACCCTCTACCCCTTATTCCGGAGCTCATAGAGAGAATTCACCAAGCTACAATTTATACTAAACTTGATCTACGCGGAGCCTACAATCTGATAAGAATACGCAAGGGTGATGAATGGCTCACCGCCTTCAGGACTAGGTATGGGCTATACGAATATCTTGTTATGCCCTTTGGGCTCTGCAACGCCCCCGCAACATTTCAGCATTTCATCAATGATATCTTCAGGGACCTGCTCGACATCTGCATGGTTATATATCTTGACGATATACTCATTTACTCCAATAATCTTCAGGAACATATCAGCCATGTCCGGACTGTGCTAGGAAGACTCAGGGATTACCACCTCTACGCCAAAGCAGAGAAATGCCTCTTCCATGCCACTGATCTGTCATTTCTGGGATACTACATTAGTCCAGAAGGTATTCAAATGGAGGACAACAAGGTTCAAACCGTTAGGAATTGGCGACAACCTAGAACTAAGAAGGAATTACAACGTTTCCTAGGTTTCGCCAATTACTATCGGAAGTTCATAAGGAATTTCTCTCAAATAGCAAGAGCTTTGACACGTCTAACTGGTACAACATCTACCTTTGCCTGGAATGCTGAAGCTCAAAAGGCCTTTGATCATCTCAAGACCCCGTTCACTACTGCACCCTTATTATGCTATCCAGACCCCAAATTACCATTCATCCTCAAAGTGGACTCTTCCGATTATGGGATAGGCGCAGTTCTGTCACAATGTCCTACTTCCACCTCGCCTATACATCCCATCGCATTCTATTCTAAGGCTATGACCCCAGCCGAGACAAACTACCCCATCGGGGAGAAAGAGTTATTGGCCATCAGGAGGTCTTTGGAAAACTGGCGACACCTTCTAGAAGGTACAGAAGAACCAATACAGATAATTACAGATCACAAAAATGTGGAGTATTTGCAGACAAGCAAGACCCTCTCAGCCCGTCAAGCTCGTTGGGAAAGCCGACGATTTGTCAAGAAAAGATTTGGGACCTGATAACTCTTCGAATATAAAACCAATCATCCCTCCTGACCGCTTCATAGCAACCACCTCATCTCTGGTTATTCCTCTTGACAGAGTTCCCATAGATGAAAGAGAGATCACACAATATAATCTACAAAGGCACTCAGATGGGTTGTATTACTGTGGAGAAAAAGTATATTTATCTCCTACTTCAAGACATAGAATAATACATTGTTACCATGATACACCTGGAGCTGGACATCAGGGAATCCAAAGAACCCTTGAAAAGATTTCCAGAAGCTTTTGGTGGCCAGAGATGAAAAAAACAATCTCAGACTACATACGTGGTTGTTCTATTTGTGCAAGTTCAAAAAATGAGACCAACAGACCTTTCGGATATCTAATGCCCATACAAATTCAACATAAGCCTTGGCAGCATGTGGGCCTTGACTTCATAGTTGACCTTCCTAGGTCAGACAAGTATAATACGATACTGGTTGTTGTCAACCTTTTCAGCAAGATGGCACACTTTGTTCCTTACTCAAAATTACCTACATCTTCTGAAACAGCAGAATTGTTCTTGCATCATATTATTCGTTTACATGGAGTACCACCCATCCTAACATCTGATCGTGGTACCCAGTTTACCTCCAAGTTTTGGAGACAATTATGTCATCTTCTAAAGATCAAGCACCGCTACAGCACTTCGTTCCACCCCCAAACGAACGGCCAAACAGAGAGAGTCAATCAATGGCTCAAACAATACATCCGCTGTTTCTGTACCCAACTCCAAAACGATTGGTCAACACTATTACCTTTGGCAGAGTTTGCTTATAACGATTTGATTAACTCCAGCACAAAAATGACACCTTTTTAAGCAAATTATGGCTTCCACCCTACCTTTTCATTCTCTGACTCAACGATCTCCTCCTCACCACTAGTAGATGAGTATACCAATACCCTGAAAGAAACCTTCGCTACTCTTCGGCAAAATATGCAAAAATTTCAAGATACACAAAAACATCATTACAATTTATGGCATAGACCATCCCCAGAGTACAAGGTAGGGGACCGTGTTTGGTTATCCTCAAAAAACCTTCGGTTACAAATACCTTCTAAGAAATTGGGAAGACTTTATTTAGGATCTTTTCCAATCCTTAAGGTTGTTAACCCTAACGCAGTTACTCTGGAGCTTCCTCCAAGCCTACGAGTACATCCCATCTTCCATGTGTCTTTGTTAAAACCAGCAGGACATATGAGGGATACCACCCCAGTTCTACCTCCTACTCCAGTCTCACCTGTTGCAGATGAATATGAGGTACAGAGTATTCTGGATTCCAGATTTCACAAAGGTTGCCTGGAATACCTGGTGCATTGGAAGGGATATTCTAATGAGGACGATTCCTGGGAACCCTCCACTAATCTAAAACGCACCCAGACTGGTATCGCAATTCCATCGCCGTTACCCTGATCGGCCCAGACCTCAAGTGGTGGGACCACTTGTTTGAGTAGGGGGTGATGTCAGGACTGTTTCTTTAAGCTAACCCCTCCTACTTAGTCTACAAATTCCCACTGCACCTGTAACCAGGTGCTTAGCAATTTGTTAGCAAACTTGTGAGCTGTGTCAGGAAACAGCTCCTACTCTACCTTTTTCCACTGCCACAAGTTATACCCTACTACCTATCTACCTATTCTAAAAGAGGCTCATAATACCCATCCAGTGACCGGATAATTCTTGAGAGTGAGAGTCTAAAACGCTGCTACTGAATTCAAAGCATCGTTCCTTCTATTCTGGGTATGATAAGAAAATCGAAGGGATTCCTACGAAAGTCTCAGGCAGACAAATCCTCTACAGCACTGTAAATACCGCACTTGTTGAATCTCCTGGATTTACCTGACATCGGAACTCCGTGACAGGAACGGAGACCGGAACATTGGCACACCCCTCTGTGACGTAACAGAGGGCTCGCTCTGCTTCACAGACGCTGCAGTCACTACTGCAGAGGAAAACAAGCTCTCACAGAATCGGACTACTGGCTAGCAGGGCAGTACTGGCTCCCATACAGACTTGCTAAAGGTAATACGTGATAACCATACTTACGGACTTATATGTAATTAACCATTGCAAAGACTGTGTAGTGTATTCAATTAACTAGCTGCTCATTACCTAGCTAGCTTTCCTCAGTTACAGGAACAAGTACTTACAGTATTCATCTGACTTGATATATTACGAATCCATCAAGGGTATTAATTTCTGGTGTTATTTCTTGTAAAGCTTAACACTAACAAGCCTAACTCAAACAAACTTTCACAAAGGTTAAACTCCGTTGCCAATCCACCTCAATACTGGTAACATATTAACCTACTGTGATACATATCATTATATTAAGAGGAGGTTATTTCTAGAGTTCTGCAATTGTGATCCCTTATAAAAAAAAATCCTGTTAGGATTACAGGAAAGAATCTGAAAACAAAACATTAGAGTCATTCCAGGACGCAACATATTACAGGGACCTTTCCAACATCAATAAAACAATCAGTTCTTGATCCTCTCTAAAAAAATGCCCTTCTGGATCCTGATTGCATTGAGAACTACAGGCCCATATCAAGCTTTCCTTTTCTAGGGAAAGTCAATGAGAAAGTTGTTGCATCTCAACTAGAAGCATGACTGTGAACAAAAAATATTCATGACTAATTCCAGTCAGGTATCAGGACAAGGCATAGTACTGAAACTGCACTGGTACTGGTACTAAATGATCTCTTGATGGCAAAAGACAAGGGTGATTATTCAATTCTAATCCTCCTTGATCTTTCTGCTGCAATTGACATATTGGACCGTGGCATTCTATTAACCACCTGCTGGATGTCTGTGGGCTAAGTGGTACAGTTTTAATATGGTTCAAATCATTTATGTCTGACAGAACCCAGAGAATGTCATCCAGAGTAAACACCTCTGCTCCTGTGCTCTTGGTCTGTGGAGTCCGACAGGGTTCCATCGTATCTCCCATGTTATTTGCAGTACATATGCTTCCAATGGTAGATATAAGACAGCATGGACTCAGCTACCACTGTTATTCAAATGACACACAAATATAAGTCTCATTCAAACCAAACTAAAATGTTCCAGTAGAATCATTCAATATTTGTCTTACTAATCTCTTGGAATGGATGAATGCCAGTTTGTTGAAATTAAACCCAAACAAAACAGAAGTACCTGTGAAGAGTAGAGACAGTATGATAACTAAGCTGCAAGAAGATCAACAAATTGGTCTTGAATGTGGAAGATCAAAGCCCCAAACCTCTAATCTAGCAAGAAATCTTAGTGTTATATTTGAAACTTAACTTTCTTTGAAACATCACATATCACCCACAGTGCAAGCCTCATTCTTTCATTTAAAGAATATAGCCAGGATCAAGCACCTTATTCCCATAGATCTTCCCACAATCATCCATGTTTAAAGGAACACTGAACACAAAAAAAATTCTTTTGTGATTCAGATAGAGCATGACATTTTAAGCAACTTTCTAATTTACTCCTATTATCAAATTTTCTTCATTCTCTTGGTATCTTTATTTGAAATTAAAAAAATTAAGTTTAGATGCCGGCCCATTTATGGTGAACAACCTGGGTTGTTGTTGCTGATTGGTGGATAAATTCATCCACCAATAAAAAAATGCTGTCCTCAGTTCTGAACCAAAAAAAAGCTTAGATGCCTTCTTTTTCAAATAAAGATAGCAAGAGAACGAAGACAAATTGATAATAGGAGTAAATTAGAAAGTTGCTTAAAATTGCATGCTCTATCTGAATTCCGAAAGAAAAAAAATTGGGTTCAGTGTCCCTTTAAGTGACATCACATTTGGACTACTGCAATGCACTTTATTATAGTGTGACAGAAAACCTAGTCCATCACCTTCAGTTGGTACAAAAACTGCAGCTAAGCTGCTAGCTGGCCAATCAAAATATTGCCATGTGACACCCATCCTCCACTTCCTGCAGTGGCTGCCAATAAAATAACGCATACTTTTCAAGATAGGTCTGCGATCCTACAAAACTCTGCATGATCAGGGGTCAAGCTATTTAAAATAAAAACTTTTGCCCTATGTATCAACTCGTAGTCTTCGATCAGCACAAGCTAAATGTGACAATAATTCACCAAAAATTTGGTTTGCAAACTTTTAACCGTGTTGCTCCATCTCTATGTAACACTCTCCCCAGTACAGTGAATATTTTGAAACACAGACTTAAAGGGACAGTAAACCTAAAAAATAATGTTATATATTTCTGCACATAGTGCAGAAATATATAACATTATTTTAGTGCTATTGTTATAAAAGTTTTTTTTTACTTTGAATTTTTTAAAAATATGCCGCTTTTACAGACTCGCTCTCTGCTCTCTGCTGAGCGGGTCTGTTTTTTTTACTCAGCGCATCGGGCCAGCTGTATAGTCACAGCCCGGCCCGACCGCGCCATAGCACTAAGTGCAGCTCGCTCCTGCTGTCAGACAGAGCAGGAGCGAGCTGCACTTAATGCTATGGCGCGGTCGGGCCGGGCTGTGACTATACAGCTGGCCCGATGCGCTGAGTAAAAAAAACAGACCCGCTCAGCAGAGAGCGGATCTGTAAAAGCGGCATATTTTTAAAAAATTCAAAGGCAAAAAAGCTTTTATAACAATAGCACTAAAATAATGTTATATAATTCTGCACTATGTGCAGAATTATATAACATTATTTTTTAGGTTTACTGTGCCTTTAAGAGCTACCTGTTTAAACAGGTCTTAATGGAATAAAAACGGCAACTTTAAACCCTCTTACATAAATGTACCTTGTGTAAAGCGCTTTAAAGACATCCCGGAGGAAAGCGATATATTAGTTCTTATTTTTATTGCTATTTTTATTATTTATATGGAAATTATAGAGAAAAAAAACTATTTAATCCACCAAGTAGAAATTGTAAACTATACTGCACAGGCAAAAAAGATTGTGAAAGTAATTTATGAAACTAAAAGTGTATTGTTCTCTTGATTGATTTTCCCCGTCTCTGCTAGTGGGCTAATCACTCAGTAGTGTTCCATGAATATAGCTAAAAGTTCTTTGCCAGGCATATTCACTAAACATTTCCTGCTGCAGAACAGATCTAATAGTTTTGTCTTGCAAACTAATCGGTGGCGAGATTGTGTCAAAATATGCAAAACACTTAAGTTATTACCCTAAAAAGAAAAACACCTGTATACAAAAACAGACAATTATAGTGAGATTATAGTAATCCAATGTTTATTGGCTGCATTATGCAATTTTTAAAGTCTGTCCCCTGCTACTTGATGACTCTCTCTCTCTCTATCTATCTATCTCTATCTCTCTCTCTTGTCTCTGTCTCTCATAGAAAGTAATATATGGGGTGATTCAAAACAAATTTCCAATCTAGACGTGGTTTTGCTACGTCTTTTTCAGAGTATTTCATTTTTTGAATATTTTGATACATACCTGGTAAGTTGCTAGATAAAAACAGTTGGCTAGATTACGAGTCTTGCGATAGCCTTAAAAAGCAGCGTTGAGAGGTCCTAACGCTGCTTTTTAACGCCCGCTGGTATTACGAGTCTTGCAGGTACAAGTGTACCGCTCACTTTTTTCGCCAGCCTCGAAAATACAGCAAATCCACTTACGTCAATTGCGTATCCTATTTTTTCAATGGGATTTGCCTAACGCCGGTATTACAAGTCTTCCAAAAAGTGTGCGGTAGACCCTCTCCTGTCAAGCCTGGTACCGCATTTTAAAGTCAGTAGTTAAGAGTTTTGTGGTTTAACACTGTAACATAAAACTCTTAACTAAAGTGCTAAAAAGTACACTAACACCCATAAACTACCTATTAACCCCTAAACCGAAGCGCCCCCACATCGCAAACACTAAAATAAAATATTTAACCCATAATCTGCCGAACCGGACATCGCCGCCACTATACAAAATATATTAACCCCTAAACCGCCGCACTCCCACATCGCAAACACTAGTTACATTTTATTAACCCCTAATCTGCCATCCCTAACATCGCCGGCACCTACCTACATTTATTAACCCCTAATCTGCCACCCCCAATGTCGGGTATATTAAAGTTATTAACCCCTAAATCTAAGTCTAACCCTAACCCTAACACCCCTAACTTAAATATAATTAAAATAAATCTAAATAAAATTACTACAATTAACTAAATTATTCCTATTTAAAACGAAATACTTACCTATAAAATAAACCCTAAGCTAGGTACAATATAACTAATAGTTACATTGTAGCTATCTCATGGTTTATTTTTATTTTACAGGCAACTTTGTATTTATTTTAACTAGGTAGAATAGTTATTAAATAGTTATTAACTATTTAATAGCTACCTAGTTAAAATAAAGACAAATTTACCTGTAAAATAAAACCTAGCCTTCTGCCTTTCTGGAGGACCACTTTGCCTGGCTTCGTTGAGAATTTCGGCCCGGTTGGGTGAAGACTTCTCAAGGTAGGGTGATCTTCAAGGGGTTAGTGTTTTATTAAGGGGGGATTGGGTGGGTTTTAGAGTAGGGTTGGGTGTGTGGGTGGTGGGTTTTAATGTATTGTCCTTTTTTACAGGTAAAAGAGCTGATTACTTTGGGGCAATGCCCTGCAAAAGGCACTTTTAAGGGCTATTTGTAATTTAGTATAGGGTAGGGATTTTTATTATTTTGGGGGCTTTTTTACTTTATTAGAGGGATTAGATTAGGTGTAATTAGTTTAAAAACCTGTAATTATTTTATTATTTTCTGTAGTTTAGTGGGGGGGGGGGGGGGTCGTACTTTAGATAATTGTATTTAATTGTTTTTAATTGTAGTTAATTTAGGGAATTCATTTAATTATAGTGTAGTGTTAGGTGTAATTGTAACTTAGGTTAGGTTTTATTTTACAGGTAAATTTTTCTTTATTTTAACTAGGTAGCTATTAAATACTTAATAACTATTTAATAACTATTCTACCTAGTTAAAATAAATACAATGTTGCCTGTAAAATAAATATAAATCCTAAAATAGCTACAATGTAACTATTAGTTATATTGTAGCTAGCTTAGGGTTTATTTTATAGGTAAGTATTTAGTTTTAAATAGGAATAATTTAGTTTATTGTTGGTATTTTATTTAGATTTATTTAAATTATATATTTTTTTCCAGCTTACCGCTACCGTAAGCAGCGCTGGTATTGAGGTGAGATGTGGAGCAAAATTTTGCTCTCCACTCACTTTTCTGCGGCTAACACCGGGTTTGTAAAAACCGTAATACCAGCGATGTCTGTAAGTGACCGGTGAGCATAAACTGCTCGTTAGCACCACACACCATTACCGACAAAACTCGTAATCTAGCCGAGAGAGATTTTTAGGGTAAAAATGTTTACAGAATTACTCTGGGATTTGAGAGACCATTTCAGACACACCCATGGAATGTCCTTATTCAGCCCATTTAAAAAAAAAAACTAATATTACACTTTGTATTTTGTACTTAAAAGTATCAATTTCTATGTTTTTTGCATAGCCAGTGTATTTAAGTTACGATTTATGTTGTTCATATTTAATACAATTTATTACCATTTTTTTTTTTTGCACCTTAACAATACAATTTTTTCCTGAGTATTTTTGTGTGAATAGTTCAATTATTCAGTTTGTATGATTCTTTTAAATTATTATTTTCATTGTGCACTTCTGTAATGTATGCATCTCCTTCCCATACGAAAATGCAGTATACAACTCTTTGCAACACACCTTGTTTTCAGGGTAAAAAGTGGTTTTATAGATATCTACCAGGAAAATAGAAGGACTGCCGAGCATTCTTATAGAATCTCATCAGCCCAGAGAGCTTTATAGAATCGGGCCCTCAGTTTGCATCAGTCACAAATTAAACTGAAATTTTTTGACTACAATTTAACTTGGTTTGGTCTATAGTTTAGTATATATTACTTTTCTGTCAGTTAAATAAGTGTATTGTGAACACCTGCATACAGCTGGAGAGAAAAATCAGTGAGACCAACTTGTTTAAAATGCACAGCATTTCACAAGAATTGTGAGAGAGTTTAAAGGGACATGAAAAAAAAGAGCATGTGATTTTAAACAACTTTCCAATTTACTTTGATTATGTAATTTGCTTCCTTCTCTTATTATTATTATTATTCTTTATTTATAAAGCATCAACAGATTCCGCAGCGCTGTCCATGGGTAACAAAGATAAAAGGACAGTACAATATGAGACACCAGACAAAATTTAGCAAACAAATACAGGGGGAATTGGGAGCCCTGGTCCCGTGGGAACTTACAATCTAGATGGGTAGGAGGGTGAGAAACAGGAGGTGGCGACTGCAAAGGTGGGAATGATGTTAGTGTGGAGTTAGATGAGGGCAACTATTAGGCAAGTGGAATTCATTAGTTACTGATTTGGTGATAGGCTTCCCTGAACAAGAAGGTCTTTATGGATCGTTTAAAGGAACGAGGAAGTACGTTCCAGAGGTTTGTGCCGCAAACGAGAAGTCCTGTAGTCTAGCATGGGAGGAGGTGATGGTAGAAGATGCAAGGAGTAGATCATTATTGGATCTTAAGGGATGGGCTGGAGTATATTTGTTGATGAGTGAGGACAGGTAGGGGGGTTTGCATTGGTAAGGGCTTTGCAGGTCAGAGTGAGAATTTTAAATTTATTTCTGCTGTGAATGGTAAGCCAGTGAAGGGACTCACAGAGGGGTGCAGCAGATACAGAGTGTCAGGAGAGGTGGATTAGCCTAGCAGAGGCATTTAGGATGAATTGAAGGGGGAAGAGGTGGGAGAGAGGAAGGCCAGTTAGTAGGTTATTACAGTAGTCAAGCCGGGAAATTATTAGGGAATAGATTAGATGTTTAGTAGTTTCAGCACTCAGAAAAGGACGAATTTTGGAGATATTGTGTAGGTGTTTGCAACAGGATGAAGAGAGCAATTAGATGTGGGGTATGAAAGACATATTGGAGTCAAGTGTAACTCCTAGGCAGTGGACTTGGGGTGATGTGGGGATAGTGGTGTCGCTAACAGTAAATGTAAAGTTAGAAACTGGAGTAGAATTAGATGGGGGGATTAGAAGAAGCTCAGCCTTGAAAATGTTGATTTTTAGGTTGTGAGAGGCCATCCAGGAAGAAATACCAGATAAGCAGTCGCTGATGTGGGAAAGGACAGAAGGAGAGAGTGCAGGGGTGGATAGGTAGATCTGAGTAGCATCAGCATAGAGGTGATAGTTGAAGCCATAGCTACTGATAAGTTTACCCAGTGAAGAAGTATAGATAGAGAAGAGTAGAGGGCCTAGAACAGAGCCTTAAGGTACTCCAACAGACAGAGGCAATGAAGAGGAGAAATCGCCAGCAAATGAGACAGAAAAGGACCTATTAGAAAGATAAGAGTGGATCCAGGAGAAGGCAATGTCACAGAGCCCGTAGGAGGAGGGGATGGTCAACAATGTTAAAGGCAGCAGACAGGTCAAGTAAGATAAGTGTGGAGTAGTGACCATTGTTTTTAGCAGAAAGATTGTTAGTAACCTTGGTGATGGCAGTCTCAGTTGAGTGTTGGGGACAGAAGCCAGATTGCAGGGGTCAAGCAATGAGTTGGAGGACAGGAAGTGGGTTAGGCAATCAAAAACTAGTTTTTCAAGGATTTTTGAAGCTAGCGGGTGGTAGTTTGCAGGAGAATTGGGTTCGAGGGAGGTTTTTTGCAGATGGGGGTGACCTTTCTCTTGTTATCTTTTTCTGAAAGGTTTATCTAGGTAAGCTCAGGAGCAGCAAAGAACCTAGGTCATAGCAGCTGATTGGTGGCTGCATATACACTGTGTGCAGAATTATTAGGCAAATGAGTATTTTGACCACATCATCCTCTTTATGCATGTTGTCTTACTCCAAGCTGTATAGGCTCGAAAGCCTACTACCAATTAAGCATATTAGGTGATGTGCATCTCTGTAATGAGAAGGGGTGTGGTCTAATGACATCAACACCCTATATCAGGTGTGCATAATTATTAGGCAACTTCCTTTCCTTTGACAAAATGGGTCAAAAGAAGGACTTGACAGGCTCAGAAAAGTCAAAAATAGTGAGATATCTTGCAGAGGGATGCAGCACTCTTAAAATTGCAAAGCTTCTGAAGCGTGATCATCGAACAATCAAGTGTTTCATTCAAAATAGTCAACAGGGTCTCAAGAAGCGTGTGGAAAAACCAAGGCGCAAAATAACTGCCCATGAACTGAGAAAAGTCAAGCGTGCAGCTGCCAAGATGCCACTTGCCACCAGTTTGGCCATATTTCAGAGCTGCAACACCACTGGAGTGCCCAAAAGCACAAGGTGTGCAATACTCAGAGACATGGCCAAGGTAAGAAAGGATGAAAGATAACCACCACTGAACAAGACACACAAGCTGAAACGTCAAGACTGGGCCAAGAAATATCTCAAGACTGATTTTTCTAAGGTTTTATGGACTGATGAAATGAGAGTGAGTCTTGATGGGCCAGATGGATGGGCCCGTGGCTGGATTGGTAAAGGGCAGAGAGCTCCAGTCCGACTCAGATGCCAGCAAGGTGGAGGTGGAGTACTGGTTTGGGCTGGTATCATCAAAGATGAGCTTGTGGGGCCTTTTCGGGTTGAGGATGGAGTCAAGCTCAACTCCCAGTCCTACTGCCAGTTTCTGGAAGACACCTTCTTCAAGCAGTGGTACAGGAAGAAGTCTGCATCCTTCAAGAAAAACATGATTTTCATGCAGGACAATGCTCCATCACACGCGTCCAAGTACTCCACAGCGTGGCTGGCAAGAAAGAGTATAAAAGAAGAAAATCTAATGACATGGCCTCCTTGTTCACCTGATCTGAACCCCATTGAGAACCTGTGGTCCATCATCAAATGTGAGATTTACAAGGAGGGAAAACAGTACACCTCTCTGAACAGTGTCTGGGAGGCTGTGGTTGCTGCTGCACGCAATGTTGATGGTGAAAAGATCAAAACACTGACAGAATCCATGGATGGCAGGCTTTTGAGTGTCCTTGCAAAGAAAGGTGGCTATATTGGTCACTGATTTGTTTTTGTTTTGTTTTTGAATGTCAGAAATGTATATTTGTGAATGTTGAGATGTTATATTGGTTTCACTGGTAAAAATAAATAATTGAAATGGGTATATATTTGTTTTTTGTTAAGTTGCCTAATAATTATGCACAGTAATAGTCACCTGCACACACAGATATCCCCCTAAAATAGCTATAACTAAAAACAAACTAAAAACTACTTCCAAAACTATTCAGCTTTGATATTAATGAGTTTTTTGGGTTCATTGAGAACATGGTTGTTGTTCAATAATAAAATTAATCCTCAAAAATACAACTTGCCTAATAATTCTGCACTCCCTGTATATGCCGTTTGTTCTACCTAAATCATGATAGAACATTTTTGGGTTGTATGTCCATTTAAGACTCCCCTGTCCCTCCCACTTTCTTAAGCTGTGTTTTATTATACAATAGGGAAACACAAAGTGCAATTTAAGTGCAGTGTAAGTTGTAAAACATACACAGAAATATACAGCGTATGATTGCAATTTGTTAAAGTAACGCAGAAACTTTCAAAACAGAATTTATAAAATCACTGCTGGATCTAAATCTAAATGTATTAAACTATAAAATAGAAAGTGCAAAGCTTAAACATAATAATACTGAAAGGACCCAATCTGAAGTGTAAAGTAATATAAAATACAATACACAAAGTGTAAGTGTAAGAAAACTCTCATATCATGCAATGCACTGGGCTTGTCTCTCATTTAGATACAGAAATGAGAGAACTCACAGTGCTCTTTTAACATTCAGTGAGTTCAGTCCTTTGAAGTCAGCAATACAATTTCTCTCTAAGCAGGTGAAGTTTTGATCATCAGGCCCGAACTGAGATTGTGGCTTGGCTCATTCTGGGGTTTCTGTATTTACTCTTTATAAACATGTGTGTATTATGTGGTATTGGGGCATAATGTTCCAGTTTTTGTTTAAAGGGAGTACTGTCTATTTAGTAAATATACTTGTCTCAGGGTTGGCTTTATAATTGGACCAGGTGGTACCACCGGACCCAGGCAGCACTTAACAGGGGCAGAGCATATTCTGAATAAAAAATTGTGTTCTCATGTGAATTTTTAATCTGCTGAACTTTAATCTCTAAGGCCTAGATTTGGAGTTTTGTCGGTAACGACCCGCGTAGCTAACGCCGGCTTTTTTCTGGCCGCACCATAAAAATAACTCTAGTATTGAGAGTCCACATAAAGGCTGCGTTAGGCTCCAAAAAAGGAGCGTAGAGCATATTTAACTCAGCTTCAACTCTCGATACCAGAGTTGCTTACGCAAGCGGCCAGCCTCAAAAACGTGCTCGTGCACGATTCCCCCATAGGAAACAATGGAGCTGTTTGAGCTGAAAAAAAAAAACCTAACACCTGCAAAAAAGCCGCGTTCAGCTCCTAACGCAGCCCCATTGTTTGCTATGCGGAAACACTTCCTACGTCTGCACCTAACACTCTAACATGTACCCCGAGTCTAAACACCCCTAACCTTACACTTATTAACCCCTATTCTGGCGCCCCCGCTATCGCTGACCCCTGCATATTATTATTAACCCCTAATCTGCCACTCCGTAAACCGCCGCTAATTACATTATCCCTATGTACCCCTAATCTGCTGCCCTAACATCGCCGACCCCTATATTATATTTATTAACCCCTAATCTGCCCCCCACAACGTCGCCTCCACCTGCCTACACTTATTAACCCCTAATCTGCCGACCGGACCGCACCGCTATTATTATAAAGTTATTAACCCCTAATCCGCCTCACTAACCCTATAATAAATAGTATTAACCCCTAATCTGCCCTCCCTAACATCGCCGACACCTAACTTCAAACATTAACCCCTAATCTGCCGACTGGAGCTCACCGCTATTCTAATAAATGTATTAACCCCTAAAGCTAAGTCTAACCCTAACACTAACACCCCCCTAAGTTAAATATAATTTAAATCTAACGAAATTAATTAAATTTTATTAAATAAATTATTCCTATTTAAAGCTAAATACTTACCTGTAAAATAAATCCTAATATAGCTACAATATAAATTATAATTATATTATAGCTATTTTAGGATTTATATTTATTTTACAGGTAACTTTGTATTTATTTTAACCAGGTACAATAGCTATTAAATAGTTAAGAACTATTTAATAGCTAAAATAGTTAAAATAATTACAAAATTACCTGTAAAATAAATCCTAACCTAAGTTACAATTAAACCTAACACTACACTATCAATAAATTAATTAAATAAACTACCTACAATTACCTACAATTAACCTAACACTACACTATCAATAAATTAATTAAATACAATTCCTACAAATAAATACAATTAAATAAACTAGCTAAAGTACAAAAAATAAAAAAGAACTAAGTTACAAAAAATAAAAAAATATTTACAAACATAAGAAAAATATTACAACAATTTTAAACTAATTACACCTACTCTAAGGCCCCTAATAAAATAACAAAAACCCCCAAAATAAAAAAATGCCCTACCCTATTCTAAATTACTAAAGTTCAAAGCTCTTTTACCTTACCAGCCCTGAACAGGGCCTTTTGCGGGGCATGCCCCAAAGAAAACAGCTCTTTTGCCTGTAAAATAAAAATACAACCCCCCCAACATTAAAACCCACCACCCACACACCCCTACTCTAACCCACCCAAACCCCCCTTAAATAAACCTAACACTACCCCCCTGAAGATCTTTCTACCTTGAGTCGTCTTCACTCAGCCGAGCCAAATTCTTCATCCAATCCGGGCGATGTCTTCATCCAAGCGTGGTGCTGAAGAAGTCCATCATCCGGCTGAAGTCTTCATCCAAGCGGGGGCTGAAGAGGTCCATCATCCGGCTGAAGTCTTCCTCCAAGCAGGGGCTGAAGAGGTCTTCCATCCAGCTGAAGTCTTCTATCAAGCGGCATCTTCAATCTTCTTTCTTCCGGCTCCATCTTCATTCCGCCGACGCGGAACATCCTTCCTCCACAACGAACTCCTGACGAATGAAGGTTCCTTTAAATGACGTCATCCAAGATGGTGTCCCTCGAATTATAGGATTCTATCAGCCAATCGGAATTAAGGTAGGAAAAATCTGATTGGCTGATTGAATCAGATTGAGCTCTCATTCTATTGGCTGTTTCCGATCAGCCAATAGAATGCAAGCTCAATATGATTGGCTGATTGGATCAGCCAATCGGATTGAACTTCAATCTGATTGGCTGATTCAATCAGCCAATCAGATTTTTCCTACCTTAATTCCAATTAGCTGATAGAATCCTATGAGCCAATCGGAATTGAAGGGACGGCATCTTGGATGACGTCCCTTAAAGGAACCTTCATTCGTCGTTAGTCCGTCGGGGAAGAAGGATGTTCTGCATCGGCAGGATGAAGATGGATCCGGAAGAAAAAAGACCTCTTCAGCGCCACCTGGATGATGACTTCATTGGATGGAAGACTTCTTCAGCGCCCCTTGGATGATGACTTCTGCCGCTCCGGATCTCCTCTTTGGTTCCATCGGTGGTCGGCTGGCTGAAGACGACTCAAGGTAGGATGATCTTCAGGGGGGTAGTGTTAGGTTTATTTAAGGGGGGTTTGGGTTAGATTAGGGGTATGTGGGTGGTGGGTTTTAATGTTGGGTTGGTTGTATTTTTATTTTACAGGCAAAAGAGCAGAATTCTTTGGGGCATGCCCCGCAAAAGGCCCTTTTAAATGCTGGTAAGGTAAAAGAGCTGGTAACTTTTTAATGTAGAATAGGGTAGGGATTTTTTTTATTTTGGGGGGCTTTGTTATTTTATTGGGGGCTTAGATTAGGTGCAAGTAGCTTAAAATTGTTGTAATATTTTTGAAATGTTTGTAACTTATTTTTTTATTTTTTGTAACTTAGCTTTTTTATTTTTTGTACTTTAGTTAGTTTATTTAATTTAATTTAATTGTAGTTATTTGTAGCTAATTTATTTAATTAATTTAATGATAGTGTAGTGTTAGGTTTAATTGTAACTTAGGTTAGGATTTATTTTACAGGTAATTTTGTATTTCTTTTAGCTAGGTAGTTATTAAATAGTTAATAACTATTTAATAACTATTCTAACTAGCTAAAATAAATACAAAGTTACCTGTAAAATAAATATAAATCCTAAAATAGCTACAATGTAATTATTAATTATATTGTAGCTATCTTAGGGTTTATTTTACAGGTAAGTATTTAGTTTTAAATTGGAATAATTTATTAAAGTATAGTGTAGTGTTAGGTGTAATTGTAACTTAGGTTAGTTTTTATTTTACAGGTAAATTTCTCTTTATTTTAGCTAGGTAGCTATTAAATAGTTAATAACTATTTAATAGCTATTGTACCTAGTTAAAATAAATTGAAAGTTGCCTGTAAAATAAAAATAAATCCTAAAATAGCTACAATATATTTATTATTTATATTGTAGCTATATTAGGGTTTATTTTAAAGGTAAGTATTTATTTTTTAAATAGAATTAATTTAGTTAATAAGAGAAATATTATTTAGCTTTATTTAATTAATATTTAAGTTAGGGGGGTTATAGGGTTAGTGTTAGACTTAGGTTTAGGGGTTAATAATTTTATTACAGTGGCGGCGGTGTAGGGGGGGGCAGGATAGGGGTTAATACATTTATTATAGGTGGCGACGGTGTAGGGGGGGCAGATTAGGGTTTATTAAGTTTAATATAGGTTGCGGCGGGGTCCAGGAGCGGAGGTTTAGGCGTTAAACTATTTAGTTGCGGCGAGGTACGGGATCCGCAGGATAGGGGTTAATAACTTTATTATAGGTGAGCAGGATAGGGGGGCAGGATAGGGGTTACTAGGTATAATGTAGGTGGCGGCGGGGTCCGGGGTTTATAAATGTATTAACCTCAGGGTCCGGGGTTAATATATTTATAAGAGTTGTGGCGGGGTCTAGGAGCAGCGGTTTAGGGGTTAATAACTTTATTGAGTCGCGGGGGGCTCCGGGGGCGCCGGTATAGGGGGTAGAACAGTGTAGTTAGTGTGGGTGCTTAGTGACAGGGGTATCAATAAAGCTGTCAAAAAGCCGAAGAGCAGCGAGATCGGATGAGTGATAACTCTCACAGTCTGCTGCTCATCGCCCCCCGTACTTGGTGCGCGGCTTTTGACAGATTTTTTGATAACTTAGGCGATATTTTGAAGGTCCGCGGCGGCGATGGTAGGCGAGCTTAGGCGGGCGTTTTGGACCGGCAAAGGCAGGTAAAGTAGACGGCTTGATAACTACCCCCCTTTATGTTTCCTCCTGCAGTTAGTGTGGCCTGTGCATCTGCAGCTACTGCAGTGTAGTGTGACAACATCTCTGACCGTAATTACAAGAAGCTTGCCTTGATAAAATTCAGCATTGCTTGAGGTTGGTCAAGACTGCGAGCAGTCTCATTTGAGATGCAGCTGTTGAAATAACTTGCATTAATCCAAAGACTGCTGCTATGAATTTTCTGGCTAGAAGAGCCTTATGGTTGAATTAATGGTCTGCTGATATAATATGTAAAGGCAGACTTCCCTTCCATTTCAGGAAAAGATCTTGTTTTGACCTGCATTAAATTGCTTACAGTCACTGGAGATAAAGACACTTTTCTGCCGCAAGACAAAAAAGCTAAGGGCAGTGTTAGGTCCACTAGATGATTTCATTCATACTGATTTTGTCATTCCCAGATGCAAAAATCCTCCTCTTCGGTGTCTCAGAAGTAAGACACCTCCAAGTCTATGTGGAAGCCTTGTTCTTCTTGGTTTTAGTCCAAACTGACCAAACAAAAAGAAAGCCTTTCCCTTCCTCCAAATCAGCATGAAGGTGCGGGTAGACTGAACATTTTTTTGAGGAGGCTTGGAGAAAATTATGTTCAAGTTCCTTGGATACTTTACATAATTTCCAAGGGGTAGCACATGGGATTATGGTCTCTCCAAAAGAGCATTTAAAGGCCAGAGCTTTCTTAATATTTGTAACAGACCCAGCAGCCAAGGAAATGATTACTCCGGCCCACTTGGGGGGGTGACAGATTTAGGGGTTCTTTTCGAGTCTTTTATTATTCCAAAGAAAGAAGTGACTTACAGGCCGCAATATATTTCATACTATATTACCTTAAGTGCAAGAGGGTCAATTTATCTCTACCATAAACTTGAAAGATGCCTATTTGCATATCCATATTTACAGGGATTATACAATATTTTTCAGATTTGCCTTTCTTAACAGATATTACCAATGTATGCTGCTCAAATCTGGTCTGGAACCATCACCAAGAATCTTCTCAAAGTTGTTCAGAGTTCTTTTGTCCATAGTGAGAGCTCAGGGTTTTGGAGTAACTCCTTGCATGGCATTTTAGTTGTTAGCTAATACCTTGCAAGGTTTAGTGTTTTAAATGTTTATATGAATTTACTCACCTGCATATTAAAGTGTTTACATTTTTAAATAGAGCTTTATGTCTCTTTTAGTCCTTTATATAGTATAACAGTTATCATAAATTACTACATTTTATACTATCTCATTTAGTGATCACCTTATATATTAGGTATCATGTACATTTTTATATATTATCACATATTTTATTTTCTCAATTTGCTATTAATTTAACGCTCACCTTATTGTCTGTTTTCATTATTATTATTTACATCTTGAGGAAGGTTGTAATTTTTAGGTGTAGCTTATATTGAGTCTTAGAAATGTTTCCCTCATATTGTTGTTTTCTCAAAACTTGTAAAAGTCACAATTACATTGATCTTAAAACTGTTATTGGATACACAGCTATTATGGAGAGTGCCCGAGACTCTCCTCTCATGAAAATGCAGTCTAAGTGGTATACAATATACACATCCATGCTAAAGTCCTTGGCACTCCTTCAGAATAGGAAGTTAGTCCACCTAGAATTGAATGCCTATATCCTTGAATATAAGACCGCCATTTGTAGACATAACAGCAATTATCTTTGGTACAGTTAAATTGAGCCTTAACTCCAATACAACATTGAAAAAAAACATATACAAAACTCTATGGAGTGAAGCATGACAATAAAGAACAAGAAACTAATCTTCTAATACAGATACCTAAAAGAAAAGAAAAGAACTAAAACAAAAGTTTTAGACTTTAGGACGGCAGATTTTTCATTAATGGGAGAATACCTAAAGAACTATTTAAAGGGGAAAACTCTTATTACAGGGGTTCAAGAACAGTGGGAATTTGTGAAAGGTGCCATTTTAGATGCAACCGCACACTGTATTAGACATGTCTGTAAAAGTAAAAGAAAGCGGAAACCAATTTGGTTTTCCAAAGAAGTAGCACATGCTGTAAAGACAAAAAAGATAGCTTATAAAAATTACAGACACACACAAGCAGATGATGATATGAAAATATGGAAACTCCAACAAAAAAAGACTAAGCAGTTAATTAGGAAGGTTAAAGCTCATGCAGAAGAGAAGATAGCACAGTCAGTAAAACATGGGGACAAAACATTCTTTAGATATATCAGTGAAAGAAGAAAAAATAAGGTAGGAATAGTAAAATTGAAATCAGTTGATGGTAGAATAATAGAAGGAGATAAGCAGATTGCAGACTGTCTCAATGATTACTTCTGTTCTGTTTTCACTAAAGATTGTGAAGATACAATGTCTACATTAAGGGATGCTACGCAAAATAGAAACAAGCTTAACAGTAATCTTTTTACAGAGGATGAGGTTTTGTTAGCATTATCAAAAATAAATGTTACAAAGGCAGTGGGTCCTGATAATATTCATCCAAGGGTTTTAAAAGAACTTCGATCAGTGCTAACTGTCCCATTAACTGATCTGTTTAATCAGTCACTATTAACAGGAGCTGTCCCAGATGATTGGAGAATAGCAAATGTAATACCACTTCATAAAAAGGGCAGTAGAGAAGAATCTGGCAACTACAGGCCAGTTAGTTTAACTTCAGTAGTAGGGAAATTAATGGAAAGCCTCTTAAAAGAAAGAATTATGACTTACATAAAGACAAACAATTTAGAGGACCAAAATCAGCATGGTTTTACTTCAGGGAGATCATGTCAGACTAATCTAATTGACTTCTTTGATTATGTAACAAAAGTATTAGACAAGGGAGGAGCAGTTGATGTAGCATATCTAGATTTCAGCAAAGCATTTGACACCGTCCCACACAATAAACTTATTCACAAACTATATCTCCTTGGTCTAGATTCAAAAATTGTGAACTGGGTGGAATGCTGGCTTAAGGACAGAAAACAAAGTGTCTTAGTAAATGGAGTTCATTCAGCAGAGGGGGCTGTTACTAGTGGTGTTCCTCAGGGGTCAGTTCTGGGGCCTGTTTTGTTTAACATATTTATCTGCGATATCAGCAAAGGGCTACAGGGGAAAGTATGTCTCTTTGCAGATGATACAAAAATTTGCAACAGAGTGGATGTTCCAGGGGGGGTAGACAAAATGAGAAGTGATATACAACAATTGGAGGATTGGACAAACGACTGGGGTCTAAAGTTTAACACAGCAAAGTGTAAAATAATGCATTTAGGGAAGAAAAATTCAAATGTTAATTACAGACTCAATGACACTTTACTGACTGTTACAGACGAGGAACAGGACTTGGGAATTATTATTTCAGATGATTTAAAACTTAGTAAACAATGTAGTAATGCAGCGAGTAAGGCAAGCAGAATGCTTGGATGTATTGGTAGAGGTATTTGCAGCAGAAATAGTAAGGTTCTTATGCCACTTTATAGATCATTAGTTAGGCCTCATCTTGAGTATTGTGTGCAGTTCTGGAGACCATATCTTCAGAAGGATATTAACAAACTTGAATCTGTGCAAAGGAGGGCTACCAAAATGGTACATGGTCTAAAAAATAAAACTTACCAGGATAGGCTCATTGACTTAAATATGTATAGCTTAGAGGAGAGAAGGGAAAGAGGTGATATGATAGCAACTTTCAAGTACATTAAAGGGTTTAGTAAAACTGAGGCTGTGGGTATTTTACATAAAATGGAAAATTCAAGAACAAGGGGTCATAAGCTCAAGCTAAAGGGTAGTAGATTCAGAAGTAATTTGAGGAAGCACTTCTTTACAGAAAGAGTGATTGATTTATGGAATAAACTTCCTCAAGAGGTAGTAGCAACAAACACTGTGGGGGACTTTAAAAATGCATGGGACAAGCATAGGGCTATCCTACGAACTAGATAAGTTTATACTGTTAGGTAAGGTCGGGCAGACTTGCTGGGCCTATGGCTCTTATCTGCCGTCAATATCTATGTTTCTATGTTTCTATGTTTCTATGAAACCAAGTGTACTCGCAAACAGATTGGGTTTTCCAGCTGAACCCATGAAGTACTGTGCAAGGAAGTAATGTTGAAGAAATATGAAAGTGTTTGTTTAGGATATCTAACCAACCCTCCTGTACCTCTGACCTACTGGTTGTTGCTGTACTTAAAGGACTCCCAAACGAAAAGCATATCCTCATAGAAGTCTGTTACCTACATGAAGATAATGGAATCTTTCTACTGTGAGGTCTAAGTTAACTAATCTTCTCCACTCACTGATAGTAGGTATTTTGGTGGATTTCCAATACCTGGGGATCATTTGTTTTGCTGCATTTATCATAATTTGAAATAGTTGCCTACAAATTTTACACACTATTTTAGGAGCTTTTGGAAGTAAGATCAACTCCGGATTTGGGCTCAGTTGTGTGTGTAAAAGAAAATTAATATCCTGAAAGATCTTTAGCCAAAATGAATTTATCGGTGCACACTTCCACCAAATATGTCTCATATGCCCCACTTGTTCGCATACTCTCCAGCAAGCATCTGAGCTTTTTTATATATATGCTTAAGTTTTGCAGGGGTCAGATACCACCTCATACAAATTTTAATGTTTGTTTCTTTGGCACCTGATGAATGCGCGGAATGCGCTAACCTTCTAAATCTAGTGGACCATTCCTTTGGTGATGTGTATGTGGCCATTTCCCTGTCCGCACTTAATGTATAAGAAGGTAAATTTGGAAATCTATTACCATGAGGCAAAAAAAGGGAGAGATAAGGAATCAATTTGCTGTTTCATTTTTAATTTGTTGTTATCTAATAGAGTATGGATGGGAATCAGAGATAAAAATGTGGGGTCTACACTGTACTCCACTCTAAGACCTGGGGGGAATTCAGGATTCAATAATAAATTTGTTAGTAGGGAATGCTTTGTCGAGATTTTTTTAAATGATTTAAGAACAAACAGTCAGTCCTTCCATGTTTCGTTGGTTATGTAAGACTTGGAGGCTATTGGATTTTTTTTATTTTTTTATTTTTTATTTATTTTTATTGAGGAAGAAAAACAGGGAAGAAAAATGAAAGCACTACATCGCTGCTGCACATACAGCCAGCAAGAACATATGATAAAAATACAAATAACCATTAGGGTTACAGCAGTGTAAGACATTCAAATTATAGTAGTGCACATATAATAAAACATTTCTAAATCAACCTCAGCTTTTTTTTTAACTTTGACAAGTAATATTAACCATCCATGGAACTAAAGAAAAACTTGCGAGATATATTATGCAGTGTAGGATGTAATGAATTCTATGTAGAATAGTAAGATGTGATGCAAACTCCCCTAGTAATTGTTGGGATCAATATAATAGCTTTCGAACTGACAAGTAAAGGTATGTTTAGGCTTTGTTCAATTCTCTATGCACTGTGTGGTTTTTAATGAGGTCCCTAAAAAAATTATTTAAAAGTGAGGGCTTAGATGAGAAGGGCTAATGATCAGACCTGCTGATCTGAGTAGAGAAGATAGATCCTAGTATATAACGTAATGAAAAAGAGAGTAAGAGCTAGGGGAGCAGAAAGAGTTGCGGTATAGGCAAGAGAAACCGCACTGTTAGTTCTCCTAATGTCGGGAGACTCTTTACTTTGGGGGGGAGGTTGTAAAATAGACGTGGCAACTAGTAGGGGTATTAAGAAAGCAAGAGCTAACTTATAATTAGGGTATAATAGGACTTACATGGGAGTGAGCTTAACTATGTGACATACGCTTGAAGAGAAAGAAGCACAAAACTAGTTATATAGGGCTAAAGAAAAAAAAACAAACTCTTGCAAGTCCCTCACGAACAAAGGATGCTGTTGGGTCTGTTGTGCTATATCCGTGTATATTTGGATGAAATTATGACATATGTACATTCGGGAAATAGTAGGAGACTGAAGTTTCCTTAAAATGGGTTAATGGTGCTTCAGAATAAAAAGAAAGGATTTGGCTTTAATCTCTATGACTGCTAAATTGTCATTATCTATTCTAAAATCATATATGTTGGTGTAGTTATGTCATGTCTGCGTACAGATTGATAGAATCAAGCTATGTGTAGCTTCAAGATGTAATCTAGGACTATATTTCCCTCTCAACATGATAGCGTAGTTTCAGTGTGAAGTTAGGAGACCTGCTGTCAGGGTACGGGCCCTATACCCCACAACAGGAGCCTGTTTAAACAATGCAATAGTGTTAGCGTGAGAGGCAGTACTTAGAACACCTAGCAGGATAGCCGCTCTCTGAACAAGCCATAATTCCCATAATAGAGTTTTCAGCAATAAAGTAGGAGTTAATAATCCTAAGAATACCTAAATAAAGTAGGATATAGGAGAACATGATATGGCTCTATATGCTCTGTAACACAACTGACCTCAGGGGTTGGTCTAAATGGAACTCACACTATACGTTTTGTGAAGGTATATTTGACAAACATTCAGTGGAGAGAGCTTGCACAAAAATAATGTAACTATAACTGAGTACAGTAGTAAATAAGACTATGCATTATTCATATAAACAGGAATAACAAACACGTGACAGCCATGGGGCTCAATAAACAGTAAGTACTTTAGCAACATAAGAAGCAGAGTAAAAATAAAATAAGAGAAAAAAAACATTGCAACATGACTCACAGCTCTGAATTAGAGAAAAAAGTCACATATAGGGCACAGAAAAAAGGATATATTAAGTGCGCTTAATAGGGTTAAATCAGTTCGTTGGAGATTAATATAACATTTTACTTGTGGTGGTATTAGCTGTACTCCACAAAGAACAGTATGCAAAAATAATAACCCATGCTTATTCTGAGGAGTTCCGTTGACTAAGTCGGAGCCCATCGCGCTGCAGAAATAAAAGCAACAAAGAGAGGCCTCCAGGGTCCCATCGCGTTGTCAATAGCGTGCGCCCCAGTACCAACCAGTAATGGCCCGTATACAGTGAACTCCAACTTTGGTGTGGCCGATAGTCCCGCCATGGTATGGAAGCACTTCTCTGCCCACAAGACCAAAATTCAAAAGCTCTCATCTGACCTGATCCAATGCGGAGGGCAGGTAGAGTCCGGAAGGGAAAGATGTCCAAGATCCAAGGATCATGTCTTATTGCTAACTTGCCAGGTAGCGCGGTGTGTTCGCGATTGCCACTGTGAAGACCTCCGGGGCGATAGATAACCGGGCTTGTATAAGTATCATCTGACTTCTTTGAGCATGCCAACCAGGGATTAGACAGCGCTCCCTCTGAGCATAGGCATTTCAAGTAAGGTTCCTCGATCCATTTTATCTCCAGCTGGCTTTCATCTTCCTCAACCGATCCCCCCACAGGCTTAATTGCGCTAGTAACAACAGCGGCCGCCACAGGACACATGATAGTCGCCATTGTATGCAGTGCATCAATTTTTTTTATGTTCTCACCCATGCTCGCATAGTGCGGGTTGTTTAGGTCAGTTTGTGTCTTCTCTGCGAAGCTTTTAATCAGGGTCAGAACCTGGCGGTAAAAGTCCTCCATGGCTGAATATTTAATGTCGAGGCCTACTCAGAGCGGGCTGTGACTGTAGGATCCACAATCTCGGCCAACATATGCTGTCCAAAGTTCGGAAACTCCTCAAATGGGTTCAGTATAGAGTGTTCTGCTCAATAGAGGTCTTAAATTTAGTATTAAGCTGAATTTTATTGCTTTTAACCCCAAGTAAAATTATGTTCCTCTGGAGCTCATGAAATGTGCGACTGTTCCCTGTAGTGGCTAGCTCCGCCCCCGGCTATTGGATTTTTAAGTGCTAGTGAGTTCCAACACCTATTCCCAAGGCCTTACATAAGTCTGAAGTATGTACAGAGCTTTAGGCAACAGAACCATTTTAGCTGCTTGAATCCTACCCAACCAAGATATATTTTTTACTAACCAAGAGGAGGGCAGGGATTGCAATTCGTTAATCAGCTCACCGTAGTTATATTTACGCATTGATTGTCTGTCAGGGGTTAGATAAGTACCCAAATATTTGAGATATTTAGTTTGTGCTTTAAGAGGATATTGAGCCCTGATGTCCTCTAGAAGTTGCTGCAGAACATTAACCAGTAAAAATTCGGATTTTAACATGTTGACTGAAAAGTTGGAGACCCTCCCAAAAGAGATTAATTCTGTCATGGCATGGGTAATAGAGTTCAGGGGGTCAGTCAGCGTCAGTAATCGGTCGTCGGCGTATATGGCTAGTTTATGGTGTCTATTTCCTACCTGTATACCTTGAATATGAGAGTCTGCCCAAATCTTGATTGCTAGAGGTTCTAAAGATAGAATAAATAATAAAGGGGAAAGGGGGCACCCCTGTCTGGACCCATTTCTTATTTCGAAAGCATCAGATAACATCCCATTTACCCTTATTTTTGCCATTGGGTTAGTAAATAGGGCCATTATTTTTTGTACGAACGAGAAAGGGAAATTAAACCATCAAAGCGTCGCATAGAGATATGTCCAGTCAAGTCGGTCAAATGCCTTCTCGGCATCGGTGGAAATTAATAGGGCCGGGACGTCTGTCGCGGAAACATAGTCAATAAGATTAAGGACTTTAACAGTGTTATCTTTTGCCTCCCTAGCAGGTACAAATCCTGCCTGATCTTGATGTATTAATAATGGAAGAATTTTATTTATTCAAGTAGCTAGGATTTTGGCATATAATTTAAAATCGGTATTGAGCAAGGAAATTGCTCTGAAGTTGGGCGGGTTATCTGGAGTTTTGCTTGTTTTTTCTAGAACCGTAATGTATGCCTGCAACATGGTCTCTGGAAACATAAGGCCTTCTGAGATAGAATTAAATAAGGAGGTTAAATATGGAGCTAGGTATTTTGAGAAAGTTTTATAGTAAAGGCCAGATAATCCATTAGGACCCGGCGCCTTATTTGATTTTAAAGTATTTATTGCATCTAACACCTCCCTGATGTTAAAAGGTTGATCTTGAGCCCCTACCTGTACTACATTTAGTTGCAGGATCTGCACTTGGTCCAAATACTAGTGAGATTTAAAGAGGTGCGCCTGAGTGTCCCTGTCCGGAAACAAATTATATAGTTTGTGATAAAAAACTTTAAATTCTTCGTCAATTTGATGAGTGTCCTCTATATATCTACCTGACATGTTTTTAACTGAGTGAATATATGTGTGTTGTTGCCATTTTTTTAAGGCTCTTGCTAGCCACTTCCCAGATTTGTTTCCTTCCCTATAAAACGTCTGCTGAAAGTATAGCAATTGTCTTTGGGTTTTTATCTGTAGCATTCTATTTAATTGGTCTCTTTTAGTGTTAAGATTATCTAGAATTTGAGCATCATCTAGAGAGTTTTGTGTAAGCAATCCAAATTTATTTCTTTGGCTAAAGAGACGTTTTCTTCCCTCCTTTTTTTGTTATATGAGCTTTGGCCTTAATAAGTTCACCCCTGATTGTGCTTTTGTGGGCCTCCCACAGGGTTGTTGCTTTAACATCAGAGGTGTCATTTATAGAAAAGTAGGATTTAATGTATTTAGCCAATGTTTTAACCTGAGTTTTCCCTTTCACTAATGACTTATCTAGTCTCCATTGATATGTTTTAAAAGGGGCTGAGGGCCAAGCTATCTTGAAAGAGACTAGCGAGTGGTCTGACCATGTGGTATGCGATATGTTAGTTGCCTTTGTATAGGAAAGAACCAGGTGGTCTACAAAAATGTAATCTAATCTAGAATAACATCTATTTGGGTTCGAAAAAAGGTAAAATCTCTTCTCTGAGGGTTTAGGTATCTCCAGGTGTCATGTACCCATAATAATTTAAGATTTTGCCATATGTTCCTCAGATGCAGTGTTTTAGGTCTGGTGTCCGGGTTTGTGCAGTCTATCAGGGGATTAAGAGGTACGTTCAAATCGCCCGCCATAATCAAGGGGCCTTTAGTGTGAGCTATGATGAGGTTAGTGATAGAGTTAATGAATTTATTTTGAAGCTTGTTAGGGACATAAAGGTTAACTAATGTAATTGGCTTACCAAAAAGAAGACCGGTGATGCATAAGAATCTCCCATCTCTGTCATGTTCTACATGAGTCTTAGTGAATGAGATGGACTTATGGATTAGTATGCTAACTCCGTTCATTTTCTTAGATGGATTAGAGCTATGAAAGTGCTGAGGGTCGTTTGAAGAGAAAAACCTAGGTATGTGTTTAGTTTTAAAGTGCGTTTCTTGGAGCATAAGAATATGGCCTCCTTTCCTTTGTAAGTCTAGTATGGGGATTCTGAGTTTACTAGGACAGTTTAACCCCTTTGTGTTTTGTGTGAGAATAATCAGGTCTTGATGAGTGTCCCTATTTATGGTAATCCACTTTGTGAGGGTCTATGTTAGTAAACTTAGTCAACTTCCCATGCTTTTTTGAATTAAAAATTGAGTACACTTGATAAAAACCAAATACAATTACAATAACCAAACAAGTAATACATTTTCCAAATCCTACAACAGAAAAACATAACTTATAGCTAAACTGCTAAATTACAATAACATTAACATTAACTGGAACGAAAAAAGCACAGAGCGCATCCACGACTCAAGGTGAATCAAAAAACAATTTATTCCAAGCAATTAATATGTTGCACTTACAAGAAGTATTAAAAAGTGACGCCTTAAACAAAACACTCCAACCAGTCAGTTCAATTAACTCAGTTACTGTAGTACTTATCAGCCGGATACACTGTTCACACTCGATAACAAGAGTTCGTTATTTGCGGGCTGTTTCTCCCGGCTTGTCTCGGCTTGTTCGGCTTGTTCTGAATTCCAATGTGGCTACAGGAAGTAGTGATGACCAATGACGGGCTGCTCCTCCGTCTACGCGTTTCGTCCCGCCTATCAGGACTTTTTCAAGACCCAGAGATCAGCTAATCTTGTTCGTCGAAATCCTCCCTTATGTGTGCGCCCCTGACACATTTTTGAATTAAAAATTGAGTACACTTGATAAAAACCAAATACAATTACAATAACCAAACAAGTAATACATTTTCCAAATCCTACAACAGAAAAACATAACTTATAGCTAAACTGCTAAATTACAATAACATTAACATTAACCTGCAGACCACAAGTTGAGGAATAGCTTGAGAAAGTCCTCCGAGTGTTTCTCCTGTGAGGGAAAAAGTAAGTACACATAATAAAGGATACAGCCCGTCCAGGCAAGAGTCATCCCTTCTCAGACACAAGAGATTTGCTGCCTGTGTTGTGTCTGTGAGTCTTTCTTGCTGCTATTCTTTCCTCTTGGGCAACGGAACTCCACTGGCCCCTTTGCTTTGCTGATCCTGGGCATCTCCACCTTTGGAGGGGAAATGTCCAAATGTTTGCAAACCATAGAAATGTCTCCTGGTGAAGAGCATATGAAGCGCCGTCCTTTCCAAATGATTATTAGATGGAAGGTGAAACCCCATCTATAAGGAATGTTCATTTTCCTGAGAAGCAAGGTAAGAGGCTTCCTCCATTTAGTAAGAGTTCTCTGTGAAAGATCTGCATATAGTTGGATGTCTGCATTTTCATACTTGACAGGTTGTTGTTCACGAGCAAGTCTCATTATATCCTACTTAACCTGAAAGTTCGTAATGCGGACAATCACAACCCTAGGGAGCTGCATGTCTAGGGGCTTAGGGCTCTGTGGGCCCTGTCTATTTTCAGATCCTGCAGATAATGCTCCAGGTCAGAGGGTGGGATGGATTCAGGGATGTCCTACTTCTGTTTTCTGCATCATCCATTCTTCTAGATCTTGAATCATGTTGTTCTGTTTATGGATGATATTACGCAGGTCTGTTATTGCTGTGGCATGTGTTTCTTGAGTGTTTTCCACTGCTTCAACCCTATGGCCAATTTCTGACATTTCTTTTTTGAGGTCACTTATGTTATCTTTAATACATTGTTTCACTTGCAGGACTAGGGTAGAAAAGTATTTTTTTGATGGTAGTGTCTCAAATAAAGCTTTAGGCACTGTTATAGTATCCACCATGGCTTCTGAGTCAGATTCGGAGGAGGACAATGCTGTGGTAGAGTCAGGGTCTTCCGTGGCATTAATGGCAGCAGATTTTGCTTGCAAAGTTTTTAAAAAGTTGTTAACTGAAGGGGTTGCATGACTTCTCTGTTTAGGGCCATTCCCTTTTCTGTTTTTTGGCAGACATGTTTATGACTTATGTTGAAATTGGTTCGAGAGTGTAGCTCTTGCTTTACACGTGAACTTATTTACAGGGCCACTTATTATTGTCTTTTTATGCACCTTAACCTCTTAAAACACTGGAAGCTTGTTTGACAAAGAAAGAGAGACGCAGTACGCCTCTATTGCTTAATGCAGTGAAATATTTTTTGACATTTTCAGAGTTTCCCTGCTTTCCATAAGCTTTAAAGTAATGCAGCTAAGGCCAGCATTAAAACAACAAAGTGTATGATGCAGATCTGAAAGTTTTGCAATGCAGCACAACAATTTTAAGGCTGGTTTAAGAAGGCCTGTATTATGCCATAGTACATGAAAAAATCACAAAAGATATGTATCTGAATTTATCCCTCAACAAGGAGCAACACTGTTCTTAGTAATTGTGGTTATTCAGAGGCCCGCTCATTTTATGCACCGTTGTTTGCCTGCTGTATGTCAGTGTGGCTTTTCATCTGTTGTTAATCTGCCCTGAGCTTGTGTGTGATGTGCCCGTGTTACATGCGTCCTACCACGCCACTGAATTCAGGCCGTTTATCTGCGTGGTGATTCAAGCCTCTCTAGCTACAGTTGCATTGCTCCTTACCGCCCCATCCGTAGTCGGGTGTGCTGCTGCTGGTCCCGGTGTGCAGTTTGGTCGGGTCCCAGCAAGGAGAGACCTGAATCATTTTGCCGATTTTACAAACACCTCGTGTGCGTGTCCGGAAGTGCCCCAACCCTCACATGAAGTTGTCTCCTTAAGGATGGAACTGTCCTATACAGCTGGGCAACTTTTCTCCTGCTTTTTGTCACTTTAATGACTTCTCAGCCAGATTGGTCTCAGAAGCTCTCTTAAGCCGCGGCCATCTCTCTGGCTGGCTAGCTCTGACCCTCAGTTTCTTCACTTTCTTTGTTCCCATGGTGTGACAATCAGCCTCCCGAAAATGCTCTTTTCTGCCACATAACAGCATTGCCTTTCTGTGCTTCATCACATATTTTGTAGCAATGAGACTATCCCTCACAGATGCTCATAAACTCAAATTGCGGAAGCCCTGTGCTCTTCTCCAACAAACTCTTCTTCCTACAATGCTTCAATGCTGTTCCTTTTGCCAGATTCCACTTACGATCTTTGCAGCTTCAAATGTTGCAACAGTGAAATGGAGACTTCAATGGTTTGTCTCAGAAGATCTCTTTAGACTTCAAGACAAGACATTCCCTATCTTGGTGGCAGACTCACCAATCTTAAGTTAGGGAGCCTCTTCCCGCCATCTGAATTAGACAACATTTACCACGGATGCTAGCCTGCTAGGTTGGGACGTATTTTGTGGTTCTCAGAAAGTGCAGGGAGTCTAGCCTTATGAGGATTCCAGTCAACTTCTTAAAGCTCCATGCAATTTCCAGGGTTATCCAGAGTTGGCCCCTGTTAATACTGGAGTCTTTTATGAAGTTTCAGTTAGACAATGTAACAGTAGTGGCTTACATCAATCACCAAGGTGGTACTCAAAATGCCTTAGCAATGAAAGAGGTAGCCTGCATTCTGACTTGGGCAGACCACCATTATTGATTGACAATTCCGGGTGTTGACAATTCCTCATTTGTCAGTACCTTCGCCCCAGTGAATTGTCTTTAAATCAGGAGGTATATTGTAAATAGTTGGGAAAGGTCATACATAGACCTTATGGCTTCTTTCTTGAATTATAAGTTAGTCCATTATTATGAAAGATTTAAAGATCCACAAGCAACTCTATTAGATGCACTAGTGATTTCCTTGTCATTCAATCTGATTTACATCTTTCCTCTTTTTTTATGGATAATTGCTAGGATAAGACAGCAAAGGGTCTCAGTGATTTTATTTGCACTTTCAATGCCTCACTGGACTTGTTACGCAGATCTTGTACAATTGTCCTCAAGCCAGCTTTTGTTGTCTTTCTCTCAGGAAGGACCTATTCTCTCAAGGCCCCTTCTTTTATCAAGATCTCAAATCTCTTAATTTGATGGCTTGGAGATTGAACGTCTGATTTTGTCTCCAAAAGTTTTCTTTTCAGATTCAGGTCAGTGACAAGACAAATTTATTACAAATTCTGGGAAGTTTTTCTATCCTGGTATGAGTCTAGGAATTACCATTGAAACTCTCATATTTCTCCAAACCTTTTTTTTTCTTTTTTTTTTGCAGTATGGTCTGGATAAGGGTTTATCAGCCAGTTCCCTTAAAGACCACATTTCTACCCTTTTAGTCTTGCATCTCAAGAAGATTTTATGACATTCAAGCCTTTGTTCAGTATAAGACCAGTTGTCAGGCCTGCTTTGCCCTCTGTGCAACCTTAGCTTGGATTTGAGAGTTTCTTCAGGCCCACTTGTTGAATCTATGCATAGTCTGGACATGCAACTGTTGTTTGAAAGGTTGTTTACTCTTGCTCTTCTGGTGAGGAAATGGCTAATAGAAAATCTTGTGATTCTCCTTACCTGATTTTCTATCAGGACAAAGCATTTTTAAGAACAAACTACTCTTTTCTTCCTAAATTAATTTCTTCTGAAAACATCAATTAGGAATTTATAGTCCCATATCTCTGCCCAGTGCCAAAGACAAAAAAATATCACAAAAAACGAACAAAACAAAAAACGTCTTCTTAAACTGATGGTAGACTATCACTAATTTATCTTATTTGTATGTATTCTAATAATTGGTAAGATGCTAATCACAATATTATTTTTTGTAAAAATTCTTTAAATAAAACATTTCATTACCTGTCCTTTAATAGCTTCCCTCCTCCCACTGAGAAACACCATTGTTCCTTTACGTGAAGTACTTGGTGGGTTGATATATTGACACGTGACATAATTGGGCTGTACTAAGCAGAGTTATTGACAGCACATTCACATACATTACCCGATGTGCGCTTCCGTGTACTTGTTACAAGAGCATGCTCTAATTTAGTCCCTGACGTAACTAAAGTAAACAGTGATTCACGTGATTCACTATTTACTTAGTCTAAAAGCACGGAATAGATTGAGTGTGCTCAAGTTGCCTAATAATAAATAAGCAAACTTAAATTGGAGGTACATAATCTATATTATATTATATTATATAATCTATATTACATTGTTATTTATATGAAGTCAACAGTTTGTGTAATATGATCTATAAATTTTACTTCTTAAACTATATACTTTAAAAGTTTTATATTCACAGTAAGATGTCCTTAGAACCAATATAAAAGTTTTTTATATGTAACTTTCTATGAAATAGATTCTTTCTTTAAATCTCATGATTGTTCTTGCATTATTCGCTTTATGTTTTATTTTTGTATCATTTTAAATAAAAGGACATTTGAATTATATGTGTAAACCACCTTAACAAAAACTACCTTAACAATAATGGAATCTGATATCCAATCAGAGAAGATTGTGATGAGCGAATCAAATACAATGTATGGCTATAAATTAAGCACACCTAGCAGTCAGAAAGTATCTTGATAAAGCCCTTGTGAGGGTGAAACGCATAAACCTTACTGACTGCCACAGAGGAACTTCATTGCTTTTTATTACATCATTAATACAGCTTTTTAGAAAAAAAGCTTAATCTGCCTGCATAACTCCTAGGAGTATCTATGGATACGGTGGAGACAGGCCAAGACTTTCTACATATACACTTATACATGTGTATCTAGATATCCCACATTGGTTAGAAAGAGCAACATCACTGGAATTAAAACTCCTTACACAGCAGACCAAGAGGAATCACTGTTTGTATCAAAAGCACAGATATTTGCTATAAAGCCGATCACATTGTTTCCATGACAACAAAGTTTGCAACACTGCTAGTTTAATGAAGGCTTTATGATAAATTGTAATGGCCGACAGGATTGGAACATCATATCACGTGATTGAATTAGCCTATGAGGCATCTGAGAACTCCGGTCATGTGATTTCACCACTTTGTGTTTTTATGGAAGTTAACTGACATTCGATCTCAGGTCCAAGTTGCTTACTTTTAAAGGTACCTTTTTTACAGACATTTTATTTCTACTCAGCTTTGAGGGAGACGTCCCTATACTGTTCTTATATATTAGCGCTTTTTAATTTGAGTCTTGTACAATTAAAACATATATTTCTGATATTTTCTGCTTAAACTCTTGTTTTTATACCACATCTGTGTACTCTCAATTTTATATATTTTATATATTACTTCCATATATTTATTCTTTGCTCCCTAGTTGGAGCACTAGGTAAATTTAGTTTTTTGTGCACGTTGTGTGTGTGTGTACCTGGTGTGTGTATGTGTTTGTGTATGGTGTGGTGTACATGATGTGTTTGTGTCTGTGTGTGTGTTTACATGATGGGGCATATTTATCAAGCTCTGTACGGAGCTTGATGTCCCGTGTTTCTAAAGACCGCTGCTCCATAACCTGTCCGTCTGCTATGAGGCGGCGAACAGAAATCAACTCGATCGAATACGATCGGGTTGATTGACACCCCCTGCTAGCGGCCGATTGGCCGCGAATCTGCAGGAGGTGGCATTGCACCAGCAGTTCACAAGAACTGCTGGTGCAATGATAATAAAATTATCAATGTGCAGCGGACATGATCCGCTATATCAGATCATGACCACTCGCACAATCATAAATATGCCCCGATGTGTGTATGTCTGTGGGTGTATGTACATGCTGACTGTATGTTTTGTGTATGCTGTGTGTGTATGCTATGTGTATGTGTTTATGTATGTTGTGTGGTGTACATGCTGTGTGTATGTGTTTGTGTATGGTGTGGTGTACATGCTGTATGTGTGCCTGTGTGCGTGTTTACATGCTGTGTCTGTAAATAAAAAATATAATTTTAATATTGTTAAAAAGTTATACCTTTTTAACAATATTAAAATTATAAAGGGATATGGTATATGGCAAAGTGTTTCACTTGAAAGGACTCCAATGTGTATGTTTGTGTGTATATATAAATAGCACATTCTATTCTTTATCAGGAAAATTACAGAATTTTTATAAAAATAGTTTATTGGTACTTTTTTATATAAAAACAAACTTAAAAAATACATGCTAGAATTGTATCAAATACTTTTTTCAGAGCATTTTATTTTTAAATCTATGCCCTTTTCAGTATTTATTTTACCGTTGTAAGAGGTTAAACACATAATTAAAATTGTGGTAATGAGCAGAGCAGTTAATGGTGGATATGTACAGTACATTATCAATTCCTGATTGACTCAACAGACATAACATTCGTAGGAGCAGGAATGTGCTGTACCTAGAGGTATGGCTTTAACTGTACGTGTAACCCTTTTGCAAGGGTTGAGTGATGAAAAATGACATTAATTTTAAAAATAAAATGTTCTGATTAAAAATGGTATTTTATTATTAAACCAGAATATCCTTTACGTAATAAACATGATTTTTAAATGAAATATAATGCAGTTCTAATATGTGAATATAAACTAAGCACACCATGGCCTGAGTTTCCCTTCAGCTAGAAGAGAGAACAGTAGTTTGGTTATTCAGGAGATATTGGCTAATTCTTAGGTCGTGTCTACAAACTATTTAATTTCAACTTCTCATTAAATACTGGTCGTCCAATGTTTGACAGCTTCATCTGAAAAAAAATAAATATACCAGAGCTCAGTGATAAAAAATGTTTTTATTGTTTTAGGTGCCCTGAACAATGGTGCTTTATTGAACAACAAGCATAAACCTGATGTAGGCTATAAGTTATCTCCGGAGCTCAATACAACAGGCAGCTTGTGTCAGCTGAGAATGTTGGCTGCGCGCGCAGCTAAATGGATTCTTTCAACACCCTGCCATTTTTGGAATCCACCTGGATGCAGCGTAACCGCCCGCATGAAAAAACTAAAAAACACCTAACCACCCGCAAGAAATAATTAAAAAAAAAATGTCCGCACAAGTATTAAGAAAAAAATAAAATAACCGCACGCACGAAGTATAAAAAAAATAAAACTAAATGCCCACACTAAGTATTAAGAAAAAAATAAACATAACCGCCCATACTAAGTATTAACAAAAAAACCCCCTTAAATCGCTAAACTCCCACAACAGAAACTACCTAACCCTTACACCGCCAAACCCCCACAACGCCAACTAAATAAATTACAATATTAACCCCTAAACCACCAAACCATAAAATGCCAACTAACTAAATATACTATTAACCAACCCCTAAATCGACAAACCCCCACATCGCAATAAACCTAATTAACCTATTAACCCCTAAACTGCCAACCCCCCACATCGCAATAAACCAAATTAACTTATTAACTCCTAAACCGCCAACCCCCCGCAACACAAATAACTAATTTAATTACTAAGCCCCCTAACCTAACACCCCCTAAATTAACCCCAATTACTACTAATTTACACTTAAAATAAAAAAATCCTAACAATAAATTACAAAACATTAATCTAACATTACAAAAAATAAAAAATTCTAACATTACAGAAAAAATAAACAAAACTATCAAAAATAAAATAAATGAAACCTAATCCCTATGAAAATAAAAAAGCCCCCCAAAATAAAAACACCCCCTAATCTAAACTAAACTACCAATGGCCCTTAAAAGGGCCTTTCGTAGGGCATTGCCCTAAATTAAACAACTCTTTTACGTTTAAAAAATACTAAGTCCCCCCTAACAGTAAAAACCCTGCACCCACCAAACACCCAAATTAAAAAAACCTAACACTAAAAAAAACCTAAACTACCCATTGCCCCTAAAGGGCCATTTGTATGGGCATTGTCCTTAAAAGAGCATTCAACTCTTTTACTGCCCTTAAAAGGGCATTCAGCTCTTGTACAGCCCATTAAATCCCTAATCTTAAAAATAATAAAAAAAAAAATCCTAAAACTAAGCCCCAAAGTAGACATGTGCGATTCGTTTCGTTTCGATTCGGAAATTCGGAAAATTCGGCAAATTCGGAGATTCGGATCGAACCGAATTTCCAAATTAAAATTCTGCCGAATTTTCCGAATCGAACCAAATCGAATCGATTCGTAAATTCGGATGGCCATTGGGATTACACTAGTATTGTACAGTATGTTAGGTTAACACCTAATATACAGTATAATACTAGTCTAATCCCACCTAACACTTACCGAAATGCCGAATTTACGAACCGAATCGAACCGAATCGAACCGAACCGAATTTCTTCGAATCCGAATGAATCCGAAACGAATCCGAAACAAATCGATTCAGAATTTTCCGAATTCGAATCGATCCGAACCGAACTTCGAAAAATTCCGAATCGATCCGAACCGAACCGAATTTTTTCGCCATGCACATGTCTACCCCAAAGAGGTACTCATCGTTCCTGAAGTCCGGAGGAGAAAGTCTTCCTCCAGGCAGCTTCATCATCTTCTATCTTCATCCGGAGCGAAGGCGGAGCACGCATGCGAAGAAGGGAGTGGGAGGGGGGAATCCAATGTTGGGCAAGGGATCTGGGAGGGGGAAGGGGGTAGGGTATTGAGGGGGGGCAGCTACAGTACAGAAAATTGGGAATTTTTATTTATTTATTTTTAAAAAAGGCATATTTTTTTTAACAAACTAGAGGGGGGGGAGTGTTAGAGAGCTGTTTGGGGGGCGGGGCAGGAAGATTGGGGGGTAAGGGGGATCCAACACTGCAGAATAATATATATATATATATATATATATATATATATATAAAAATATTATTTTAGTACTGCCAGTACTTAAGATGGCAGTGACAATTGTGATGTGGGGGAGGGTAGAGAGCTGTTTGAGGGGGTCAGGGAATGATCAGGGAGTGGGATGTGTCAGGTGAGATGCTGATCTCTGCACTAAAGCTAAAATTAACCCTACAAGCTACCTAATTAACCCCTTCACTGCTGGGCATAATACAAGTGTGGTGCGCAGCGGCATTTAGCGGCCTTCTAATAACCAAAAAGCAATGCCAAAGCGATATATGTCTGCTATTTCTGAACATAGGGGATCCCAGAGAAGCATTTGCAACCATTTGTGCCATAATTGCACAAGCTGTTTGCAAATAATTTCAATGAGAAACCTAAAATTGGTAAAAAGTTTGTGAAAAAGGGAACATTTTTTTTTTATTTGATTGCATTTGGCGGTGAAATAGTAGCATGAAATATACCAAAATGGGTCTAGATTAAAAATATATACATGTGAAGGGTTATTCAGGGATTCCTGACAGATTATAATTAAAAAAAAAAAAATGGTTTGGAAATAGCAAGTGTTACTTGTACTTATTGCCCTATAACTTGCAAAAAAGCAAAGAACATGTAAACATTGGGTATTTCTAAACTCAGGACAAAATTTAGAAACTATTTAGCATGGGTGTTTTTGGTGGCTGTAGATGTGTAACAGATTTTGGGGGTCAAAGTTAGAAAAAGTGTGTTTTTTTCCATTTTTTCATCATATTTTATATTCTTTTATAATAAATTATAAGATATGTTGAAAATAATGGTATCTTTAGAAAGTCCATTTAATGGCAAGAAAAAACAATAGGATGAGAGCTACTAAAATCCTATTGGCTGATTTGAACAATCAATAGGATTTCAGTAGCTCTCATCCTATTAGCTGATTTGAATTTAAAGAATAGGAATGCAAGGGACCCCATATTTAAATGCGCACCTTGAATTTGCTATTCAGTGTACGGTGGCGATTGTACAAAGAGGATCCTCCATGCTCCATGGCTCCATGGTCGCTGGCCCCTCTCCATGCCGGCTTAGTCCTGGATGAAGGAAGAGGTCCCGCTTGGAAGAAGATGTCGGCCTCTTGGAAGAAGACTTCACCACCTGGAATAGGACTTTCTCGTCCGGACTTCAGGAACGGTGAGTACCTATTTGGGGGGTCAGATCTAAGCTTTTTTTTAATTTTTGGGGGTTTGGTTTTTTAGTTTAGGAATTTATTGGGCACTCTTAAAAGAGTTAAATGGCCTTTTAAGGTCAGTAAAAGAGCTGAAGGCCCTTTTAAGGGCAATGCAAATGCCCATACAAATGCCCCTTTAGGGGCAATAATTAATTTAGGATTTTTTAGTGTTGTTTTTTTTTTTGGGGGGGGTTTGGTGGGTGGGGATTTTTACTGTTAGATGGGGGACTTAGTATTTTTTTAAGGAAAAGAGCTGTTTAACTTAAGGTAATGCCCTACAAAAGGCCCTTTTAAGGGCTATTGGTAGTTTAGTATTAGATTAGGGGGTGTTTTTTTGGGGGGGGCTTTTTTATTTTCATAAGGATTAGGTTTACTTTTTTATTTTTGATAAATTGGTTTATTATTTTATGTAATGCTAGAATTTTTTATTTTTTGTAATCATAGATTAATTTAATTTTTTATTTTTTTTATTTTTAAGTAATGTTATCTTTTTTATTTTAATTGTTTGTAATTTATTAATTTTTATTGTAGGTAATTTGGGTTAATTTAGGGGTTCTTAGGTTAGGGGGTGTTAGGTTAGGGGGCATAGTAATGTAATTAGTTATTTGCGTTGTGTAGGTTTGGCGGGTTAGGGATTAATAGTTTTATTGCGTTGTGTTGGTTTGGCGGATTAGGGGTTAATAGTTTTATTAGGATTATTGCGTTGTGTGGGTTTGGCGGTTTAGGGGTTAATAGTTTTATTAGGTTTATTGCGTTGTGTGGGTTTGGCAGATTTTGGGTTATTATTTTTATAAGGTTTGTTGCGATATGGGTTAATGGCGGATTAGGGTGCTTTGTAGGGCTGCACGATTAATCGCATATGCAATTTAAAACTGTGATTAATCGCTGTGATTTAAAAACCGTTAGAGTTGCGATTTTTTGCTAAAAAAAAATCCTCAGAAGTGGCTGTAATTCATTGATTTGTATGTGATTTCTTGCAAACCAGCTCCATCTAGTGGTTGCTTTTAGCACACATTTTTAAAATGGCTGTTTTACTTTCACTTTTTGATCTCAGAGTAGCAACCGGCCAGCCGATCAATCTGGAAGTCTAAAAGCAGAGCCCATGCAGGAATGAAGAGGAGGGAAAGCCACTTACTTATATTTCCACCTTGGGATGTTTGCAGTCTGAAACTTAGGGTATGCAAACCTCCCACACAATCTCCTGCTCTCTGAGAAACGGCTCAAATACATAGCAGATGCAGTTAAACCCACGGCTGCCAAAAAGACTAAAACTGCAGTCTCCTCTGCTGCTGGGTTAACTTAACTGCATCTACAATATATTTGATATCAGCAAGGCACAGCATTTCTGAAACGAGCAGCCCCCCACCCTTACTGCTAGTATGCATGTATTGGATTCCTGGACAGGAGCAGGGCTCATTTTCAATTTGTCAAAATAAAATGTTTTAAAAAAGAAGAAAAAAATAATATATATATATATATATATATATATATATATATATATTTATATATATATATATATATATGTGTGTGTGTGTGTGTGTATGTGTTATATATATATGTGTGTGTGTAACTGTGTATGTGATTGTATATTATATATATATATATATATATATATATATATATATATAAAATTGTGTGTGTATGTGGCTTACGCTGCTTCATTTGTTAATCATACCACTGTCCACAGTTAGAATGACTGTCCAAGAAAACATGACAATGTTGTGTGTCATAAGACCTAATAACTGGCTAGTGGCTACTATTTAATCACATCACAGGCAACAAATTTTATTTCAACTATTTTTTGTGTTGTATTTTTATGCCCCAAGAGTGTATTGGACATTGAGAAACATGTACAGTAAGATTCTGTAGTGTTAAATAAACTTTAGAATGCAAAATGAAGGTGTTATAGTCATTTATAAGAAAATCGCGATTAAATCGCAATTGCAGGGTTTTTTTTTCCAAAAAATCAAAGTTTTTTTTTTGCCCATATCACCCAGCCCTTTGCGATGTGGGTTAATGGCAGATTATGGGTTAATAGCTTTAATAGGGACTTTGCGATGTGGGTGAATGACGGACTAGGGGTTAATACATTTATTAGGTAGTTTGCAAAGTTAGGGTTGGCAGATTTAGGAGTTAATATTTTTATTAGATAGTTTACAATGTTGGGGTTCATGGATTTAGAGTTTAATACTTTTATTAGGTAGATTGCGATGTGTGTGAATGGCGGATTAGGGGTTAATAGTTTAATTATGCATATTGAGATGTGGGGGGTTGTCAGTTTCGGGGTTAATACTTTTATTATTAGTTTCGATGTGGGTTTGATGGCGGATATAGGAGTTTTACATGTCGATTTATTTTTGGGAGGCAGGTTAGACTTTTACGGGAGATTTGATATTTTTATTTTATTTTCTTAGGCGCCGGCAGTTTCTAAAGTGCCGTAAACTACTGGAGATTTAAGAAATTTGTATTAACGCTCATTTCTAGACATCGCTAGTTTATCAGACCTACGGCACTTTATGAACTGCCGCGGGGTTTATGTGATACCCCAATGTGCGAGGTGAAATTACGGGCGGCGCGGGTTTCAGCAGTTGCGCTGAAGCTTGCGCCGCATATGTAATCTCGCCCATGACCTCCTAAAATTCTGTGGGAATAGGGATCACCTTTATCACAAGACACCAAAAAAGTTGTTGCTATGGTACTCATAAACAACACACTACACCACAATACCACATTTTGGAAAGAACTTATGCTTATGCTTATGCTGAGTTTATTTGTTAAGTTTTATATGACTGGTCATATTTTTAAGTTTTGCATACACTGTGTAATAAATTTGTAATAATTACAACTTTTACCATTTGTACACCATTTGTATTAGTAAGTTAACGTACCGTTAACACCTCCATTAGACGACGGATTTTTTAAAAATCGCACCATAACAATTTTGTTGCAATGGTAACTCGAACTAACACTTTAACATTTACGTTTAATGTCTGCACTCCTTATCTTTGATCACCTCTAGAGAGAAACAAAAACAAAAATACAGTACATTGATATAATTAAATGACATTTTTTTTTATTCTTTGTTTTAATAAATTATTACATTTATTCATAATTGCTAATTGTCCTGTTTTTCCCGGGACAGTCCCATTTTTTTGGCTCACTGTCCATGCCTTTTAAGTGTGTCCCTTGTTCTATTTAGTCTGTATTTAGTTAATATTGTGTGCAGTGCAGTACTCCCACCACAGAGGGCACTGTGGCTTATGATTTAACTGTATTGATTCTAGCCTCATAGTTACTGTATGTACGTTTTTTTGCTCTAGTCTTCTTTATCTGTGCTCATCCGTTATACTGAATTTTAGCAATGTGTAGTCAGGTAATGGGAGCCATGAAATGTAAAATACTAAGGTGAATAGACAAGAATGCAATGTGTGAGGAAGCAAGGCACCTGAGTAGTGCTGCACAATTCTGAATGTGTGTAATTGTCTTTAATTAGCGGAGGCTTAAGACATCAGGTGCTTCATGTGCTGGGACTGAAATTTACAGAGCATGCACAAAATACAGATTTACTGGGGAATTTCTATGTCTATAACCCAATGCTCATAATCACTGCTGCAGCAAAGACTAAACATTCATATTTTCCCCATAAAATGCTACCTGATTGTGAAACTTTCAATAGTGTTTTAGCAGAAGTTAACCCCTTAATGACCAGTGCCGTACCCTGTACGACGCTGCTGTCCGGGGCCTCCCTCTGCCGTGATCTCGCTAAAAATAGCAAGATTGCGCTATTTCTGCATGCCCCACGAAAGTGGCATTGCAGAAATAGTCGGTCAGAGTTACCGATGCAGAGAGTTACTGGACAGTGGTGGTCTTGATCGTTGGTGGTGTGGGAGTGTTAGGAGGGAGGCGGGTGAGCGGCTCATCGCTGTAGGGGGGTGGAAGGGACGGAACTGCTACACTCCTATAAAAAACTTGGAGAGGGAAGAAGGGGGTCCTATAGTGCAGGGGGGATTAGAGGGTGGGTAAATGATCTGAGAGGGGGAGGGTAATGAGGGGGGGCAGCTACACTACAGAATTTTTTTTATTTTTAATAAAAAATATTGCTATATAACTTGGTACTGGCAGGCAACTGCCAATACCTAAGATGGTGGAAACAAGTTAGAGAGCTTTTTGGGAGGAATCAGGGAGGTGGGAAGTTAAGGGATTAATCCTACACTGAAGAAAATATTAATAATACAAACAATTAAAAATAAAAACTTCTAAAACTGCATATTGGCAGACTGTCAGCCAGTACTTAAGATGGTGTGACCAGTGTAGGGGGGAACTGTTTGAGAGGCATCAGGGAGGGATCATGGGGTGGGAAGAGTTAGGTGGGTCAGGTAAAGCTAACATTAACCTTACAAGCTACATAATTAACACCTTCACTGCTGGGAATATTAAGTGTGGTGTGCAGCTGCAATTAGCAGCCTTCTTATTACCAAAAAGCAATGGCAAAGCCATATATGTCTGCTATTTGTGAACTAAGTTGATCCCAGAGAAGCTTTTTTATTAATTTGTGCCATGATTGCACAAGTTGTTTGTAAATAAATTCAGTGAGAAACCTAAAGATTGTGAAAAAGTTAAAAAAAAAAATATTTGATCGCATTGGCAGTGAAATGGTGGCATGAAGTATACAAAAATGGGCCTAGATCAATACTTTGGGTTTTCTACTAAAAAAAATATATATAGTTTTGATAGGTACATGTAATAAAAAGGCTCTATTTCTGTTTAAATGTAGTGATGGCAAAAATTGCTCTGGACTTTTGGGGAAGTCTTAGTCTGAAATGCCCAGTCCTTAAGGGGTTAAACATAACAAACAAATCCTTAGTATATCTACATATATTGATTTCCATTCCATCAGCCCATCACAGCAGTTAGCAGCCTAAACATACTGTGGTGATATCTGTAAAATAGGTGCAAGAATCTAAAAAGCCCCCCCCCCCCAAAAAAAAGTGAATTTGATACTTTTATTTTTTTTGAACATTTAACACAGAAAAAAAAGTGAATCAGATTACATGTCTGCAAAAGGAGTTATCCTGTGCCCACAGTCTGTGAGATGATCTGACTGACCCCCTATTACTGTATATAGTGACACTGTTTAACCCACCAGTACTGTATATAGTGAGTCAGTGACACGTTCTGTAATCTGCCGGTGAGATGGCTGGCCTGAGCCTATCCACCCCAGTACTTTATAAAGAAACCACAGTAGTCTGTGACATAGTCCAGCCCCCCGTACTGTATATAGTGGTACTGTATAGTGACACTATTTACCCCCTCCCACCATGCTGTAGTAACAAGGGCTGTAATTTGCTGGTTCCACAAACATACACACACACACACACACACACACACACATACACACACAGTCATATACATACACACACATACATACATACATATACACACACACATACATGCATAAATACACACACAGTCACATACATATATACACACACACACATACATGCATAAATACACACACAGTCACATACACACATACATGCATAAATACACACACAGTCACATACACACATACATGCATAAATACACACACACATACAAGCATAAATACACACACAGTCACATACACACATACATGCATAAATACACACACAGTCACATACATAAATACACACACACACATACATGCATAAATACACACACAGTCACATACATAAATACACACACACATACATATACACACACACACGCACATACATAAATACACACACAGTCACATACATATACACACACACACATACAAGCATAAATACAAACACAGTCACATACACACATACATGCATAAATACACACACACACATACAAGCATAAATACACACACAGTCACATACACACATACATGCATAAATACACACACAGTCACATACATAAATACACACACACATACATGCATAAATACACACACAGTCACATACATAAATACACACACACACATACATATACACACACACGCACATACATAAATACACACACAGTCACATACATATACACACACACACATACAAGCATAAATACACACATAGTCACATACACACATACATGCATAAACACACACACACACATACAAGCATAAATACACACACAGTCACATACACACATACATGCATAAATACACACACAGTCACATACATAAATACACACACACACATACATGCATAAATACACACACAGTCACATACATAAACACACACACACACATACATGCATAAATACACACACAGTCACATACACACATACATGCATAAATACACACACACACATACAAGCATAAATACACACACAGTCACATACATACAAACACACACACACACATATAAACACCAATGGGTAAAACAGAAAGACTAACCCCTGTAGTCAGAGACACTATTGAAGCATCATGTCACACTCACATGATATCAGTGCAGGCAGTGGCAGGTCAACATTTGGAGGCCCAATCGCAAATGCGACCTCTGCACCCCCTGTAGTTTCCCTCCTGCCAACACTGTTACATTAATATACTTTTTACCTCTGTGATTACCTTGTATCTAAGCCTTTGCAGACTGCCCCCTTATTTCAGTTCTTTTGATAGACTTAGACTTTAGCCAATCAGTGCTGATTCATAAATAACTCCATTAGAGTAAGCACACTGTTATCTATATCAACTCATGAACTAGTGCCGTTTACCTGTGAAAAACTGTCAAAATGGACTGAGATAAGAGGCAGCCTTCAAGGCCTTACACATTAGTATATAAGACTACCTTGGTGTAGCTTTCAACAAAGAATACCAACAGAACAAAGCAAATTTGATGATAAGTAGGGATGGGCGAATGTGTAAATTTCCGAATTCGAATGTTAGAATGAATGTTATTACCGAAATTCGAATTACAAATCAAAATGTTGATACAAAAGAATATTCTTAAAAATACTATAATCAAATGCTATTTACAGTTTTCGAATGTCACTTTCAAATTCGAAATTTTTATAATTAGATTGAATATCTACATTCGAAATGTCGAATTAAACATTCTATTTAACAAATACTATTCAGAAGGTCAATAGTTTATGTGGTAGGGAATCTAGTAAATTGAAAAATAATACATACAAATATATCAATTCTAATGTTTCTATTTTTAATTTGAATATTGCATAATTCGAATATTACATTTAAAGAAAGCATTAGAAATACCATTACAAATATATAAATTCGAATTTTTCTAAATGAATATTTTCTAATGTAATCGTAAAATTCGAAACCGAACATTTGAAAATCGAATGTTAGAATGTTATGTAAACATTCGAAATTCGATTCAAACAAACGAATGTGTTAAAATTGGTTTCATTTTTCGAATGTTGCAAAACATTCGCCCATCCCTAATGATAAGTTGCAAATGTGTTTAAAATTGCATGCCCTATCTGAATCATGGAAGTTTAATTTTGACTAGACTGTCCCTTTAACAGTTTGCACTTTCAGTGAAAACCTGGTGTAATTTAGCTCTTTACGGCTTCTAATACTTTCTATGGGATGCGTTGTTATTTTGGGTAGCTGGACCCCAACTGCCGATAATTTGTTATAATGCGTCATTGGGAGCTGTCGATAAACGAAATTGCTAACGGCAGCATATTTTTTGTTTTGCAACCTCACATAAACCTAATTACAGCTCGATGAAAACGAGCACTTAGTATCTTATTTTATTGCAAGACTGTAGAAAAAATGTTGTAATGAGATGTTTAAAGGTACAGTCTACTCCACAATTTTATTGTTTAAAAAGATAGATAATCCCTTTATTACCCATTCCCCAGTTTTGCATAACCAACACAGTTATATTAATATACTTTTTACCTCTGTGATTATCTTGTATCTAAGCCTCTGCAGACTGCCCCCTTATTTCAGTTCTTTTGACAGACTTGCATTTTAGCCAGTCAGTGTCCTCTCATAAGTAACTCCACAGGCGTGAACACAATGTTATCTATATGGCACACATGAACTAGTACTGTCTAGCTGTGAAAAACTGTCAAATGCATTGAGATGAGAGGGTTTAGAAATTAGCATATGAGCCTACCAAGGTTTAGCTTTCAACAAAGAATACCAATAGAACAAAGCACATTTGATGATAAAAGTAAATTAGAAAGTTGTTTAAAATCACATGCCCTATTTGAATCATGAAAGTTTAATTTTGACTAGACTGTCCCTTTAACCTCTTTCAGCAGCAAGAGAGACTGTCATCTATATATACCTATGTGTATTAAGTTATAACCTGATCAGTTAATCTGCCATATATGGATCTATGAGTATATCCTGTTGCTTCTAATTCTGTAACTTAAAATTATTATAATTAATGATCCGTTAGCCTCCAATGCTGTTTGCCAGTTGTAACAATTTATCTTGCAAACATTATTGACTTTGGCTGGGCTCATTAGAGACCAGCTTACTGGTAATGACACATTTCCACAGAGCTAAACTAATTTATTAGTTTAGCGTCTAAAAAACAAGTCAAACTTTTAGGCATGTTTTTAAACGGCTCCTTCACATGTTTTTTGTTTTTAAAGTACAATTCATTTGTAGCGAGGAAAAAAGGCACTGCTTTGCGTCTGTTTGTTGTCGTTTTTTTTTTGGGGGGGTTGCTTCATTTTAAAGAGACATAAAACATTTTCTTTCATGAATCAGATAAAGCATACAATTTTAAACAACTTTCCAGTTTATTTCTATAATCAAATTTTCTTTGTTTTCTTGGTTTCCTTTGTTTAAAAGCAGGAAGATAAGCAGCACTATATGGTAGCAGTTTTGCAAAAATGTAATACATTAGCAAGAGCACTAGATGGCAGCACTTTTTCATGCCATGTAGTGTTCCAGACTAGTGATTTCGCAAACTTAAAATTTTCCGTTCGCGAACGGCGAACACGAACTTCCGCAAATGTTCGCGAACGGGCGAACCGCCATTGACTTCAATAGGCAGGCGAATTTTAAAACCCACAGGGACTCTTTCTGGCCACAATAGTGATGGAAAAGTTGTTTCAAGGGTACTAACGCCTGGACTGTGGCATGCCGAAGGGGGATCCATGGCAAAACTCCCACGTAAAATTACATAGTTGATGCAGAGTCTGGTTTTAATCCATAAAGGGCCTAAATCTCCTAACATTCCTAAATTGGCACTGGGCAAGTGGGCCTCGCACACACACTGGCAGGCAGGCAACTGCAATTAGATTACACTAGCAGACTGATGTTTCACAGTCAAAAAAGTTTTTTTTTTTAAATTTACACTACTGTTACACCAGATATGAGTGGTGGCACTGGGCAAATGGGCCTGGCACACATGCTGGCAGGCAGGCAACTGCAATTAGATTACACTAGCAGATTGATGTTTCACAGTCAAAAAAGTTTTTTTTTTTCAATTTACACTACTGTTACACCAGATATGAGTGGTGGCACTGGGCAAGTGGGCTTGGCAGGCAGGCAACTGCAATTAGATTACACAGGAAAAAAAAAAAACACAGACTGATGTTCTAGCCCTAAAAAGGGCTTTTTGGGGTGCTGTCCTTACAGCAGAGATCAGATGAGTCCTTCAGGACTGTAGTGGACACTGAATACACTAGCCTAGCTATCAATGTCCCTATTAAATCACCAGCAGCTACACTGTCCCTCCTCTCACTAACAATGCAGCTTCCGAATGAATCTAAAATGGCTGCTGTCTAGGAGCTGGGAGGGTCTGGGAGGAAGGGTCTGCTGCTGATTGGCTGGAATGTGTCTGCAGACTGTGAGATACAGGGTCAAAGTTTACTCAATGATGACGAATAGGGGGCGGATCGAACATCGCATATGTTCGCCCGCCGTTGCGAACGCGAACAAGCTATGTTCGCCGGGAACTATTCGCCGGCGAACTATTCGCGACATCACTATTCCAGACGCACATTTCTTATCTATATATCTCTTCAGCAAAGAATAACATGAGAATGAAGCAAATTTGATAAAAGAAGTAAATTGGAAACTTTTTTAAAATTGTCTGAATCACAAAAGAAAAAGTTTGGCTTTCATTTTGCTTTAATTAACTGACAGGAAATAGTAGAGCACATATTTAAATGCGCCCAGAAAAGCTCCACAAATAATTATTTCATGTTTATGAAAGAGCATTCAATAAACAAGGAATGTTTGTAAAATTATTCAATTAAATCTATTGATTGAAATTGCATTGATATTAAAATAATCAGGAAGTACATGTTTGTGCACAACTGATCCCTAGGGACAGGATTGTCACTGGCTTTAAAGGGCAACTACCACAACTCTATTGGTTGGGATAATGCTTCCACCTGCTTTTAGAAAAAGGGGTTAAAATGGTACATTATTTTGGACGCACAAAATAAAATGTCCCTTAAAAACTATGACAACAATTCTGCTTGTTTTTGTTTAAAAGGGACAGTCAACACCAGAATGTTTGTTGTTTTAAAAGATATATAATCCCTTAATTACCCATTCCCCAGTTTTGCACAACACACACAATTTTAATAATACACGTTTTACCTCTGTGGTTACCTTGTATCTAAGCCTCTGCAGACTGCCCCCTTATTTCAGTTCTTTTGACAGACTTGCATTTTAACCAATCAGTGCTCACTCCTCGATAAATTCCCATGCATGAGCTCAATGCTATCTATATTAAACACATGAACTAACGCCCTCTAGTGGTGAAAAACGGTCAAAATGCATTTAGATTAGAGGCGACCTTCAAGGTCTATAAATTAGCATATGAACCTCCTAGGTTTAACTTTCAACTAAGAATACCAAGAGTACAAAGCAAAATTGGTGATAAAAGTAAATTGGAAAGTTGTTTAACATTACATGCCCTATAATGAAAGTTTATTTTGGACTTGAATGTCCCTTTAAGGGACATTGTAATTCATAAAGCACATTTTCTAAATTTGTTGATCATGTCATTTTTGTATTACTTAGCTAAATATGCACCAGATTACAGGTGAAGCGAAGTATTGCAAGCAGTATAGCTATAACACTTGAACTAAATCTATACTGCTTCTGTTTTTGCTCTGAAATTACACATATTTTTTTTCTGTGCATCATGATAGTGTTCCAATGTACCCAAAGCCCCAATTAGCTGCTGGAGTGTATTAAGTTGTTTACACATAGCTCTGTTTTTCATTTTTGAAATAGCTGATTTTGTCTGTTGAAACCACCACTTATACTGAAATTTCAATGTTGCAGTACAGGCTGTAAACAAGATGTAGCAGCAAAAACAACACTCCTGGTGAGGGAGGGAGAGATATGCATAAAAATGTTAGTTTTCAATTGCTGTCTCCATGGACCTTATTACCATCTTGAAGAGAAATTATAGTGCAGACTTCACAGGTACTAAACTCATTCTCTAAGGAAAAAGGCAGAATATGGAGTTCACAAGGAAATGACAGCTGCCTCCCAAAGAAAGAGGCTCTCTGGAATACAGAATCTCACGGGGTAGAGTAAAATTAACAGGGAGAACCTGGCACAGATATACATTTTCAATGTGCAGCAAATACAAATTAAACTGATTTCTTTACAGTTTTCTTTACAGTTTAACTTGTGTGTGCTTCTTATTCAGTATACATTTTTCAGTCAGTTAAATAAGTGTATTGTAAACTTCCCCTGCTTTCTACTGGTAAGATAAATCAGTGAGACTGCAGGTGTAACAAGCTTAGGTAACATCACAAGGATTGTGAGAGAGTGTCAGACACATCCTGGAATACCCCTGTCCAGCCCAGGGAGCTTCCCTGCCCCTCCCACTTTCTGAAATGATCAGACTTACTGTATTTCACATAGGAAAAATACAAAGTGCAATGCAATATAAAAAATAAAAAAAATAAAATAAAATAAAAGAAACCCAAAAACAGATATGCAGAATATAATCCTAATTGGTTAAAGTTACACATAAACTTTTAAAATCATGACCCTAAATACACTGCTGTACACAATATCTAAATGCATGAAACGCAAAATAGATAAAGTACAAAGTTTAAATGTAATAAAACTCAAAGGACAAAATATAAAACCTATAGTAAATGAAAAAATAAAGCACAAATGCAAAACTTGTGTCATGCAGAGCTATTTTTTACTCTGCTTGTCTCTCCTTCACATCCAGATCTGCCAGGAGTGCTCCTTAGAGAGATGTAGCAAAATTTACATTCTAGAATATTATGATGGATCTTGCAGCGCTGGAGGGTCAATTAAATCTCATCAGAGCAGAGTGTTTTAGAGAATCAGGCTCTAAGTATTGCACTTTTTATATATGCAGACAGAAATAAGATAGGGAGACCTTTGTGTATAGAGAGAAAGATAGGATAAGGAGGTCTGCTCCCTCAAGCTCAGCCCATTTGAATGGGTTATGGTTTTAATTAACAAAAACAAGAATGTCATTTACAAATATAAATCAAAATGAACTAATATACCCCATACATTTCATACTCTGCAGTTTGGGTAACCAATTTCACTTATCACTTGTCCCTTAAAGGGACATTAAACCAACATTTTTCTTTCATGATTCAGATAGAGAATACCATTTTAAACAACTTTCTAATTTACTTCTATTATCTAATTTGCTTCATTCTATTGATATTCTTTCCTGAAAAGCATATCTAGATGGGCTCAGTAGCTTCTGATAGGTGGCTGCACATAGATACCTCATGTGATTGGCTCACCAATGTGCATGGATATTTATTTAACAAAGGATATCTAAAGATTGCAGCAAATTAGGTGATGGAAGTAAATTGGAATGTTGCTTAAAATTGTATTCTCTATCTGAATCATTAAATATTTTTTGGGGGTTTAATGGCCCTTTAAAGGCCAGTTCTATAAACATATTGTAGGTGATCTCCACAAGAATTAGAATCTAAATATTTAGTCGTAACAACTAATGAATTAGAGCATTTTATTTTTTGCATTAAATGACAATTTAAAGTCAACAAATAGTCATTCCTTTGCTAAGCACATTAACAGTGGCATTTTTAGGGTATCTATCACTAATAAATCAGAGGCAATTAATGGCAATTTAACCCTTCAGCACTGACTGTCTTGTAACTTCTCATTTAAGTACAAAAAAAAAAAAAAAAAAAGCTGGCTCCTATGGCAATTAAGAGATTAAAGTTTGTTTTTACAATCAGTTGAAATCTGTTATTTTTATATTTAACCCAATTCTTGTGGTGAAACTGGGCTGCGATCTTTCATTCCTCTCTGCAAACAAAGCCTCAGATTGCTGATAGCATCATGGTTGGAGGCATAAAAAAATGAGAGAATGTAAAACATTCAGGGATTGTGATTAATCAGAGCTATTTATTTGAAGTAGGCTTGCGATCACACAGACTTAAATCAGATCTGATGTCTCTCCATTCTAACTTGTCATCTCTCACCCTATACCCACTATCTGTTTCATTCAGGCATGTTAGTTTGACCTGTGGCTTTTTTTTTACTGTTTAAAATCTAGATACAATTACAAACATAGTTACATGTCTCAGAGCCCAGAAGCAAACATTAACCAATACTTTACAACCCAAAGAATGAATTCTCATTTAAAGTGACGTAATAGTTTTAAATTTGAAAAGAAGCAAGAGTAAAATGATTCTTGTGAACTATATAATTTAAGGGGCATATGTACATATGCTGGGTGTGTATTCAAACAGTGTGCCTGCTCAGAAAGCCAGGGGAGACCTAAATTATGCAAACAATGTCACTGACATGATACACTACCGGCTCTTTTAGTGGCATGGATTTTGAATGTGGGTGCACAGGGCATGCACATCATATGTAAATATGCCTCTGGACACAGTGATAGCTTTTACTTTTTCTTATACAAGTACATACCTTTTAACATTTACAGAAGTTTTTCTAGGTCTGGAAGGTGAGAGAGATGGCCACAGGTATTTTGTGGGTGGAGCAGTTTCAGGCAGGGCGGAGCCACTAGGTGTGCCATAGAATATTGTAGAGTAGTGGGCGGAGTTTGACAGACTATGGGTAGAGCCAGAGCAGCCCCTGGTTTTGATCTAGAAACCAGAGCATTCGCTCTGAAGGGGAAGCCTCGGGAGGAAGTATGGTGTAGGTACACTGCAAACGTGCTTATATTCAAAATTAAAATACAATTTTTACACATTTACATTTTTATAATTATGTTCCTTTAATGACAACCAATTTACATTAAAACCACTATGGACAAAATTTTAGTTACATATAGAAATGATGTACAATGGGTGTGGGTACCAACAAAAGCTGGCAATAAAGCTCTGTATCAAGGGTGGAGGGTTGTAAATTAGGAGGGTGGGGCTTGTTGTCCTATATAAAACAAATGAAATGTAAACATCTTACAAATGTATGGCTACAGACACCTCTAAGTATTGGGGGCCACAATAATGTTAGGGGTGTGTTGTATCCCTCAGCATCCTCACTAGAACCATTACTGTTATACACTTTCTAATATTAAAGGGACACTGAACCCAAATTTTTTCTTTCGTGATTCAGATAGAGCATGCAATTTTAAGCAACTTTCCAATTTACTCCTATTATCAAATTTTCTTCATTCTCTTGGTATCTTTATTTAAAATTCAAGAATGAAAGTTTAGATGCCGGCCCATTTTTGGTGAACAACCTGGGTTGTCCTTGCTGATTGATGGATAAATTAATCTGCCAATAAAAAAAGTGCTGTCCAGAGTTCTGAATAAAAAAAGTTAAAATAAATAAAGATAGCAAGAAAATGAAGAAAAAATAATAATAGGAGTAAATTAGAATGTTGCTTAAAATTGCATGCTCTATCTGAATAACGAAAGAAAAAAAATGTGTTCAGTGTCCCTTTAACTGCATGGTGGATACATTTGTGTAGTTACTGCATTATTCTTTATTAAAACCAGCAACTGTACATTAAAGGAACAGTCTAGTAAAAAATATACCTCATTATTCAGATAGGGCATGCAATTTAAAACAACTTTTCAATTTACTTTTATAATCAAATTTGCTTTGTTATTTTAGTATTCTTAGTTGAAAGTTAAACCTAGGTAGGCTCTATTATTTTACGGATATACACACACATAAAAGTTGCACTTACTAGATTAAAACAATTTATCAGCATATCATGTGACAATCTCCCTTTACGTTAATTCCACATAACATACTGAGTCCACTTCCCCCGCAGTAAACAAGCAAATTGTCCACAGTTACCATAAGTTTCTTATACCGCGTCTACACGTTTCAACTGCACCTCGGGCAGTCTTTCTCAAGAGTACTTAAAGTGCCATAAAACATGTTGAGATCTGTGCATATCCTAAAAGGGTTAATTAAGTAAAAGTAATTTGCATTAAAAAATTGTTTAAAAATTGCTGGCCAGTATTTCAAAATAATTTTCAAAAATAAGGAAAATAGCTACATAGCCATGCTGTCTGGAGTAGTCTGATAACCCCCCTCTCCCCCACTTATCAGTGTTTAGCATAAGAAACACAGGCATTGTATTTCACAGCAGTTTATTTGCTTCTAGGCATGCTCCAGCAGATAATGAGTGTGGATCTCTGCATTCTACCAAAGCAAAGGTAGTTATAGATACAGCCATAGAAGGAAATGTGTGGGGGGAGTTAGATCTGTGCAATTCGGAAATTTAAAAGAAAGGGTTAATCGCAAGGCACTGCAGTATAAATTTGCAGGCTAAGTAATTAAAGTGTATATTCTATTTTCTCTCTATACCAACTTGTTTTATGTCCCTTTAACGGCTGGTATCAGCCCAAAGACAGAAAGATATTCATGTGCTGCCCAGGTGGACATTGCATGTTGCCCTACTGTGCATCATGTGTAACTCATAGGTGTCCAGGAATAGATGGTTGGAGCTGGCAACCCTAACTGGCAAAGATCTGCTAATACCTAAGAAGCCAACCACTAGTAGGAGGGTGGAGGATTAAAGAGCTGCTTGGGGGGATCAGAGAGGTGGAAGGGTTGAGGAGGGATAAGTTATAACTACACTGTGAGGAAACATGAAAATAATTTCTGCCAATACCTAAGATGGTGGTGACCAGCTGTGAGGGAAGAGAGCTGTTTAGTAAAGATTGGGTAGGAGGTATCAGGGAATGGGAGGTGTCACGTAGGAGGGTAATCTCTAATCTGCAACAGAAATTAACTTTACAAGTTAATTGATTAATAACCCCTTCATTGCCAGGAATTTCAAGTATGTTGCGCAACTGCAATTAGCAGCATTTTAATTGCCAAAAAGCAATGGGAAAGCCATGCATGTCTGCTATTTCTAAACAAAGGAGATCCCAGAGAAGCTTTTATAACCATTTGTTATATGACTGCAGTAGTTGTGTGTAAAAATTTTCGGTGAAAAACCTAAAGTTTGTGAAAAAATTAACAATTTTTTTTATGTGATCGGATCTGGCGGCCAAATAGTGACATTAAATATACCAAAGTGGGCCTAGATCAATACCTTGGGTTGTCTACTGTAAAAAATATGTATAGTTTTCATGGGTAAATCAAAAGCTCTATTTCTGTTTAAACAGAGTGATTGCAAAAATGCTAAAAAAAAATCTATGATACTTTGGGCAAGTTTTTCTATGAAATTCCTGGTAGCGAAGGGGTTAAGGAATATTAAATTACCTTTAATATAGAACCCCCAAAATTATAAATACTCATGAGAAATATACTTGAATATTTGCTGTAAAATGAGAAAATCTTTGATGGTCTATTACTTAAAATAGACAGTGAACAAGAAGGAAAAACATGCTTAATCCTTCAGTATCAAACTGCAAGACTTTTGCTTTTAGAAATGTATAGGTTTCAATTCCAAATTTTAGAACAAAGGTAATATTGTGTCTTTCTTTTCCTGTTTGGTACTGAAAGAAAATATTGGACACATTGGTGACTGAATTCTAAATTAAAATCAATCTGCACACTAATTAATACAGAGGCCAATTTATTTTTGTTAAGGGGGGGAAATCGGCAATCAATGGAAGGAGCCAGGAGACCTCTTGCATTTTTACAAGTGACCGGCATAGAGTTATTTTATTAATGACCCAAAACAAAAACTCATTGCCCTCGAAGTCGGAGACCTGATAATATTTGTGTATGATATAAAGTGCTTTTCATACCTAGCACAATATCAGTTGTATGGCAATATGTTATTGTAGGAGTTAGTTTACCATCAATTCTCGTCATTCTTGACAGCCATATAGCTTAATTTACATTAGAAGTCAAGAAAAGGGGAGTCGCAACCACAGGCTACGAGTGTCGGGGTTTAAGTTTATTGACCAAACTGTGTCTGATTTCATTATGTAAGTTCTCCAGTGGCTAAGGAATATTAAAAAAATAAATTGACATATGTTTTTTAGACAATATTAATTAATATTCAGGTAGATTACAAGTTGTGCGTTCGTATTTTAACGCTGAAAAAATATCCATTTCAGCTTTAAAACAGCAACGCAGCCATTACATGTCTTATCGGTATAGCTGTACCGCAAGCCTTTTAGCTTGTAACGCAACGTCAGTCCCGCACACGTAAAAATTCCTTTTTTTTCATGGGCTTCCCATAGCGCAGCCATTACAAGTTTTGTGTTCTGGCTAAAATGCTTGCGTTACACCCTATAACAACACGATCCATACCGCCACCTGAGAGCAGTAGTTATGAGTTTTACGCAACAAAACTGTTACATAAAACTCATAGCTAAACTATTACAAAGTACACTAAACACCCATAAACTACCTATTAACCCCTAAACTGAGGCCCTCCCGCATCGCAAACACTAAAATAAAATGCTTAACCCCTAATCTGCCACTTCCGACATTGCCGCCACTAATAAAATGTATTAACCCCTATTCCGCCGCTCCCCAACATCATCACCACTATAATAAAGATATTAACCCATAGACCGCCGCCCTCCTGCATCGCAAACACTATTAAAATATTATTAACCCCTAATCTGCCGTCCACCCACATCACCCCCACTATACTAAAGTTATTAAGCCCTACACCGCCACCACTATAATAAACCTATTAACCCCTAAACCGCAAGCCCCCCACACCGCAATAAACTAATTTAAACTAGTGACCCCTAAACCTAATGCCCCCCTAACTTTATATTAAAATTACAATTTCCCTATCTTAAATTAAATTGAAACTGACTTGTCCAATTAAAAAAACTAAGTTTAAACTAACAATTAAATTAATATAACTATTAAACTAACTACCAATAAAATAAAATATATTACACATTAAAAAAATCCTAACACTACTCTAAAAATGACAAACTAATTACAAAAAATAAAAGACTAAATTACAAAAAATAACAAACACTACATTTTGAAAAATAACAAACAAAATTATCAAAAATAAAAAAGAATTACACCAAATCTAATAGCCCTATAAAAATAAAAAAGCCCACCCAAAATAAAAAAACCCTAGCCTACAATTAACTACCAATAGGGCTTAAAAGGGCCTTTTGTAGGGCATTGCCCTAAGTTAAACAGCTCTTTTACCTGAAAACAAAATACAAAGACCCCCAACAGTAAAACCCACCAACCAACCAACCCTGCAAAATAAAAAAACCTAACTCTAAGAAAAACCTAAGCTTCCCATTTGTATGGGCATTGCCCTTAAAAGGGCATTTAGCTCTTTTGCATTGCCCTGAAAAGGGCATTTAGCTCTTTTACGAAAAGCCCAAACCCTAAACTAAAAAAAAAACACCCAAAAAAGTTTTAAAAATCCTAACACTAACCCCCGAAGATCCAATTACAGTTGCTGAAGTCCCGCTTGAAAGATCTTCACCCAGTGGCTGTATCTTCATCCAGGCGGCTCCATCTTCATCCAGGCGGCATCTTCATCCAGACGGCTCCATCTTCATCCATCGCGGGACCGGCATCTTCTTCATCCCTGCGGAGTCCAGGGGAAGTTCCAAGAAGGAGGTCCAGGCAATGGTCCAAGGCGGAGGTCTAGGTGGAGGTCTAAGCCGGAGGTCCATCGATCCGCGATCGTCCGCCGCACACTGAGGATTGAAATGCAAGGAACCCCTTTTATACTGGTGGTACCATTGTGTTCCTATTGGCTGAAAAATTTGAACAGCCAATAGGATTTTAGCAGCCCTAATTCCTATTGGCTGATTCAAATTTTTCAGCCAATAGGAATGCAATGAAACCCCTAGTATAAAAGGGGTACCTTGCTTTTCAATCCTCAGTGTGCGGGGGACGATTGCATGAAGAGGACCTCCACATCAGATCGATGGACCTCCGCCTGGACCTCTGCCTTGGACCTCCGCCTGGACCTCCGCCTTGGACCTTTGCCTGGACTTTTCACCTCTGGGCATCGACCGCGCAGTCTCCACAGGGATGAAGAAGATGCCAGTCCCGCGATGGATGAAGATGGAGCCGCCTGGATGAAGATGCCACAAGGATGAAGATGGAGCCGCCGGGATGAAGATCGTTCAAACGGGACTTCAAAAACTGTGAGTACCTAAAGAGGGGTTAGTGTTAGGTTTTTTTAACCTTTTTTGGGTGGGTTTTTTTTTTTTTTTTAGTTTAAGGTTTGGGCTTTTCGTAAAATTGCTAAATGCCCTTTTCAGGGCAATGCAAAAGAGCTAAATGCCCTATACAATGCCTATACAAATGCCCTTTCCAGGGCAATGGGTAGATTAGGGTTTTTTTTTATTATTATTTTGTGGGTTTGGGGGGTGGGGGTTTGAAATGTTAGTGGGACTTTGTATTTTTTTTTTTTTTTTTTCAGGTAAAAGAGCTGTTTAACTTAGGGCAATGCCCTACAAAATTAGGTTTAATTTTTGGGGTGTTTTTTTTTAAATTTTGGGTGGGTTTTTATTTTTAGATTAGGGGTTGGGCATTTCATAAAAGAGCTGAATGCCTTTTTAAGGGCAAGAAAAATAGCTGAATGCCCTTTTAAGGGCAATGCCCATACAAATGACCTTTTCAGGGCAATGGGTAGATTAGGTTTTACTTTATTTTTATTTTGGGGGTTTGGGGGTTGGGGGTTTGTATACTGTTAGGGGGTGTATGATTTTCTTTTTTAGCAAAAGAGCCTAACTTTATGGCAATGCCCTACAAAAGGCCCTTTTACGAGCCCACAAAAGGTCATTTTAAGGGCCCTTGGTAGTTTGTTATAGATTAGGGTTTTTTGTTTTGGGGTGTTTTTTTTTTAGAATTAGAATAGGAATAATTTGTATTGTTTTGGATAATTTTGTTTGTTATTTTTTGTAAATAAATAAATAAATAGAACAAATAAAATAACTAGAACATATTTTGATATATGAAGAACAATGGAATGTGAAATATTTATATTTTCATGTTGGGTTAGCGCACATGAGAATATATGATTAGGTTTGCAAGAGAGTGGGGTGTAAGTTTTTTTTTTTCTCCGTTGACTTCTATGGGGGAATATGTAAACATACAAGCAATATTCTAAGTTTGACTTTTTGCGCTCGTGTGCGAGCGAAAACAGTTTACTTTCAACCCATAATACGAGAGCAACCTGGGACATGCAAAAAGCTTAATAAGCGCTCCACTTGTAATCTGGCCCATTATAGGTAAACAGACTGGTGCAGAAACAGAACTGCTCTGGGAGATTAAAATATAGAAGAAGATCAGGGATTGTTAAAAACAAACAACAAAAATAGCGTATTGCTTTTTGGATTTCCATCTGACAGTTGATCAGTATCAGGCACATTGTAATTGTCCATCCAGGAATGGACACCGTGCCTGAAAAGTGGTAAGTACGACTCTACTCTAACACAATAAACGACATTTAGGACCAGTGTTCCCTCTAAGGCTAAGTTGGTGAGCAGCCCAGCAGATAAACAGTTAATAAGGGAACCATACCTGGCAGTCTGCATTGTGCAGTGTTTGCTAATTGTTCTAACTAACTGTTTCACTGCTGGACCGCTCACAAAATTAGGAACACTGTCCAGGATGGCACTTGCTATGTGCAACTAAGGTTAGGCTAAGTGGTTCAGACAAAGGTCTGGGAACACATTTACAATGAGGTACAGAACAGAGAGAAGTCAAGCTCAAGCAGAGGTCTGGCAACAGACTGACATTGAGGTTCAAAATCAGCAGACTGAGGTTGACCAAGATCAGGTAACAGTCCAGCAACACAGTAGCAGAAAATTACGTAATCATCAGAGTGAGGTTGGTAATGGTCAAGAAAAGGTCCATCAACGTCCAGCAAAATACTAACAGTGTGGTACAAGATCAGCAGGCCAATGTGTACTCAAAGTCAAGAAAATACAGTGAAACAAACACAAATAGTGCCCCCAGTATATGAATACAAAAAACATACCTGACACATGAGAGAGTGTATAAAAAAATAAAAATCACGATTCGCTTAGTAACAATAGTTTCAGAAGACAAGCATGTTGCTAGGACATGGGAGCCAGCATGACCCCAGTAGATGATTTTTTTACGCCTCAAGTATATATTTAATAAAGTCTGTGAGTTTATAAGAGTGATAGTCACCCGACCTAACACAGCTTGTGATTTTCAGTGACTCTGAGAGTCGTAAAAGACTAGGAGTGACTTTAAGTTTCAAGCCCAGTGAATGTGACTTGCTTTCTTCATCTTTTAAAAATGAAATAATGAAATTGGAAATATATATTTTTATATATACAGTATATACATACATTTCTGTATGTGTGTATATGTAATATATATATATATACATACTGTGTGTGTGTATATGTAATTGCATGCAACATCCTACTTAACTTCCTATAATAATAAGATTTCCCAGCCTTCCAGCATTATACAAGATTATTGACCTAAATTATGAGCTCCCGCTTCCCCACTGTCACTCCTTCTATGATTAACATTGTCTTCTTTTTTTTTCTATGTCTTTCTCTTTAACATCACAATTACACAAAGTGAAATTAAAGTTAAAGGGACAGTCTACTCTAAAATTGTTATTGTTTAAATAGATAATCTCTTTCGGCTAGATTACGAGTTTTGCGTTATGAGTAAAAAAGCAGCGTTAAGGCTCATAACGCTGCTTTTTTACTACCGCTGTTATTACGAGTCTTGTAGGTACATCTGTCCCGCACACTTTTTTGGCTGTACCGCAAATTAATTTACGCAATTTTCGTAAAGTCTTTGTTCAATGGGACTTCCATAGCTTCGGTATTACAAGTTTTTTGTTTTTTTTTAGGCCAAAAAGTGAGCGGTACAGCCTATCCCGCAAGATTCGTAATGCATTCAAGTCAGAAGTTATGAGTTTTACACTACAAAGCCGTATCATAAAACTCATAACTAAAGTACTAAAAAGTACAGTTACATATATAAACTACCTATTAACCCCTAAACCGAGGCCCTCCCGCATTGCAAACACTATAATAACATTATTAACCCCTAATCTGCCGCTCCCGACATCGCCGCCACTATAATAAACATATTAACCCCTAAACCGCCGCACTCCCACATCACAAACACTAGTTAAATATTATTAATCCTTAATCTGCTGTCCCTAACATCGCCGCCACCTACCTACATTTAATAAACCCCAAATCTGCCGCCCCCAACGTTGCCGCCACTATACTAAAGTTATTAACACCTAAACGTAAGTCTAACCCTAACCCTAACACCCCCTAACTTAAATATGATTAAAATAAATATAAATAAAACCTACTATTAATAACTAAATAATTCCTATTTAAAACTAAATACTTATCTGTAAATTAAACCCTAAGGCCTAGATTTAGAGTTCGGCGTTAGCCGTGAAAACCAGCGTTAGAGGCTCCTAACGCTGGTTTTAGGCTACCGCCGGTATTTGGAGTCAGTGATTAAAGGGTCTAACGCTCACTTTTCAGCCGCGACTTTTCCATACCGCAGATCCCCTTACGTCAATTGCGTATCCTATCTTTTCAATGGGATCTTCCTAACGCCGGTATTTAGAGTCGTTTCTGAAGTGAGCGTTAGAGCTCTAACGACAAAACTCCAGCCGCAGGAAAATAGCAGGAGTTAAGAGCTTTCTGGGCTAACGCCGGTTCATAAAGCTCTTAACTACTGTACCCTAAAGTACACTAACACCCATAAACTACCTATGCACCCCTAAACCGAGGTCCCCCCACATTGCCGCAACTCGATTACATTTTTTTAACCCCTAATCTGCCGACCGCAACCTACGTTATACTTATGTACCCCTAATCTGCTGCCCCTAACACCGCCGACCCCTGTATTATATTTATTAACCCCTAACCTGCCCCCCACAACGTCGCTGCCAGCTACTTACAATAATTAACCCCTAATCTGCCGACCGCAAAGCGCCGCCACCTACGTTATCCTTATGTACCCCTAATCTGCTGCCCCTAACACCGCCGACCCCTATATTATATTTATTAACCCCTAATCTGCCCTCCCTAACATCGCCGACACCTAACTTCAATTATTAACCCCTAATCTGACGACCGGAGCTCACTGCTACTATAATAAATGGATTAACCCCTAAAGCTAAGTCTAACCCTAACACTAACACCCCCCTAAGTTAAATATAATTTTAATCTAACGAAATTAATTAACTCTTATTAAATAAATTATTCCTATTTAAAGCTAAATACTTACCTGTAAAATAAACCCTAATATAGCTACAATATAAATTATAATTACATTGTAGCTATTTTAGGATTAATATTTATATTACAGGTAACTTTGTAATTATTTTAACCAGGTACAATAGCTATTAAATAGTTAAGAACTATTTAATAGTTACCTAGTTAAAATAATAACAAAATTACCTGTAAAATAAGTCCTAACCTAAGTTATAATTAAACCTAACACTACCCTATCAATAAATTAATTAAATAAAATATCTACAATTACCTACAATTAACCTAACACTACACTATCAATAAATAAATTAAATACAATTGCTACAAATAACTACAATTACATAAACTAACTAAAGTACCAAAAATAAAAAAGAACTAAGTTACAAAAAATAAAAAAATATTTACAAACATAAGAAAAATATTACAACAATTTTAAACTAATTACACCTACTCTAAGCCCCCTAATAAAATAACAAAGACCCCCAAAATAAAAAAATTCCCTACCCTATTCTAAATTAATAGAGTTAAAAGCTCTTTTACCTTACCAGCCCTGAACAGGGCCCTTTGCGGGGCATGCCCCAAGAAAATCAGCTCTTTTGCCTGTAAAAAAAAACATACAATACCCCCCCCAACATTACAACCCACCACCCACATACCCCTAATCTAACCCAAACCCCCCTTAAATAAACCTAACACTAAGCCCCTGAAGATCTTCCTACCTTGTCTTCACCATCCAGGTATCACCGATCCGTCCTGGCATCCGGTGCTGAAGAGGTCCAGAAGAGGCTCCAAAGTCTTCCTCCTATCCGGCAAGAAGAGGACATCCGGACCGGCAAACATCTTCTCCAAGCGGCATCTTCGATCTTCTTCCATCCGGTGCGGAGCGGGTCCATCTTGAAGCAGCCGACGCGGATCCATCCTCTTCTTCCGGCGTCTCCCGACGAATGACGGTTCCTTTAAGGGACGTCATCCAAGATGGCGTCCCTCGAATTCCGATTGGCTGATAGTATTCTATCAGCCAATCGGAATTAAGGTAGGAATATTCTGATTGGCTGATGGAATCAGCCAATCAGAATCAAGTTCAATCCGATTGGCTGATCCAATCAGCCAATCAGATTGAGCTTGCATGCTATTGGCTGTTCCGATCAGCCAATATAATGCGAGCTCAATCTGATTGGCTGATTGGATCAGCCAATAGGATTGAACTTGATTCTGATTGGCTGATTCCATCAGCCAATCAGAATATTCCTACCTTAATTCCGATTGGCTGATAGAATACTATCAGCCAATCGGAATTCGAGGGACGCCATCTTGGATGACGTCCCTTAAAGGAACCGTCATTCGTCGGGAGACGCCGGAAGAAGAGGATGGATCCGCGTCGGCTGCTTCAAGATGGACCCGCTCCACACCGGATGGAAGAAGATCGAAGATGCCACTTGGAGAAGATGTTTGCCGGTCCGGATGTCCTCTTCTTGCCGGATAGGAGGAAGACTTTGGAGCCTCTTCTGGACCTCTTCAGCACCGGATGCCAGGACGGATCGGTGATACCTGGATGGTGAAGACAAGGTAGGAAGATCTTCAGGGGCTTAGTGTTAGGTTTATTTAAGGGGGGTTTGGGTTAGATTAGGGGTATGTGGGTGGTGGGTTGTAATGTTGGGGGGGGTATTGTATGTTTTTTTTTACAGGCAAAAGAGCTGATTTTCTTGGGGCATGCCCCGCAAAGGGCCCTGTTCAGGGCTGGTAAGGTAAAAGAGCTTTTAACTCTATTAATTTAGAATAGGGTAGGGAATTTTTTTTATTTTGGGGGTCTTTGTTATTTTATTAGGGGGCTTAGAGTAGGTGTAATTAGTTTAAAATTGTTGTAATATTTTTCTTATGTTTGTAAATATTTTTTTATTTTTTGTAACTTAGTTCTTTTTTATTTTTGGTACTTTAGTTAGTTTATGTAATTGTAGTTATTTGTAGCAATTGTATTTAATTTATTTATTGATAGTGTAGTGTTAGGTTAATTGTAGGTAATTGTAGGTATTTTATTTAATTAATTTATTGATAGGGTAGTGTTAGGTTTAATTATAACTTAGGTTAGGATTTATTTTACAGGTAATTTTGTAATTATTTTAACTAGGTAACTATTAAATAGTTCTTAACTATTTAATAGCTATTGTACCTGGTTAAAATAATTACCAAGTTGCCTGTAAAATAAATATTAATCCTAAAATAGCTACAATATAATTATAATTTATATTGTAGCTATATTAGGATGTATTTTACAGGTAAGTATTTAGCTTTAAATAGGAATAATTTATTTAATAAGAGTTAATTAATTTCGTTAGATTTAAATTATATTTAAGTTAGGGGGGTGTTAGTGTTAGGGTTAGACTTAGCTTTAGGGGTTAATCCATTTATTATAGTAGTGATGAGCTCCGGTCGTCAGATTAGGGGTTAATAATTGAAGTTAGGTGTCGGCGATGTTAGGGAGGGCAGATTAGGGGTTAATACTATTTATGATAGGGTTAGTGAGGCGGATTAGGGGTTAATAACTTTATTATAGTAGCGCTCAGGTCCGCTCGGCAGATTAGGGGTTAATTATTGTAGGTAGGTGGAGGCGACGTTGTGGGGGGCAGATTAGGGATTAATAAATATAATATAGGGGTCGGCGGTGTTAGGGGCAGCAGATTAGGGGTACATAAGGATAATGTAAGTAGCGGCGGTTTACGGAGCGGCAGATTAGGGGTTAATAATAAAATGCAGGGGTCAGCGATAGCGGGGGCGTCAGAATAGGGGTTAATAAGTGTAAGGTTAGGGGTGTTTAGACTCGGGGTACATGTTAGAGTGTTAGGTGCAGACGTAGGAAGTGTTTCCCCATAGGAAACAATGGGGCTGCGTTAGGAGCTGAACGCTGCTTTTTTGCAGGTGTTAGTTTTTTTTTCAGCTCAAACAGCCCCATTGTTTCCTATGGGAGAATCGTGCATGAGCACGTTTTTGAGGCTGGCCGCGTCCGTAAGCAACTCTGGTATCGAGAGTTGCATTTGCGGTAAAAATGCTCTACGCTCCTTTTTTGGAGCCTAACGCAGCATTTTTTTGAACTCTCGATACCAGAGTTAATTTTATGGTGCGGCCAGAAAAAAGCCCGCGGAGCGTTAACAGCCCATCTACCGCCAAACTACAAATCTAGGCCTAAGATAGCTACAATATAACTAATAGTTACATTGTAGCTAGCTTAGGTTTTATTTTTATTTTTCAGGCAAGTTTGTATTTATTTTAACTAGGTGGAATAGTTACTAAATAGTTATTAACTATTTACTAACTACCTAGCTAAAATAAATACAATTTTACCTGTAAAATAAAACCTAACCTGAGTTACACTAACACCTAACCTTACACTACAATTAAATAAATTACCTAAATTAAATACAATTAACTAAATTAAATACAAATACCTAAATTACAAAAAAAAACAACTCTAAATTACACAAAATAAAAAACAAATGACAAGATATTTAAACTAATTACACTAATCTAATAGCCCTATTAAAATAAAATAAAAAAACAAAATAAAAAAACCCTAGCCTAAGCTAAACTACCAATAGCCCTTAAAAGGACCTTTTGCGGGGCATTGCCCCAAAGAAATCAGCTCTTTTACCTGTAAAGAAAATACAAACAACCCCCCAACAGTAAAACCCACCACACACACAACCAACCCCCCAAGTAAAACCCTAACTAAAAAAACCTAAGCTCCCCATTGCCCTGAAAAGGGCACTGATTGGAACAGCCAATAGAATGCGAGCTCAATCCTATTGGCTGATTGGATCAGCCAATAGGATTGAAGTTCAATCCTATTGGCTGATTGCATCAGCCAAAAGGATTTTTTCAACCTTAATTCCGATTGGCTGATAGAATTCAATCAGCCAATCGGAATCTAAGGTACTCCATCTTGGATGACGTCACTTAAAGGAACCTTCATTCATCGGGTCCTTTTAAGGGCTATTGGTAGTTTAGTTTAGGCTAGGGGTTTTTTTTTATTTTGGGTGGGGGCTTTTTTTCAATTTTATAGTTCTATTAGATTATGTGTAATTAGTTTAAATATCTTGTAATTTGTTTTTTATTTTGTGTAATTTAGTGTTTTTTTTTGTAATTTAGGTATTTGTATTTAATTTAGTTAATTGTATTTAATTTAGGTACTTTATTTAATTGTAGTGTAAGGTTAGGTGTTAGTGTAACTCAGATTAGGTTTTATTTTACAGGTAAATTTGTATTTATTTTAGCTAGGTAGTCAGTAAATAGTTAATAACTATTTAGTAACTATTCTACCCAGTTAAAATAAATACAAACTTGCCTGTAAAATAAAAATAAACCCTAAGCTAGCTACAATGTAACTATTAGTTATATTGTAGCTAGCTTAGTGTTTATTTTATAGGTAAGTATTTAGTTTTAAATAGGAATTATTTAGTTATTAATAATAGGTTTTATTTAGATTTATTTAAATTATATTTAAGTTAGGGGGTGTTAGGGTTAGAGTTAGACTTAGGTTTAATAACTTTAGTAAAGTGGCGGCGACGTTGGGGGCGGCAGATTAGGGGTTAATAAATATATGTAGGTGGCGGCGATGTTAGGGGCGGCAAATTAGGGGTTAATAATATTTATATAGTGTTTGAGATGTGGGAGTGCGGCGGTTTAGGGGTTAATATGTTTATTATAGTGGCGGCGATGTCCGGAGTGGCATATTAGGGGTTAATGAGTATAATGTAGGTGTCTGCGATGTCGGGGGTGGCAATTAGGGGTTAATAAGTATAAGATTAGGGGGGTTTAGACTCGGGGTTTATGTAAGGGTGTTAACGTACAACCAGCTCACCGCTGACTTAAGCAGCGCTGGTATTGGAGTGCGCTATGGAGCTCAATTTTGCTCTACGCTCACTTCTTGCCTTTTAAAGCTGGGTTTATAAAAACCTGTAATACCAGCGCTGTAGGAAAGTGAGCGGTGACAATAACGTGCAAGTTAATACCGCACCCCTCATACCGCAAAACTCGTAATCTAGCCGTTAATTTCCTACTCCCCAGTTTTGCATTACCAACACTGTTATATTATTAGGGACATAAAATAAGTTGGGATAAAGACAAAATATAATAATATGTACTTAATTACTTTACCTGCAAATTTATACTGCAGTGCCTCACCATTAACCATTTATATTAAGTCCCTGAATCATACAGCTCTAACTCTCCCCACACAATTCCTTTTATGGCTGCATCTATGTCCAACTTTAATTTGGTAGAATGCAAGACTTTAACACTCATCTGCTGGAGCATGCCTAAAAGCAAATAAGCTGCTGTGAACTCCGTTGAAATACCATGCCTGTGTTTCCCATGTTAAACAAGGGGGGGGTGGATCAGACAACTAAAGACAGCATGGCTATGTAAGTCATTTTGCTTATTTTAAAAAATTATTTAAAATACTTGCCATCAAATTTATAACAATGTTTTATGCAAACTATGTTTTACTCAATTAGCTCTTTTAGGATATGCACAAATCTCAACATGTTTTATGGCACTTTAATACACTTTTTACCACTGTGATTACCTTGTATCTAAATCTCTGCAGACTGCCCCCTTATTTTAGTTGATTTGACAGACTTACATTGCAGCCAATCAGTGTTGACTCATAAATAACTCCACAAGAGTGAGCACAATGTTATCTATATTGCACACAAGATCTAGCACTGTCTAGCTGTGAAAAAACTGTTTAAATGCACTTAGATAAGAGGCGGCTTTTAAGGGTTTAGAAATTAGCATCTGAGCCTACATAGGTTTAGCTTTCAACTGCGAATACCAAGAGAACAAAGCAAATTTTTATAATAAAACTAAATTGGAAAGTTGTTTAAAATTGCATGTCCTATCTGAATCATGAAAGTTTAATTTTGGCTAGACTGTCCCTTTAAACCAGGTATTTTCCTCTTTACTTCAAAAAGTACTCATCTAATTAACCTTGAATACTCAACTGTCATGTTTGGTTGAATCATTACAAAGCTGTAAACATTTGGAAAATGTAACATAGAACACTCAATAAAAACTAAACTGTAATGTGCAACCATAATACGATGAACATGAAACAAATATACTTTGCAAAAACCATCATACAGCAAAAGCAAAGGTATATAGAGTAAAATGTTAATGTTGAGGGAGGAATTGTCTACATGGTAGAAAATTTGGACCTTTGTGTTTAATTAATTCAAATTCAGCTTTTGGTTTTGTTTGTAGATATATAAGGCTAGATTACAAGTTTTGCGTTAGAGGCTATGCGGTGCAAACGAGCAGTTTTCTCTCACCGCTCACTTAGCTACAGCGCTGGTATTACGTATTTTTACAAACCCGTCGTTAGAAGACAAGAAGTGAGCGTTGATCAAAGTTTTGCTCATTACCGCACTCCAATACCAGCACTGCTTAAGTCAGCGGTGAGCTGGTCGTACGTGCTTGTGCACAATTTCCCCATAGGAATCAACGGGGAGAGCCGGCTGAGAAAAAGTCCAACACCTGCAAAAAAGCAGCGTAAAACTCACTAACGCAGCCCCATTGATTCCTATGGGGAATAAAATTTATGTCTACACCTAACACCCTAACATGAACCCAGAGTCTAAAGACCCCTAATCTTACACTTATTAACCCCTAATATGTTGCCCCCGACATCGCCGACACCTGCATTATATTTATTAACCCCTAATCTGCCGCTCCGGACACCGCCGCCACCAACATTATACTTATGAAGAAACAAATAAACAAACGAGCAGTGAGCTCTTTTTTGCCCTCACCGCATATGATAGTACTTCCGGTATTCGGCACACAGGAGAGTGGGGATGACGTATTAGTCATATGAGCCAGTAAGGGAACAGCAGCGTATCCGTCCTATACGCCAGATAAACAGGTAATCCAAAATACAAAGAGTAGTTCCAATACCGGTATAGGATAAAATGTTCCAACTTTATTCTTCATGCATAAAAACAGCAAAAAGGCAAGCACAGCACAAACTGACCAAGACTTACATTCAAATAATTTTACATTATTTTAATGTAAGTCTTGGTCAGTTTGTGCTGTGCTTTAGCTGGACTGTACTTTGCCTTTTTGCTGTTTTTATGCATGAAGAATAAAGTTGGAACATTTTATCTTATACCGGTATTGGAACTACTCTTTGTATTTTGGATTATACTTATGAACCCCTAATCTGCTGCCCCCAACATCGCAGACACCTACATTATATTTATTAACCCCTAATCTGCCGCCCCCAATGTCGCCGCCACGTACCTACACTTATTAACCCCTAATCTGCTGCCCCCAATGTTGCCGCCAATATACTAAATATATTAACCCCTTAACCTAAGTCTAACCCTAACACCCCCTAGCTTAAATATAATTTAAATAAATCTAAATAAAATTACTATAATTAACTACTTTATTCCAATTTAAAACTAAATACCTATAAAATAAACCCTAAGCTAGCTACAATATAACTAATAGTTACATTGTAGCTAGCTTAGGGTTTATTTTTATTTTACAGACAAGCTTGTATTTATTTTAACTCGGAACAATAGTTATTAAATAGTTATTAACTATTTAATAACTACCTAGCTAAAATAAATACAAAAGTACCTGTAAAATAAAACCTAACCTAAGTTACAATAACACATAACACTATACTATAATTAAATAAATTTACTAAATTAAATACAATTGCCTAAATTAAATTAAATTAGCTAAAGTACAAAAACCCCCCACTAAATTACAGAAAATAATAAACAAATTACAGATATTTAAACTAATTACACCTAATCTAATAGCCCTATCAAAATAAAAAAGCCCCCCCAAAATAAAAAAAACCCTAGCCTAAACTACCAATAGCCCTTAAAAGGGCCTTTTGCGGGGCATTGCCCCAAAGTTATCAGCTCTTTTAACTATAAAAAAAAAAAAAATACAAACAACCCCCCCAACAGTAAAACCCACCACCCACACAACCAACCCCCCAAATATAATACTATCTAAAAAAACTAAGCTCCCCATTGCCCTGAAAAGGGCATTTGGATGGGCAATGCCCTTAAAAGGGCAGTTAGCTTTTTTGCAGGCCCAAACCCTAACCTAAAAATAAAACCCACCCAATACACCCTTAAAAAAACACTAACCCCCTGAAGATCGACTTACAGTTCTGAAGACCGGACATCCATCCTCCAGGAAGCTGCAGAATTCTTCATCCAACTGGGCCAAAGTCCTCAATGAAGCTGGGAGAAGTCTTCATCCAAGCCGGGCAGGAGTGGTCCTCCAGACGGGCAGAAGTCTTCATCCAGATGGCATCTTCTATCTTCATCCATCGATGCAGAGTGGCTCCATCTTCAAGACATCCGATGTGGAGCATCCTCTTCATCCGATGACTACCCAATGAATGGTGGTTCCTTTAAGTGACGTCATCCAAGATGGCGTCCCTTAGATTCCGATTGGCTGATAGAATTCTATCAGCCAATCGGAATTAAGGAAGAAAAAATCCTATTGGCTGATGCAATCAGCCATTAAGATTGAAGTTCAATCCTATTGGCTGATCCAATCAGCCAATAGGATTGAGCTTGCATTCTTTTTTTTTAAACTTTTATTTATCAAACGAGGGTTACCATGTGGAGATATCTCTCCCATAAGTCACAGAATATATAAAACCAATAATATGTTACAATTGCATGTTTCCATTTGGATACTGGGGTTACTCTGCTGCAAGTGCAGCTCTTACATTCAGCTTCTCTGGAGTTACGCCCAGAGTCTTTTCTCTTAAAGCAAAAGGAGTTTTCAATCTGTGTCTTGGGAGTTAGTCTTTTTGCTGCAATTGTCCATGGTAGGCCCCTCTTTTCCTTTTTTCCTCTCTCCTTCCTCTCCCCTACCTCCCCCCTCCCCTACCCAACTCTCTCAAATAATACAATGTTCAATAATAACAAAATAAGAATAGTAATAATCAGAACCGAGCTCAATCTCATCTCTTCATTGATCACGTTGAGATCCTTACAGTATACCATAGTTAGGTCTCTTTCTCTCCCCTGGGCAGTAGCGAAAAGACAGACCTTATAATGTGTGAGCAGATGTCCACTACCTCATCTTTCATGTTTATCTTCATATAAAAAATCCCATTTGTCTCTCAGGTGTTGTTCTAATAAGACTTCTGTGTTCATGAGGGGGAATAAAAGCTGTGTTTGCATAGTGATCTGTAGAGTGCGTATGTAAGGTTCCCATTTTTTCATAAAGGGTCTGGTTCTCAACTGTACGTCCCTTAGGGTGTCTGCTGCTTCGTATGTAACCTGCTTGTGCATACTTGTCTTAAGTTGTGATAGTGTAGGGGTCCCTGGACTCAACCAATTTTTGAATATGAGTTTCCTGGCCTGTAGGACAATGTTTGTGATCACTTTTTTTAGGGAGTTAGGTGTCAAAGCTGGGGCCTCTAAGAATACTATCAGTTTGGGGGAAACCGTCACTTCAATGTGGAACATGGCTTTTATCCAGTATGCTATCATGCCCCAGAATTTCCGTATCATAGGGCAATTCCACAGCAAGTGCGGCAAGTCCGCATCTGCTGTTTTGCATTTCTTACAGTGACCGTCTGCATCTGGTCTCCATTTTTTGAAGATTTTGGGTGGTATGTATGCTGCTTGCAACAGTCTGGTGTGTGAGTCTCTAGCAGTCGCTGATAAAGTTGCTCCTCTTGCATATTGTATGCTGCGCTGTACCACGTCTGTTGTAATTTCAGTGTCTAGGGTGTTTGTCCATGTGTCACTAATATGTGTGACTGTGGCTACGTTTGTTGGTTTCATGTGTAGTTTGTAAGTTGGGGATATAGACGTACCACCCTGTACTGTCTTATGTAGCAGTCTGTTTATGTCTGAGTTTTGGTCAGTAAGTTCTGTATTTCGCAGTAGGTCATGAGTGTAGTGTCTCGCTTGTAGATATGCAAAGTGGTGTGTGCGGAGCAGGTTGAATTGGGTCTGTAGTTCTTGAAAGGGTCTAACCGTCATGTCCAACCCATTTATTAATTGGGACACGGAGGTCAACCCCCTGGTCTCCCATGTGGCAAACACTGGGGAATCAATCCCTGCGGGGAATCCTGGATTACCTCTCAAAGGGAGGTATTTCGTGTAGTTAGGGTTAAATAGAGATCTCTTGCATAGTTTCCACCAAGCACGGAGGGGTTGGAATAAAAGTGGGTAATTTTTAACTAACTTGAGTGTGTGTGTCGGCGCCATGTGTGGGAGTGCCTGCAAGGACCATGGAGCCGTAACCTGCTGTTCAAGCTCTGGCAAGGTGAAGTGTCTTTTCTTTGTCAACCAGTCTAGTACATATTTAATTTGGGCTGCCTCGCAGTATGCTTCAAGGTTGGGGACAGCTAAGCCCCCCGAGGTAACCTCTGCCATCAGTCTAGAAGAATTTATTTTGTGTTTTTTCCCTGCCCATATGAAAGAAAGCATTGCTTTGTTGAGTGTCTGTAGGTCTGCTTTATGGATGTTGTGAGGTACCATCTGAAACAAGTACAGGAGTTTCGGGAATATGATCATCTTGACGAGCGCGATCCTACCAGGTAGCGCTACCGGCAGTCTACCCCATCTGAGCAGCATCTCCTGGAGTTCCTTTACCAGGGGACGATAGTTAAGATGGTACCACTCCCCGGGATTTCGGGATAGTTTGATTCCCAAGTATTTGAAGGAATGGGTGACTTGTTTAAAACTGTATGGTAGAGCGGTGCAGGGTGATCTCGGGAGCAGCCAAGCAAGCTCCGATTTGTCGGTGTTTATTTTGTAGCCAGAGATCTGGCTAAACTGGTGTATAATTTGCATGGCGTGGGGGATGTTCGTTTTTGGATTTTGTAAGTATAGGATCATGTCATCTGCAAAGAGAGACAGATGGCACTGGACTTTACCCACCCACAGTCCCTCCGACTCTGCTCTAATCTTGATGGCTAGGGGTTCAATGGCAATGTCAAAAAGGAGGGGTGACAGTGGACATCCCTGTCTTGTTCCCCTACCCAGTCGGAAGGAGGGCGAGGGAGTTCCGTTAATCAAGATTGAGGCATGGGGGTTCGCGTACAGGGATTTAATTGTGTTTGCAAAAAGGCCTTTGATACCGAACCTATCTAGAGTGCTAAAAAGATGGTCCCAGAGGACCATGTCAAAGGCCTTTTCCGCGTCTATAAGCACAGCGCAAGCTTCCATGTCCTCGTCTCCACCCTCTCTGGTTTGGTTCCAAAAGTGGGTCAGTATAAATTGGAGCTTACGAATGTTTAACACCGAGGATCTACCCTTCACAAACCCCGTTTGGTCTTGGTGTATCAGCGAGGGTAGGGCCACCGCGAGTCTATCCGCCAGGATTTTGGTTAGTAGTTTGTAATCCTGATTTAACAGGGATATTGGGCGGTAGGATTGAGTAAGTAATTTGTCTCTGCCTTCCTTGGGGATCACACAGATGTTAGCTTCTGTGAAACGGGTAGAGATCTCTCCCTTCATGATTTTATTGAAGAGAGTGGTGAGTGTTGTCACCACCTCCTCTTTCACTAGTTTGTAAAATTCCCCTGGTAGTCCATCTGGACCTGGGGTCTTGTCGAGAGGCAGGGTGTTTATGGCCTTCATTGTTTCCATCTCTGAAATGGGTGCGTTAAGGAGGGTTAGATGTTCGTCTGAGATGGTGGGGTTGCGTATGGTTTCCCAGAAGGATGTTTTTTGTGTTTTGTCTATTGTTTCCCCATTGTACAGGGATTTGTAATAACTCATGAAAGCAGCTTGTATCTGCGGTGTGGTAGTGTGGATAGCATTCCCTACCTTGATGGCACCTATATACTTGTTAGGTTTAGCAAACTTAGTGAGTCTAGCTAGGAGCTTTCCTGTCTTATCTCCATGTCTGTAGAATTTTGCTTGAACTGCTGTCATCTCCCTGACAGTGTTCTGGTGTAGTGACAGGTCTCTAAGTGCTTTTGCGTCAGTGTAGTGTCGTTTCGTCGTTGGATTTGGGTTTCGTAAGTATTTGTTCCTAGCGCTAATCACCCTTCTCAGATGGTTTTCACTTTTTTGTTTTAGACGTTTTAACCTGCTGATTGTGTAGGAGGATATAAGACCCCTCATCACTGCCTTTCCCGCCTCCCAGAGCAGTAAGGTGTCATGTCGGTGTATGGAGTTCAGATTCACATAAGTTTTCCATTCTCCCGCGAGAAATCTCTTGAAATTTATGTCCCCGTACAGGTACGTCAGGAAGAACCACCTACGGGGTCCCTCTCTATTTGGAGCAAGATTAAGTTTAAGGCTAATGGGGGCATGGTCTGATATGGTCGCGACATCTATGGTAGTGTTGGTAATCTGTTGTCCCAAGGAGTGTGTTGTTAGGAATAGATCTATTCTGGATAGGGTGTCTTTGGCTGGGGTAGTGCAAGTGTAGCTTCTTTCCTCTGGGTGCTTATCTCGCCATATGTCTGTCAATGCCAAAGAGTGTTTGAATTTAGACAAGGTCAGGGAGTCTCTCCTTGCGTTTCTATAGGTCCTGTTATGTCTTGCTGCTGAATTAGGGTCTCTGAATCTGTCTGCTGGGGTTTGAGGTGCTATATTATAATCTCCCCCCAGAATCATCGGAGAGTCAGCAAACTTTGTTATGACAGTGCTAAAAGTTCTCCAGAAGTCTCTTTTATCAATGTGTGGGCCATAGACCCCTCCTACGATAATGTGTTTATGTTTGAGTTCGATTTTTGTTAACACATATCTACCCTCGGGATCTGTCAGATGTTTTACTATAGTGTAGTCTAGATTTTTTCTAAAGAGGATAGCTACCCCTCTGGCCCTTTTCCCTTCGTACGTGGTGTGGATAACTTCTCCCACCCACCCTTGTTTTAGTTTCTGATGTTCTGCGTTAGTCAAGTGGGTTTCTTCCAGTATTGCTATGTCTGTATGTTGGTTTCTCAAATATTTTAGAATGGTTTTTCTTTTGATGGGGGACGTAATGCCTCCAACATTCCAAGAGACCACTTTCATGATGGAGCCTGTAGGGTGTATGTAATGAGTATGTAAGAATGTGGTAGGAGGAAAATAGACTAGTTCTGTCTTTCTCACTTACCGCCAGCTGCTCAGGGGAGAGTATGTGTAGCTATCAAGGTGTTCTATAGTAGCTTTATTACTGATCAGCTCTCTGCAAGGTTAAACAACAAATTAGTACAGTAGATATATACAGACACATATATTATCTTACTTCCTTCTACAATTATTGATTTACACCCGCTGATTCTGGCTCGTTTTGATTTTAAACAGTAATTAAACTTGTAAACTTTCCAACTTTCAAACTTCACAAAATCCCAAAAGCCCTCCCCCCCTCCCCATTCTTGAAAAGGATATATATGCAGTATTTAGCACCATTTTCAGGGCATTATGTCCCTCCAGTCGGCTTTAGTAGGTTAAATAGTCCTAAGTGAAAGTTTCTAAGTCTCGCTTGGCTTTGTCTTGCTTCAGGTGTCGTCGTCTTCATCTTGCTGGACTTGCTGTGTTCGATCTGTGCGCCTCTTGGCTTGATCTAGGAATAGCTGAAGATGTTTCGGAGATTCAAATATCTTTGGGCCTTGTGGCGTTTGAAGTCGCAATCTGGCTGGATACAGAAGTGCTATGGATTCACCTTGAGCTATGAGGTCTCTGCAGTAAGGCGTGAATTCTCTCCTTTTCTTCGAGACATCTGCAGAGTAGTCCTGGAAGATAAAGATTTTTCTCCCTTCAAAATCGATAGGTGTCTTTTGTCTGTACGCTCTGAGTAGTAGCGTTTTATCTTTGAAGTTTAGGTAGCGCACCATTATCTGTCTAGATGCACCTTCCTGTTGGGGAGCTCCTACTCTGTGTGCTCTTTCTGCAATGCAAGGTATGCTTGTAGGTGGGAGTTTAAGTATGCCTGGGAGAACAGTCTCTACAAAGTTCATTAAGGCCCCCGAGGGGACGGATTCCGGCACCCCAATGATTCTAAGGTTGTTCCGTCTTGAACGGTTCTCTAAGTCATCTACTTTGGTTTGCAGCATTCTGTTTTGCCTTTGGAGAGTAGTGATGGAGGAGGCTGTTTCCCTATATCTTTCTTCCCCCTCCGCTGTTTTCTGCTCCACAGCAGTTAGGCGCGTTGAAAAGGCCCTGAGGTCTGTGGACAAGCTATCCATTCCTGTCTGCAGTTGCTCAATTTTAGGTGGAAAGAGCGCAGACAACTGTGATACAATAGGATGTGTGTCTTGCGCCAAGATTATGGAGGTTTCTGGCAGCGACTGTGCCATGTCTTGGGTCTCTGTTTGGGTTCTTTGGCGTCTCTCTGTGTGCTTTTGCCTTCCTGCCATGTTGTCAGTCTTTTTATTGTATGGGGTATAATATTTTTGCATACAGGCTGTTCACAGCAAAGACTCTGCTGTAGTTATAGTATGGTAGGAGAATTAAACTTCTTTCATAAGACTGGGAGGACTAGTTGCTATTCTGCATCTGGAGGTCTGTGCTCGGGGAGGGGGGTACATTTGGCTCCGGACTAGTGTGTCACGTCTATTGTTTTCCCCTGAACAGAATTCGTAAATGGAGTGCTGGTAGTCAGTCTTAGCTTAAGGTGTGTGACTCCTCAATTGTTTGGTTCACTAGTAGGCCGGAATCGAGTGTGGGTGTGAGGTTTTGCAGTTACTCAAACTATGCCCTTTAGTGCTTTTCCATAAGTTTTCAAGTGTCTCTAGTAGTATTGTCACATGAGGTGGAACCGAGTCTATTATATGATTGAGACAGGGTAATTCGTGTGTGTGCCGGATTGCGAGACGTTCGTGGGGCTGATTGCTGCGTATTAACCTGTTAGGTGTCCCAAAATGGCGTCTCTTTTCGCGCCTTTCTGGCGTGTTACTGTATGTTGTGTTCCTGCCTGTTCACACCGTGTGTCCTTACCTCCCCTCCTCTCTCGGTATCCTCCGAGTGTTAGTGTTGCGGCTCCGGTGTTTTTTGCGGCTCTAAGTCTCCTCCGGTGATGGAGCGATGTTGCGGCTCCTGGCTCTTAAGGTTCCGGCAGTGATCTGTGGGTGATGCTGCCAAGGATGCGAGCCTTTAGGGTCTGTTGTAGGGGGAAATCTTCCCAATTACTCACGGGTCGCACGGAGCTCTCTTCTAGTGCGACCTGTCGGTTTGCCCGCCCACCGGAAGTCGATCTTGAGCTTGCATTCTATTGGCTGATTGGAACAGCCATGGATAATATTTAACTAATGTTTGCAAGGCGGGAGATGCGGCAGTTTAGGGGTTAATATGTTTATTATAGTGGCGGCGGCGTTGGGGGTGGCAGATTAGGGGTTAATAAGTGTAGGTAGGTTGCGGCGACATTGGGGTGGCAGATTAGGGGTTAATAAATATAATGTAGGTGTTGGCGATGTTGGGGGCAGCAGATTAGGGGTTCATAAATATAATGTATGTGGCGGCGGTGTCCGGAGCGGCAGATTAGGGGTTAAAAATTAAATTTTAGTGTTTGCGATGTGGGAGGGCCTCGGTTTAGGGGTTAATAGGTAGTTTATGGGTGTACTTTTTAGCACTGTACCATAAAACTCTTAACTACTGACTTTTAAATGCGTTAGGAATCTTGACAGGGTAGGGTGTACCGCTCACTTTTTGGCCTCCCAGGACAGACTCGTAATACCGGTGCTATGGAAGTCCCATAGAAAAAAGACTTTACAAAGCTTACATAAGTCGTTTTCCGGTAAGGCCAAAGAAGTGTGCGGTGCCCCTAAACCTTCAAGACTCGTAATAGCAGTGAAAGGGAAAAAGCAGCGTTAGGACCTGTTAACGCTGCTTTTTCAGCCTAACGCACAACTCGTAATCTAGCCAATAGTTTTGATACATATCGGATAGATTACGAGTTTTGCGTTATGAGTGACTCGGTGCTAACTTTCAAGTTATTTCCACCGCTCACCTCCCTATAGCGCTGCTATTACAGGTTTTCATAAACCCGGCGCAAGCAGGCAATATTGCAGCGTTGAGTAAAATTGAGCTCCATACCGCACTCAAATACCAGCGCTGCTTTAAGCTGGTTTTACGTGCTCGTGTACGATTTCCCCATAGACATCAATGGGGAGAGCCGTCTAAAATAAAGCCTTACACCTGCAATAAAGGAGCATAAAGCTCCGTTACGCAGCCCCATTGATTCCTATGGGGAAAAAAAAGTTATGTTTACACCTAACACCCTAACATAAACCCTGAGTCTAAACACCCCTAATCTGCCGCCCCCGACATCGCTGACACCTACATTACACTTATTAACCCCTAATTTGCCACCCCAGACATCGCTGACACCTACATTACAATTACTAACCCCTAATCTGCCTCCCCCGACATCGCCGCCACCTACCTACTCTTATTAACCCCTAATCTGTTGCCCCCAATGTCTTCACTACCTACATTAAACTTATTAACCCCTAATCTGCTGCCCCCAATGTCTTCACTACCTACATTACCCTTATTAACCCCTAATCTGCTGCCTCTAACATCGCCGCCACCTACCTACACTTATTAAACCATAATCTGCCTACCTATACTTATTAACCCCTAATCTGCCACCCCCAACGTCGCTGCCACTATACTAAAGTTATTAACCCCTAAACCTAGCCCTAAGTCTAACCCTAACACCCACTAACTTTAATATAATTAAAATAAATATAAATATGAATTACTATCATTAACTAAATAATACCTAGTTAAAACTAAATACTTACCTGTAAAACAAACCCTAAGCTAGCTACAATATAACTAATAGTTACATTGTAGCTATCTTAGGTTTTATTTTTATTTCACAGGCAAGTTTGTATTTATTTTAACTAGGTAGACTAGTTAGTAAATAGTTAAAATAAATACAAATTTACCTGTAAAATAAAACCTAACCTGCCTCACACTAACACCTAACATTACACTACAATTAAATAAATGACATTAATTAAATACAATTAACTAAATTACAAAAAACACTAAATTACACAAAATAAAAAAGAAATTATCAAATATTTAAACTAATTACACCTAATCTAATAGCCCTATCAAAATAAAAAAGCCCCCCCCAAAATAAAAAAAACCTAGCCTAAACTAAACTGCCAATAGCCCTTAAAAGGGCCTTTTGCAGGGCATCACCCCAAAGAAATCAGCTCTTTTACCTGTAAAAAAAAATACAAACAACCCCCCAACAGTAAAACCCACCACCCACACAACCAAACCCCCCAAACAAAATCCTATCTAAAAAATCTAAGTTCGCCATTGCCCTGAAAAGGGCATTTGGATGGGCATTGCCCTTAAAAGGGCATTTAGCTCTTTTTCTGTGCCCAAAGTACCTAATCTACCCACCCAATAAACCCTTAAAAAAACCTAACACTAACCCCCGAAGATCCACTTACAGTTTTTGAAGACCGGACATCCATCTTCAACGAAGCCGGGACAAGTCTTCATCCAAGCGGCAAGAAGTTCTCAACGAACCCGGGAGAAGTCTTCATCCAAGCAGAAAGAAGTTGTCCTCCAGACGGGCAGAAGTCTTCATCCAGACAGCATCTTCTATCTTCATCCTTCCGATGTGGAGCGGCTCCATCTTCAAGACATCCGGCGCGGAGCATCCTCTTCTTTTGATGGATCTTCAAGAATGAATTATCCATTAAATGCTGTCATTCAAGATGGCGTCCCTTGAATTCCGATTGACTGATAGAATTCTATCAGCCAATCGGAATTAAAGGTGAAAAATAGGATTGAGCTTCAATCCTATTGGCTGATCCAATCAGCCAATAGGATTGAGCTCAATCCTATCAGCCAATAGAATGCGAGCTCAATCCTATTGGCTGATTGCATCAGCCAATAAGATTTTTTCACCTTTAATTCTGATTGGCTGATAGAAAACCCTATTGGCTGATGCAATTAGCCAATAGGATTGAGCTTCAATTATTATTATTATTATTATCGGTTATTTGTAGAGTGCCAAAAGATTCTGCAGTGCTATAAACAAAGGCGGAGTACAACAAAACAATTATAGGGATCAAATGGGTAGAGGGCCCTGCCAAGAGTTGCACTGTTGCAGTCAGCTCTTTAGAAGGTGATCAACAAACAGCTGGACTCTTAGGCTTACATGCTAAGGGGGTTCAGGGGATAGCAATGGAGGAGATGATGAAATGGTATAAAGAAAGGTTAGCGTAGGTTGTATGCATCCCTGAACAGTAGAGTCTTTAGGGAGCACTTGAAGCTTTTAAAACTAGAAGAGAGTCTTGTGGAGCGAGGCAGAGAGTTCCACAAGATGGGAGCCAGTCTGGAGAAGTCCTGTAAACGGGAGTGTGATGAGGTGACAAGAGAGGAGGAGAGTAGGAGGTCGTGAGCAGAGCGAAGGGGACGGGAGGGAGAGTATCTGGAGACAAGGTCTGAGATATAGGGGGGAGAGGTGCAGTTGAGGGCTTTGTATGTTAGAGTGAGAATTTAGTGTTTGATCCTAGAGGCAAGAGGAAGCCAGTGAAGGGATTGGCAGAGAGGTGCAGCAGGCATGTAAGGAAGATGAGTCTGGCAGATGCATTCATTATGGATTGTAAAAGAGCTAGGCGGCAAGTGGGGAGACCAGAGAGGAGAGAATTGCAGTAATCGAGGCGGGAGAGAATGAGAGAGTGGATTAAAATCTTAGTTGTGTCTTGTGTAAGGAAGTGTCTAATTTTAGAGATGTTTTTAAGGTGGAAGCGGCAGGCTTTAGCCAATGACTGAATGTGAGGAGTGAAAGAAAGATCTGAGTCAAATGTGACCCCGAGACATCGGGCATGGGGGGTAGGGGTAATGATGGAGTTGTCGACAGTTATAGAGAGACTGGGGGTGGAGAGTTTAGAAGAAGGGGGGAAAATAAGGAGCTCAGTTTTGGAGAGATTTAGCTTGAGGTAGTGAGAGGACATCCAGTTGGAGATGTGAGAAAGACAGTTAGTGACATGGGTTAGCAAGGAAGGAGAAAGGTCTGGTGCAGAGAAGTAGATTTGGGTGTCATCGGCATACAAATGATATTGTAAACCGTGGGACTTTATTAGGGAACCTAGTGATGACGTGTAGATTGAGAAGAGAAGGGGACCGAGGACAGAGCCTTGCGGTACTCCGACAGAAAGTGGTGACGGGGCAGAGGAGGCCCCAGAGAAGGCTACACTAAAGGTACGGTTTGACAGGTAGGAAGAGAGCCACAAGAGGGCTGTGTCACATCCAATCAGCCAATAGGATTGAGCTCACATTCTATTGGCTGTTCCAATCAGCCAATAGAATGCAAGCTCAATCCTTTTGGCTGATTGCATCAGCCAATAGGATTTTTTCCCCTTTAATTCCGATTGGCTGATAGAACTCTCCACCTTTAATTCCGATTGGCTGATAGGACTCTATCAGCCAATTGGAATTCAAGGGACGCCATCTTGGATGACGTCATTTAAAGAAGAATTCATTCTTGAAGATCCATCGAAAGAAGAGGATGCTCCGCGCCGGATGTCTTGAAGATGGAGCCGCTCCTTGTCGGAAGGATGAAGATAGAAGATGCCATCTGGATGAAGACTTCTGCTCGTCTGGAGGACAACTTCTTGCCACTTATATGAAGACTTCTCCTGGCTTCGTTGAGGACTTCTTGCCGCTTGGATGAATACTTCTCCCGGTTTCGTTGAGGATGGATGTCCGGTCTTCTAAAACTGAAAGAGAATGAATTTCATATTCATATAATGATGGGAATTGATTGCATAGTGAGAATTTGATAATTTTAACGTTGTTAAAATACATAGAATTTCATAAATGATATGTAATGTGCATAAAGGATGAATGTTGGATCAAGTGAGACGTGTAAAAAATACATGAAAAGTGTGAGAAATAAGCATAACTATGTGACTAGAAATATTGTCGCCTATTATTTATATAATATGTACAAGTGGTATCTATTTAATGTCAAATAAAGTAAAAAACAATAGGTAATATAACCAAGTATTTTTATATTCTTATAATGGTGTACGATGAATGAGTGAAGAGTGAAATAAGTGAGAGAAAAGGATAATCAGCTCAATCAAGAAGAAGTCATCAGCGAGAAAGTGCTCATATTATAAATATACAAAATAATTATTAAAGTCATTCATACCATTAGGTTTCACTGAGTTTAAATGATAAATCCATTTGCATTCAAGTTTGAGTAATATTTTCTCAAGGTTGCCTCCTCGTATACCAAGAGAGGCTTTTTGAATAACAGTATACTGCAAATTTGCAGAGGCACAATGGTAATGTAATTGAAAATATTTAGCAACAGATGTTAATTTTTTGCCACGTGCTTCATCTTTGTTTGCATTTTTTATATTGTTGGCATGTTCAAGGTTGCGTACCCTGATTTCTCGTGTCGTCATATCAACATAAATGATTCTGCACGAACAGAGAAGGGCATAGACAACTCCAGTAGTTCTGCATGAGAAATGTGAAGCTAATGTATATTCAACAGTTTTTGTCTTCAATACATATTTACATGCAGAGCATGTACCACATGGATACATCCCTGGGTCTGTATCCTTTTTCTTAGTTGATTTGACATAATGACTAGATACAAGTCTGTCCCTTAGGTTTAAAGGTCTTTTGTACCCAATAGAGATCCTATCACCTATGGTTGATTTTAAAACAGGGTCATTTTGTAATATCTTCCAGTGTTCATTGATTATTTTGGTCACTTCCGACATTTGTGGGTTTTATGTGGTGATTAGTCTTGGATTTGATTCATTCATATTTTTGACCTTTATAACAAGCAAATTATCTCTGTTGATATTCAAAGCCTTATATTTAGCTCTCTTGACTGCTTTCCTACTATAGCCTTGTGCTATTAGTCTGTTCATTAAGGCCTTACTTTCTGTAAGATATATTTCAGCACTGGAGCAGTTACGTTGGAGACGTAGGAATTCCCCAAAAGGGATTGCCTTAAGGGTACAGGGTGGATGGGCACTAGATCTATGTAACAGAGTATTAGTCGCTGTATCTTTGCTGTAGTTGGTAGTATTGATGAATCCATCATCTTTCTTAAATATAGTCAGGTCCAGGAAAGGTATTTTATGCTGGTCAGCAGAGTAAGTTAATTTAATATTTTTGTTGTTCACATTCACTCTTGTCATGAACTGATCCAATTCCTCAAATGTCCCTTCCCATATGAATAAGACATCATCAATATATCTTAACCACAGCGGAATGTGGTCAGTATATTGTTTTAATTCCGTTGAGAATACATCAAAGAGCTCCCAATGTCCCAAAAACAAGTTGGCATAAGTGGGTGCGCAAGCTGTACCCATTGCGGTACCTTTTACTGAAGGTAAAAAAATTGTGTGTTAAAACAAAGTGCAATAGTTGAATCACAAACTTATTATGATCTTCATTATCATTAGTATTAGATGACAAAAAATACTTGATGGCTTCAATTCCATCTGCATATCTTATGTTTGTGTATAGTGACTCAACGTCTGCAGTTACGAGCCACATATCATCAGTTAGCTGTATATTTTGTAATATTTGTAATACCTCCATGGTATCACGAACGTAGGAAGGCAATGTGGTTAGATATTCTCTTAACCTTAGGTCTACATATCTGCTTGCGTTTTCAGTTGAATTCTCGTTCCCAGAGACAATGGGCCTACCTGGGGGTATTTGGGAGTCTTTGTGCACCTTTGGTAGAAAGTACAGTGTAGCGACTTTAGGATACTCAGTAAGTAAATACTTTTTCTCAGTATTTGTAATAATGTTATTTGCCCATGCTTGTTTAACTAGATTATTGTATTGTATCAAGTATGAACTTTGAGGATTAAAAAATAGTTGTTTATAACATGTGGGGTTAGACAACTGTCTAAAGGCTTCGTTAGTATACATTTTTAATGGCCATAATACCACATTTCCGCCCTTATCAGACGGTTTTATGATGACATCATTCCAGAATTCAATCTCTTGCAGAGCTTTGAATTCTGGTGATGTTAAATTATGACTTTTTTTGATAACAGGCAAATGTTCAATTTGATGGCAGACCATTTTACAAAATACCTGAATTTCAGGTGATGTAGATATGGAGGGAACATAAGTAGATTTAGGTCTAAGAGAGGTTTGCCAAGTATTAGAATTGGAAAGGGTTACTTCCATTGGGTTGATAGTATTGTCATTACATAATTCTTCTAATAATTCAACTGTACTCAAATCTGTATATGTATGTATGTATGTGTGTGTATATATATATATATATATATATATATAAACACATATATAAGAGATATTTATGTATGCATATGTGTATATATGTATTTACAGTCATATATACACATATAAACACACAAATACACACACATATGTGTGTGTGTGTGTGTATGTGTGTATGTGTGTGTGCATTGGAGCCCATTGCTGTCAAGTAGATAAAAACATGATAAATCATATATCTGCAATATTCATATTTAATAAAGGTTTTAACTATGTAATTATTTATGTTCCAAGTATTTTTAAATATTCATATATATATATATATATATATATATATATATATATACTGTATATCTGTATATTGCTATACCTATATATAATCATATAGATATATAGGTATATATATATGTATATATATATATATATATATATATATATATATATATATATATATATATATATAAATAAATAAATAGAACATATTCTGCTATGTGAAAAATATTGAAATGTGAAATATGAATATTTTCATGTTAGGTTAGTGCACATGAGAATAAGCGATTGGGTTTGCGCGTGAGTAGGTGGACATCTATGGAGGAATATGTTAACGCAGTCGCAATAGTCGAAGTTCTACTTTTTGTGATCATTTTACTTTCAACTTGTAATAGGAGTGCTACCCAACGCGTGCAAAAAGTTTACTTCTAGCTCTCAAGCAGTAGAGTTAAAGGGACAGTAAACACCAAAAATGTTATTGTTTAAAAAGATAATCTTTTTATTTACCAATCCCCAGTTTTCCATAACCAACACTGTTATAGAAATATACTTTTTACCTCTGTAATTACCTTGTATCTAAGCTTCTGCTGACTGCCTCCTTATCTCAGATTTTTCCACAGACTTGCATTTCAGGCAATTAGTGCTGACTCTTAAAGGGACAGTCAACACCAGAATTTTTGTTGTTTTAAAAGATAGATAATCCCTTAATTACCAAGTCCCCAGTTTTGTATAACCAACACATTTTTAATTATACACATTTTACCTCTATAATTACCTCTGTAATTATCTAAGCCTCAGCAGACTGCCCCCTTATTTCAGTTCTTTTGACAGACTTGCATTTTAGCCAATCAGAGCTGTCTCCATGGTAAATTCACTTGCATGAGCTCAATGTTATCTATATGAAACACGTGAACTAATGCCCTCTAGTGGTGAAAAACTATAAAAATGCATTTAGATTAGAGTCAGCCTTCAAGGGCTTAGAAATTAGCATATGAACCTCCTAGGTTTAGCTTTTAACTAAGAATACAAAGAGAACAAAGCAAAATTGGTGATAAAAGTAAATTGGAAAGTTGGTTTTTTTTGGACTTGACTGTCCCTTTAAATAACTTCACCTGCATGAACACAGTGTTATTTATATAAAACACATGAACTAATGCCCTCTAGCTGTGAAAAACTGTCAACTGCATTCAGCTGAGAGGCGGCCTTCAAAGGCCTAGAAATTAGCATATGAGAATACCTTGGTTTAGCTTTCAACTAAGGATAACAAGAGTACAAAGCAAATTTGATGAAAAAAAGTAAATTATAAAGTTGTTTAAAATTACCTGCCCTATCTGAATCATAAAAGTTTAATTTGGTCTTTACTATCCCTTTAAATACCGCTCCACTTGATATCAGGCCCGTAGTTGGCACAAAGGGGTTGCATGAGCATTAATGTAATCTGAGGTAACATATGGGCATATAGCAGGTAAAAAGGGGGCTTCAAGGAACTTAAATATGATCTTAGGTCTCTTTTGGCTATTTACAAGAAATAAAGGGGTTGCATAGATCTCCATTTGAAATAAAGTCTTATTAAGGCATAAACATTAACTAGGATAGATAATTTTTTGATTATTAAAATAAATAAGTATTGTATATATTTAAATATAAATCAATGTTTACCCTATGTTACTATTTATGACCTCTATGCATTTTGTATGGGGCCCCCCAAAAAATGAATCTTGTTTTTAATCCCTTCTTTCATTAGTTCTACCTAACATTACTGTAGTACACTATTACACAATATAATATGTTAATGTTTGAGTAGCACAGAATATAAACAATTCCAGCTGCATCTCCAGGAACCATTTGTATGGGGGACACTCAAAGAATTCAACTGTCAATAGATAGATAGATAGATAGATAGATAGATAGATAGATAGATATAGATAGATTTAGATAGAGAGAGGTAGATAAATAGATAGATAGATAGATAGATAGATAGATAGATAGATAGATAGATGGATAGATAAATAGATATAGATAGATAGATAGATAGATAGATAGATAGATAGATAGATAGATAGATAGATAGACAGATAGATAGAGAGGGAGAGAGATATAAAGCAAAAGAAACTATGGCTACTGAATGCTACAATTAGCATACAACAATGTGTCACAATAACATATTAGTTTATTATGGCCAGCTATATTTACTAGATTATTAAGTTCTGAGGTACTTTGTAGTTGTTCTAAAAGAAATAAAATTGCACAATCGGTAATAATTGTGGACTTTGTCGCTGTTGAGAAATGTGTTTTTTATTGAGAATTTATAGAGACGCTTTGTATTCAACACGTGAAAATAAGCCAGTAACACAAACACTGGAACAAATGATGAAATGGTAAACAAATAAAAACATAACTTCCCAAAAAGTGTACTGTATACTAGATAATGACTTAATAATATATATATTTATTGCAAAAAGCATGAATAAGTGACATGGCAATGTCCCTTTAATGTGACAATCATTTTTATTTGTAGCCCATTTCACACGGTGCCGACGTTGATTCATTTTGGTCGTGAGAAGAACATCCCATTAAAATTCCTTTAATTGCGTTGTAGGATCCTCCGAGACTGAAAAACTTGTTCAGTTTCACAACATTTTTCATGATGAATTCACTTAGAACTTGAAACCACGAGTTTGGCACAGATTGGCCGGTTCACTTTCAAAACTAATACATTAGCTCATCCTTTTGTTCTGTGCAGAAAGCCGGGGATTAGTTAGTTTGGAAACTAAAGACTTGCTGGCTCTCTGTGTGGGGTTTTATGCAGCCCGAGGATGGCGACATGACTGTACAGAGTAGCAAACATTAGCTTTTAATGCATTTATACTGGTGGTCTGGATGGTGAGGGCTGCAAGGTGCCACTAGGAAACTAAACACACTTCTTCTGAATATTTTATTTTAGCTGCACCAGTGCTGAACTCTTTAGAATCCTAATGGAAATTACTGAATTATATTTAAGCAATGTGTGTGTGTTTGTGCCATTGTGTAATCTTCTTTAGAATCCTATTGGATATTACTGCATTATATTTAAGCAGTGTATGTGTTTGTGCCATTGTGTTATCTTCTTTAGAATCCTAATGGAAGTTACTGCTTTATATTTAAGCAGTGTGTGTGTGTTTGTGCCATTGTGTTATCTTCTTTAGAATCTTATTGGATATTACTGCATTATATTTAAGCAGTGTGTGTGTGTCTGTGCCATTGTGTAATCTTCTTTAGAATCTTATTGGATATTACTGCATTATATTTAAGCAGTGTGTGTGTTTGTGCCATTGTGTAATCTTCTTTATAATCTTATTGGACATTACCTCACTATATTTAAGCAGTGTGTGTGTTTGTGCCATTGTGTTATCTTCTTTAGAATCTTATTGGATATTACTTGCATTATATTTAAGCAGTGTGTGTGTGTCTGTACCATTGTGCAATCTTCTTTAGGCATCTTATTGGATATTACTGCATTATATTTTAAGGGACATTAAACCCAAAACATTTCTTTCATTATTCAGATAGAGAATACATTTTTTAAAAAGTTTCCAATTTACTTCTATAATCAAAAATGTTTCATTTTTAAGTTATTCTTTGTTAAAGAGATACCTAGGTAGGTAGCGTGCACATGCCTGAAGCACTACAGGACAGGAAATAGTGCTGTCATCTAATGCTACTGCTAATGTATAACATTGTTGCAAAAACTGCTGCTATATAGAGCTGCAGACACGTGCACACTCTTGAGCTTACATTTCTGTTTTTCAAATAAGGATAACAAGAAAACAAAGAAAATAAGATAATATAAGTAAATTAGAAATTTGTTTAGAATTTGATGTTCTATCTAAATCATGCAAGAAAAAAACTGGGTTTTACGTCCCTTTAAGCAGTGTGTGTTCGTGCCATTGTGTAATCTTCTTTAGAATCCTAATGGAAGTCACTGTATTATATTTAAGCAGTGTGTGTGTTTGTGCCATTGTGTTATCTTCTTTAGAATCCTAATGGAAGTCACTGCATTATATTTAAGCAGTGTGTGTGTTTGTGCCATTGTGTAATCTTCTTTAGAATCCTAATGGAAGTTACTACATTATATTTAAGCAGTGTGTGTGTGTGCCATTATGCAATCTTCTTTAGAATCCTAATGGAAGTTACTATATTATATTTAAGCAGTGTGTGTGTTTGTGCCATTGTGTAATCTTCTTTAGAATCCTAATGGAAGTTACTGCATTATATTTAAGCAGTGTGTGTCTTTGTGCCATTGTGTAATCTTCTTTAAAATCCTAATGGAAGTCACTGTATTATATTTAAGCAGTGTGTGTTTGCACCATTGTGTTATCTTCTTTAGAATCCTAATGGAAGTTACTGCATTATATTTAAGCAGTGTATGTCTTTGTGCCATTGTGTAATCTTCTTTAAAATCCTATTGGATATTGCTGCATTATATTTATGCAGTGTGTGTGTGTTTGTGCCATTGTGTAATCTTCTTTAGAATCCTAATGGAAGTCACTGCATTATATTTAAGCAGTGTGTGTTTGTACCATTGTATAATCTTCTTTAGAATCCTAATGGAAGTTACTGCATTATATTTAAGCAGTGTGTGTGTTTGTGCCATTGTGTAATCTTCTTTAGAATCCTAATGGATATTACTGAATTATATTTACGCAGTGTGTGTGTTTGTGCCATTGTGAAATCTTCTTTAGAATCCTAATGGAAGTTACTGCATTACATTTAAGCAGTGTGTGTCTTTGTGCCATTGTGCAATCTTCTTTAGAATCCCAATGGATATTACTGCATTATAATTAAGCAGTGTGTGTGTTTGTGCCATTGCGAAATCTTTAGAATTCTAATGGAAGTTACTGCATTACATTTAAGCAGTGTGTGTGTGTGTGTGTGCCATTGTGCAATCTTCTTTAGAATTCTAATGGATTTTACTGCATTATATTTAAGCAGCGTGTTTGTTTGTGCCATTGTGCAATCTTCTTTAGAACCCTAATGGAAGTTACTGCATTATATTTAAGCAGTGAGTGTGTGCCATTGTGTAATCGTGCCTTTAATAATGGTATAACTAAAAAAAAACAGTACACATGACAGCCACATGCCACTGAAAACACTCTAAATGTCTTTCTCTCTATATATCTATCATCTATCTATCATCTATTTATCTGTCTGTTTGTCTCATCTGTCTGTCTGTCTTTCTTATCTGTCCGTCTCATCTGTCTTTCTCATCTGTCTGTCTCATCTGTCTTTCTGTCTATTTTTATCTCTTCTTTCTATCTAGTCATTTTACTCAAAATTTACTCTAACTAATAGATAATAGGCATGTGCATTTGTTTCATTACGAATATGCATTGGTAACGAAACAAATGCACATGCCTAGTATCTATTAGTTACAAATACACCAATTTAAAGAAAACAAATATATATTAAAGAAATTCATTAGTATAAATTCATTTCCTTTAAATTAGCTTTTAAATTCACTATACGTACCTATGGCGTGGTGGGGAGCCTTGCTAATCGCTACACTTTTTTACAGACTCCGGGGTCACGCCAATAGGAGGTTTAGTGCGCAGATCCCGGAGCCTGCGCTAATGAGACAGCCCTGGAGCCTGTGAAGAAGATCGGGATTAGCGCGACTCCCCCAGCGTGCTATACACTGTGTCACCTGCAGCAAAGGAACATTTACATTTCTTTGAAGAAAAAAAAAGGAAATGTTACCAAATATTCAGATGTCGTCAAATTTGTTACAAATAATTTGTCCGAAACTAATTTTTTGTTGCTGCACAAATCTAATTGATAACATTCCTATCTTTTATATTTATTGTTATTTTTTTTATTCTCAATGCAAATTTTAAAAAGTTAGAGAGACATGAAAAAACCCAAATTTGTTTTCTCTATTATTAAAAAATATACAATTTTAAACAACTTACCAATTTACTTCTGTTATCTAATTTTCTTCATTGTCTTTGTATCCTTTGTTGATAAAAAATCAATGTACATGGGTTAGCCAATAACATGAGTCATATGAGCAGCCACCAATCATCAGCTCCGAAGTCTACATAGGTGTGCTTTTCAACAAAGGATACCAAGAGAACAAAACAAATTAGATAATAGAACTAAATTGAAATGTTCTTTAAACTGGCATGCTCTCTTTAAATCATGAAAGAAACACATATGTGTTTCATGTCCCTTTAAACAGATATGTTTACACATAGTACTAACATTATCACACTATAGAACATAAAGCATAGAAGGCATATAAATGGAACAATTCATACATACTTGGACCCATTACTAGAATTGCCACCCAGCAGATATTTTATCTACATGGCTGGTTTGTTTTAGGTTTCAAGTCAATGGCCTCTAGTTATCAACGTGTCTACTTACCTGCCTTTGCCGGCCCCAATACGCCCACCTAAGCTCGCCTACCATCGCCGCCGCGGACCTGAATACGCTCTCCAAAGTTATCAATAAATCTGTCAAAAAGCCGCGCACCAAGTACGGGGCGATGAGCAGCGGACTGTGATAGTTATCACTCATCCGATCTCGCTGCTCTTCGGCTTTTTTACAGCTTTATTGACAAGCTGTCACTAAGCACCCACACTAACTATACTGTTCTACCCCCTATACCGGTGCCCCCGGAGCCCCCTGCAACTAAATAGAGTTATTAACCCCTAAACCGCCGCTCCTAGACCCTGCCGCAACTTTTATAAATATATTAACCCCTAAACCGCCGCTCCCGTAGCCCACCGCCACTCTAATAAACTGATTTACCTCTAAACCGCCGCTCCCGGACCCCACCGCCACCTACATAATACCTATTAACCCCTATCCTGCCCCCCTATACCGCCGCCACCTATAATAAATTTATTAACCCCTATCCTGCCGATCCCGTACCCCGCCGCAACTAAATAAATTGTTTAACCCCTAAACCGCCGCTCCCGGACCCCGCCACCACCTATATTAAACGTATTAACCCCTAAACTGCCCCCCTACACCGTCGCCACCTATAATAAATTTATTAACCCCTATCCTGCCCCCTCCTACACCGCCGCAACTATAATAAAATTATTAACCCCTAAACCTAAGCCTAACCCTAACACCCCCCTAACTTAAATATTAATTAAATACATCTAAATATTATAAATCTTATTAACTAAATTAATCCTATTTTTAAAAAAAATACTTACCTTTAAAATAAACCTTAATATAGCTACAATATAAATAATAATTATATTGTATCTATTTTAGGATTTATTTTTATTTTACAGGCAAATTTCAATTTATTTTAACTAGGTACAATAGCTATTAAAAAGTTAATAACTATTTAATAGCTACCTAGTTAAAATAAAGAGAAATTTACCTGTAAAATAAAAACTAACCTAAGTTACAATTACACCTACACTACACTATCATTAAATAAATTATTCCTATTTAAAACTAAATACTTACCTGTAAAATAAACCCTAAGATAGCTACAAAATAATTAATAATTACATTGTAGCTATTTTAGGATTTATATTTATTTTACAGGTAACTTTGTATTTATTTTAGCTAGTTAGAATAGTTATTAAATAGTTATTAACTATTTAATAACTACCTAGCTAAAAGAAATACAAAATTACCTGTAAAATAAATCCTAACCTAAATTACAATTAAACCTAACACTACACTATCATTAAATTAATTAAATAAATTACCTACAAATAACTACAATTAATTACAATTAAATAAACTAACTAAAGTACAAAAAATAAAAAAAAACTAAGTTACAAAAAAAAAATAAGTTACAAATATTTAAAAAATATTACAACAATTTTAAGCTACTTACACCTAATCTAAGCCCCCTAATAAAATAACAAAGCCCCCCAAAATAAAAAAATGCCCTACCCTATTCTACATTAAAAAGTTAACAGCTCTATTACCTTACCAGCCCTTAAAAGGGCCTTTTGCAGGGCATGCCCCAAAGAATTCAGTTCTTTTGCCTGTAAAAAAAAATACAACCCCAACATTAAAACCCACCACCCACATACCCCTAATCTAACCCAAACCCCCCCTTAACTAAACTTAACACTACCCCCTGAAGATCATCCTACCTTTAGCCGTCTTCAGCCAGCCGACGACCGATGGAACAGAAGAAGACATCCGGAGTGGCAGAAGTCATCATCCAAGGGGCGCTGAAGAAGTCTTCCATCTGATTGAAGTCAACATCCAGGCGGCGTCTTCAATCTTCATTAATCCGGAGCGGAGCGGAGCCATCTTCAGACGAGCCGACGCGGAGCCATCTTCTTCCACCGACGACTGAACGACGAATGACAGTTACTTTAAGTGACGTCATCCAAGATGGAGTCCCTCGAATTCCGATTGGCTGATAGGATTCTATCAGCCAATTGGAATTAAGGTAGGAAAAATCTGATTGGCTGATTAAATCAGCCAATCCGATTGAAGTTCAATCGGATTAAGCTCTCATTCTATTGGCTGTTCCGATCAGCCCAATAGAATGTGAGCTCAATCTGATTGGCTGATTGGATCAACCAATCCGATTGAACCTCACTCTGATTGGCTGATTTAATCAGCCAATCAGATTTTTCCTACCTTAATTCCGATTGGCTTATAGAATCCTATCAGCCAATTGGAATTCGAGGGACGCCATCTTGGATGACGTCACTTAAAGGAACCGTCATTCGTCGTTCAGTTGTCGGTGGAAGAAGATGGCTCCGCGACGGCTCGTCTGAAGATGGCTCTGCTCCGCTCCGGATGGATGAAGATTGAAGACGCCGTCTGGATGTTGACTTCAATCGGATGGAAGACTTCTTCAGCGCCCCTTGGATGATGACTTCTGCCGCTCCGGATGTCTTCTTCTGTTCCATCGGTGGTCGGCTGGCTGCAGACGGCTAAAGGTAGGATGATCTTCAGGGGGGAAGTGTTAGGTTTAGTTAAGGGGGTTTGGGTTAGATTAGGGGTATGTGGGTGGTGGGTTTTAATGTTGGGGGGTTGTATTTTTTTTTTACAGGCAAAAGAGCTGAATTCTTTGGGGCATACCCCGCAAAAGGCCCTTTTAAGGGCTGGTAAGGTAATAGAGCTGTTAACTTTTTAATGTAGAATAGGGTAGGGCATTTTTTTATTTTGGGGGGCTTTGTTATTTTATTAGGGGGCTTAGATTAGGTGTAAGTAGCTTAAAATTGTTGTAATATTTTTTAAATGTTTGTAACTTATTTATTTAATTTTTTTGTAACTTAGTTTTTTTTATTTTTTGTACTTTAGTTAGTTCATTTAATTTTATTTAATTGTAGTTATTTGTAGCTAATTTATTTAATTAATTCAATGATAGTGTAGTGTTAGGTTTAATTGTAACTTAGATTATGATTTATTTTACAGGTAATTTTGTATTTCTTTTAGCTAGGTAGTTATTAAATAGTTAATAACTATTTAATAACTATTCTAACTAGCTAAAATAAATACAAAGTTACCTGTAAAATAAATATAAATCCTAAAATAGCTACAATGTAATTATTAATTACATTGTAGCTATCTTAGGGTTTATTTTACAGGTAAGTATTTAGTTTTAAATAGGAACAATTTATTTAATGATAGTGTAGTGTTAGGTGTAATTGTAACTTAGGTTAGTTTTTATTTTACAGGTAAATTTCTCTTTATTTTAACTAGGTAGCTATTAAATAGTTATTAACTATTTAATAGCTATTGTACCTAGTTAAAATAAATTGAAATTTGCCTGTAAAATAAAAATAAATCCTAAAATAGATACAATATAATTATTATTTATATTGTAGCTATCTTAGGGTTTATTTTACAGGTAAGTATTTATTTTTAAATAGGATTAATTTAGTTAATAAGAGTTATAATATTTAGATGTATTTAATTAATATTTAAGTTAGGGGGGTGTTAGGGTTAGGGTTAGACTTAGGTTTAGGGGTTAATAATTTTATTATAGTTGCGGCGGTGTAGGGGGGGCAGGATAGGGGTTAATAGGTATTATGTAGGTTGCGGCGGGGTCCGGGATCGGCGGTTTAGGGGTTAACATATTTATTATAGTTGCGGCGGGGTCTGGGAGCGCCGGTTTAGGGGTTAACATATTTATTATAGTGGCGACGGGGTCCAGGAGCGGCGGTTTAGGGTTTAATCAGTTTATTAGAGTGGCAGTGGGCTCCGGGAGCGGTGGTTTAGGGGTTAATAAGTTTATTTAGTTGCGGCGGTCTAGGGGGGACAGATTAGGGGTGTTTAGACTCGGGGTACATGTTAGGGTGTTAGGTGTAGACAGCTCCCATAGGAATCAATGGGATGTTGGGCAGCAGCGAACATGAACTTTCGCTATGGTCAGACTCACATTGATTCCTATGGGATCCGCCTCCTCTAGGGCGGTGGATTGAAAACCAGGTACGCTGGGCCGGAAAAGTGCTGAGCGTACCTGCTAGTTTTTTGATAACTAGCAAAAGTAGTCAGATTGCGCCGAACTTGTGTGCGGAACATCTGGAGTGACGTAAGAATCGATCTGTGTCGGACTGAGTCCGGCTGATCGAAGCTTACGTCACTAAATTCTACTTTTGCCGGGCAGTAGGGCTTGATAACTTAGGCGAATCAGCCTCGCCACAAATAAGGTGCGGAATTCCAGCGTATTTGAGGTTGACGGCTTGATAACTAGAGGCCACAGTATGATAAATATAGAAATATAGACCCTGTTATGGTGAAAAGCTAATTTAAAATAAATGATCAATTAAAATCAGACCTTACTACATTAGCTGTTGTTTTATGCTGCATAATTACTTATGTTATTTAATGCTAATTATCAGGACTAATACTTTTGCGAAGAAGAGCGGCAGCTGCATGTTACTGATTACAGATTATAAATGAGTGATTACAGATTATAAATAAGTGATTACAGATTATAAATGTGTGATTACAGATTATAAATGAGTGATTACAGATTATAAACAAGTGATTACAGATTATAAATGAGTGATTACAGATTATAAACGAGTGATTACAGATTATAAATGAGTGATAACAGATTATAAATGTGTGATTACAGATTATAAACAAGTGATTACAGATTATAAATGAGTGATTACAAATTATAAACGAGTGATTACAGATTATAAATGTGTGATTACAGATTATAAACGAGTGATTACAGATTATAAACAAGTGATTACATATTATAAATGTGTGATTACAGATTATACATGAGTGATTACAGATTATAAACAAGTGATTACATATTATAAATGTGTGATTACAGATTATAAATGAGTGATTACAGATTATAAACAAGTGATTACAGATTATAAATGAGTGATTACAGATTATAAATGAGTGATTACAGATTACAAATGAGTGATTACAGATTATAAATAAGTGATTACAGATTATAAATGTGTGATTACAGATTATAAATGAGTGATTACAGATTATAAACAAGTGATTACATATTATAAATGAGTGATTACAGATTATAAACGAGTGATTACAGATTATAAATGAGTGATAACAGATTATAAATGTGTGATTACAGATTATAAACAAGTGATTACAGATTACAAATGAGTGATTACAGATTATAAATGAGTGATTACAGATTACAAATGAGTGATTACAGATTACAAATGAGTGATTACAGATTATAAATGAGTGATTACAGATTATAAATGAGTGATTACAGATTACAAATGAGTTATTACAGATTATAAATGAGTGATTACAGATTACAAATGAGTGATTACAGATTATAAATGAGTGATTACAGATTATAAATGAGTGATTACAGATTATAAACAAGTGATTACAGATTACAAATGAGTGATTACAGATTATAAATGAGTGATTGCAGATTACAAATGAGTGATTACAGATTACAAATGAGTGATTACAGATTATAAATGAGTGATTACAGATTATAAATGAGTGATTACAGATTACAAATGAGTGATTACAGATTACAAATGAGTGATTACAGATTATAAATGAGTGATTACAGATTACAAATGAGTGATTACAGATTATAAATGAGTGATTACAGATTATAAATGAGTGATTGCAGATTATAAATGTGTGATTACAGATTATAAACGAGTGATTACAGATTATAAACAAGTGATTACATATTATAAATGTGTGATTACAGATTATAAATGAGTGATTACAGATTATAAACAAGTGATTACAGATTATAAATGAGTGATTACAGATTATAAATGAGTGATTACAGATTACAAATGAGTGATTACAGATTATAAATAAGTGATTACAGATTATAAATGTGTGATTACAGATTATAAATGAGTGATTACAGATTATAAACAAGTGATTACATATTATAAATGAGTGATTACAGATTATAAACGAGTGATTACAGATTATAAATGAGTGATAACAGATTATAAATGTGTGATTACAGATTATAAACAAGTGATTACAGATTATAAATGAGTGATTACAAATTATAAACGAGTGATTACAGATTATAAATGTGTGATTACAGATTATAAACGAGTGATTACAGATTATAAACAAGTGATTACATATTATAAATGTGTGATTACAGATTATAAATGAGTGATTACAGATTATAAACAAGTGATTACAAATTATAAATGAGTGATTAAAAATTATAAATGAGTGATTACAGATTATAAATGAGTTATTACAGATTACAAATGAGTTATTACAGATTATAAATGAGTGATTACAGATTACAAATGAGTGATTACAGATTACAAATGAGTGATTACAGATTATAAATGAGTGATTACAGATTATAAATGAGTGATTACAGATTATAAACAAGTGATTACAGATTACAAATGAGTGATTACAGATTATAAATGAGTGATTACAGATTACAAACAAGTGATTACAGATTACAAATGAGTGATTACAGATTATAAATGAGTGATTACAGATTACAAATGAGTGATTACAGATTACGAATGAGTGATTACAGATTATAAATGAGTGATTACAGATTACGAATGAGTGATTACAGATTATAAATGAGTGATTACAGATTACAAATGAGTGATTACAGATTACGAATTAGTGATTACAGATTATAAATGAGAAATTGCAGATTATAAATGTGTGATTACAGATTATAAACGAATGATTACAGATTATAAACAAGTGATTACATATTATAAATGTGTGATTACAGATTATAAATGAGTGATTACAGATTATAAACAAGTGATTACAGATTATAAACAAGTGATTACAGATTATAAACAAGTGATTACAGATTATAAATGAGTGATTACAGATTATAAATGAGTGATTACAGATTACAAATGAGTGATTACAGATTATAAATGAGTGATTACAGATTACAAATGAGTGATTACAGATTACGAATTAGTGATTACAGATTATAAATGAGTGATTGCAGATTATAAATGTGTGATTACAGATTATAAACGAGTGATTACAGATTATAAACAAGTGATTACATATTATAAATGTGTGATTACAGATTATAAATGAGTGATTACAGATTATAAACAAGTGATTACAGATTATAAATGAGTGATTACAGATTATAAATGAGTGATTACAGATTACAAATGAGTGATTACAGATTATAAATGAGTGATTACAGATTATAAACAAGTGATTACAGATTACAAATGAGTGATTACAGATTATAAATGAGTGATTACAGATTATAAATGAGTGATTACAGATTACAAATGATTGATTACAGATTATAAATCAATGATTACAGATTATAAATGAGTGATTACAGATTATAAACAAGTGATTACAGATTACAAATGAGTGATTACAGATTATAAATAAATGATTACAGATTATAAATGAGTGATTACAAATGAGTGATTACAGATTATAAATGAGTGATTACAGATTATAAATGAGTGATTACATATTATAAACAAGTGATTACAGATTACAAATGAGTGATTACAGATTATAAATAAATGATTACATATTATAAATGAGTGATTACAGATTACAAATGAGTGATTACAGATTACAAATGAGTGATTACAGATTATAAATGAGTGATTACAGATTACAAATGAGCGATTACAGATTATAAATGAGTGATTACAGATTACAAATGAGTGATTACAGATTATAAATGAGTGATTACAGATTATAAATGAGTGATTACAGATTACAAATGAGTGATTACAGATTATAAATGAGTGATTACAGATTATAAACAAGTGATTACAGATTACACATGAGTGATTACAGATTATAAATAAATGATTACAGATTATAAATGAGTGATTACAGATTATAAATGAGTGATTACAGATTACAAATGAGTGATTACAGCTTATAAATGAGTGATTACAGATTATAAACAAGTGATTACAGATTATAAATGAGTGATAACAGATTATAAATAAATTATTACAGATTATAAATGAGTGATTACAGATTATAAATGAGTGATTACAGATTATAAATGAGTCATTACAGATTATAAATGAGTCATTACAGATTGCTGACTATGGATTATATTCCGTATTTGTATGCTATGTACATCTAGCTTGCTTGAAAGTTCTCCCTCTCATAAGCTCCCTTCACCAATAGTATGTGACAGCTCTTGAGGGGCCTTCTTATGTATAGCAGACCTCTATCGTACTCATTTTCTTCTTTATTCCTGTTTTCATGTTATTTGTGTTTAATTTTTGTCAGGCACCTGTTCATGCCCAAAAAATGCACCTTATCTTAAGCTTTCCTGGACTGGGAGGTGGTGTGCTACAGGTGTTTTGTAGGCAGAGCTGCTATCTAAGGGGTGGAGCTGCAGCTTTGCAGTGGGCGGGTCTACTGGGTTCTGGGCAGAGCCGAATGGGACATGGATAGTGCCAGATAGTCCCTAATTTTGTTCTAGAAACCAGAATATTTGCCCTAAAGTAAAAGCAGCTTGAGGTACAGCAAGGGTGAGCGCTCAACCCCTGACAATCCTGCAACAAGCAGGACGAATGGGAGCTTTTTGATAGTAGCTCTACTCACTTTATCTGAAATCATTCCTTCCCTCTCTCACTGAAACTATTCCTTCCTTCCCTCCCTCTCTCCCTGGAACCATTACTTCCTTCCCTCTCTCTCTCTCTCTCTCTCTCTCTCTCTCTCTCTCTCTCTCTCTCTCTCTCTCTCTCTCTCACTCTCTCACTGGTACCAATCCTTCCTTACCTCTCTCTCTCCCTGGAACCATTACATCTCTCCCTATCTCCCTAGAACCATTTCTTTCTTCTCTCCCTCTCTCACTGAACCATTCCTTCCTTCCCTCTCTCTCTCACTGGTACCATTCCTTCCTTCCCTTCCTCTCTTCCTGAACCATTCCTTACATCCCTTCCTTTCTCACTGGTACCATTCCTTCCTTTCTTCTCTCTTTCTCACTGTTACCATTCCTTCCTTCCCTCTCTCTCCCTGGAACCATTCTTTACATCCATTCCTCTCTCACTGAACCATTCATTCCTTCCTTCCCTCTCTCTCACTGGTACCATTCCTTCCTTTCCTTCCCCTCTCCCTGGAACCATTTCATCCCTTTCTCCCTGGAACCATTCCATCCCTTTCTCCCTGGAACCATTCCTCTCTCCCTCCTTGCTCTCTGTGTTCCTCATCTAGTGTGGGCCACTGTAAGAAGACCCTCACAAATCCTTTCAGGCTCTCACAAAGCCATCACCTCCAATCACCCTTTACCTTGCATTATATTTTCCTTCTCTCATTGTCATCAATTCTACTCACTACACCCATCAAGTTTCCTTAATTCCACCAACTCTCATTACTCCCAAACACTTCTCTTATAGCAAAGAAATTAAAACACGAAAATGATAAGAAAATGAACAAACAAATGAACAAATAATAAATAGTTTTTGTTGTAAAATAAAAGGCTCTAATATGTTAGAACATTTTTATTGCAAAATTGTTGTATACCTCTATGTGTTTTTCATCCCTGCAAATTAATTAAACATATAGTTAAAGTTAGCTCCATATCAGCAATGCACTACTAGAACCTGGTGAGCCAATAACAAAAGAGGCAGATATGTGTAGTCACCAATCACCTGCTTGCTACCAGTAGTGTAGGGTAGGTATATATTCTTTTTTAACAAAGGATACCAAGAGAGCAAAGTAAATTTAAAAATAGAAGTTAATTCAAAAGTGTCTTAAAATTGCATTCCTGTCTGTATCATACAAGTTTAATTTTGACTTGTCCCTTTTAAAGGGATACTAACCCCTCATTTTTTCTTTCATGATTCAGATAGAGCATGCAATTTTAAGCAACTTTCTAATTTACTCCTATTATCAATTTTTCTTTGTTCTCATGTTATCTTGATTTGAAAAAGCAGTAATAAAAGGTTAGGAGCCGGCCCATTTTTTAGTTCAGCACCTTAGTAGAGCTGCTGATTGGTTTGCTACATTTAGCCACAAATCAGCAAGTGCTACCCATGTGATGAACAAAAAAATGGTCTGGCTCTAAAGCTTACAGTACTGCTTTTTCAAATCAAGATAGCATGAGAACAAAGAAAAAATGATAATAGGAGTAAATTAGAAAGGTGCTTAAAATCTCATGCTCTATCTGAATCATGAAATAAAAAAATTGGGTTTAGTATCCCTAAAGTAAAGCAAATGGCACAGAAATACTCAAATATTTTTTTCCCATCTGAAAATGACAAACCTCTAGTTGAGCTATGTCCCAGAAAGAAGCTACTTCCATTTTTATTGTTATACATCTGTAGAAACGGCACAGCTAAATAAAATAGGTTGTCACTATTTATTTATTTTTGTGTGTAGTGGGTCTATTTAAAAGGGACAGTAAAGTTTTTTTGGGGGGGATTGCAAAATAAAATCTTTAATTATGCATAGTAGAATAACTTTGCAATATTATTTCATTATCTATTTTGCTCAATTTTCTTGTATATTAAGTCTAAAAATTGTGGCTTATACAGTCCCCCCAAATGTCCCGACTTTTACATTCCATTCCCAATTTTAGGTGTCTGTCCTGCTGTCCCAGAAAGACTAAAGTCTGTTCCTCATTGCCCCATGCATTAAAAAATAAATAAAATATATTCTATCTAATGACACAGTGAGTCCATGGATCATTATAAATTACTGTTGGGCATATAAGTCACGCACGATTTCCCCATAGGAATCAATGGGGGAGAGCCGGCTGAAAAAAAACTAACACCTGCAAAAAAGCAGCGTAAAGCTCCTAACGCAGCCCCATTGATTCCTATGGGGAAAAAAAAGTTATGTCTACACCTAACACCCTAACATGAAGCCAGAGTCTAAACACCCCTAATTTTACACCTATTAACCCCTAATCTGCCGCCCGACATCGCCGACACCTGCATTATATTATTAACCCCTAATCTGCTGCTCCGGACACCGCCGCCACCTACATTATACAGGTTGCCCTCAGTTTACCCCAGGGTTAGGTTCCAGGAGGAATGGTTGTAAATCGAAACCGTTGTAAATTGAAACCCAGTTTATAATGTAAGTCAATGGGAAGTGAGGGAGTTAGGTTCCAGGCCCCTCTCAAAACTGACATAAGTAACACCTAATACATTCTTTTAAAAGCTTTGAAATGAAGACTTTAAATGCTAAACAGCGTTATAAACCTAATAATATAGATTGTATCATCATCAAACTAAGTTTAATGAACAAAAACATTTGCTAACAGCACCTAATAAAATAATCACACAACAGACTGCATCATCATCAAACTAAGTTTAATGAACAAAAACGTTTTTTTACTTGCATTTTTCTGCAATCAGTTCTCTGCATTGTTAGCATGTTAGATAATATTGGGTCTGCACCTATTCTATGCATTTCAATCTGCAGTGATTAATAGGTAGTTAGGAACCTTCATCTCAAGCAGCTGGACAGGAAGATAATAGGGAAGTGGCTGCTCGATAGCTAATGTCTGCTCTGTGTACACAGACCAATTTCAGACCTATTAAGTTGCATAACTTTGCTGCAAAACAAGCGGACAGCTCCACCTACTGGCTATTTTAATTACTGCACATGACTGAAAAAAAAGGTTGTTATTCTGAAACGGCGCAAATTGAACCGGCGTAAACCGAGGGCCACCTGTACTTATTCACCCATAATCTGATGCCCCCAATATCGCTGTAACCTACATTTTATTTATTAACCCCTAATCTGCCGCCGCCAATGTCGCCGCAACCTAACTACAATTATTAACCCCTAATCTGCCACCCCCAATGTCGCCGCAACTATATTAAAGTTATTAACCCCTAAACCTAAGTCTAACCCTAAACCTAACACCCCCCCTAACTTTAATATAATTTAAATAAATCTAAATAAAATTACTACAATTAAATAAATTATTCCTATTTTAAACTAAATACTTACCTATAAAATAAACCCTAAAATAGCTACAATATAACTAATAATTACATTGTATCTATCTTAGGGTTTATTTTTATTTTACAGGCAACTTTGTATTTATTTTAACTAGGTAGAATAGTTAAATAGTTATTAACTATTTAATAACTTCCTAGTTTAAATAAAGACAAATTTACCTGTAAAATAAAAATAAACCTAAGTTACAATTACACCTAACACTACACTATAATTAAAATAATTATCTAAATTATGAAAAAAAACACTAAATTACAGAAAATAATAAAATAATTACAATTTTTTAAAGCTAATTACACCTAATCTAATCCCCCTAAAAAAATAAAAAAGCCCCCCAAAATAATAAAAAATCCCTACCCTATACTAAATTACAAATAGCCCTTAAAAGGGCTTTTTGCGGGGCATTGCCCCAAAGTAATCAGCTCTTTTACCTGGAAAAACAAATACAATACCCCCCCAACATTAAAACCCACCACCCACACAAACAACCCTACTCTAAACCCCACCCAATCCACTCTTAATAAAACCTAACACTAACCCCTTGAAGATCACCCTACCTTGAGACGTCTTCACCCAACCGGGCAGAAGTGGTCCTCCAGACGGTCCGAAGTCTTCATCCTATCCAGGCAGAAGAGGTCCTCCAGATGGGCAGAAGTCTTCATCCAGGCGGCATCTTCTATCTTCATCCATCCGGAGCAGAGCGGGTCCATCTTCAAGACATCCAACGCGGAGCATCCTCTTCTTTCCGACGATTAACACTAAATGACGGTACCTTTAAGTGACGTCATCTAAGATGGCGTCTCTTCAATTCCGATTGGCTGATAGAATTCTATCAGCCAATCGGAATTAAGGTAGAAAAAATCCTATTGGCTGATCTAATCAGTCAATAGGATTGAAGTTCAATCCTTTTGGCTGCAAGCTCAATCCTATTGGCTGATTGGATCAGCCAATAGGATTTTTTCTACCTTAATTCTGATTGGCTGATAGAATTCTATTAGCCAATCAGAATTGAAGGGACGCCATCTTGGATGACGTCACTTAAAGGTACTGTCATTTAGTGTTAGTCGTCGGAAAGAAGAGGATGCTCCGCGTCGGATGTCTTGAAGATGGACCCGCTCCGCTACGGATGGATGAAGATAGAAGATGCCGTCTGGATGAAGACTTCTGCCCATCTGGAGGACCTCTTCTGCCTGGATAGGATGAAGACTTTGGACCATCTGGAGGACCACTTCTGCCCGGTTGGGTGAAGACGTCTCAAGGTAGGGGCTTTTTTATTTTGTTAGGGGGATTAGATTAGGTGCAATTATCTTAAAAAAATTGTAATTATTTTATTATTTTCTGTAATTTAGTGTGTTTTTTTCTCGTAATTTAGATAATTGTATTTAATTGTAGTTAATGTAGGGAATTCATTTAATTATAGTGTAGTGTTAGGTGTATTTGTAACTTAGGTTTATTTTTATTTTACAGGTAACTTTGTCTTTATTTTAACTAGGAAGTTATTAAATAGTTAATAACTATTTAATAACTATTCTACCTAGTTAAAATAAATACAAAGTTGCCTGTAAAATAAAAATAAACCCTACTCTAGATACAATGTAATTATTAGTTATATTGTAGCTATCTTAGGGTTTATTTTATAGGTAAGTATTTAGTTTTAAATAAGAATAATTTATTTAATTGTAGTAATTTTATTTAGATTTATTTAAATTATATTTAAGTTAGGGGGCTGTTAGGGTTAGACTTAGACTTAGGCTTAGGGGTTAATAACTTTAATATAGTTGCGGCGACATTGGGGGCGGCAGATTAGGGGTTAATACATGTAGGTAGGTGTCGGCGATGTTAGGGACGGCAGATTAGGGGTTAATAAAATTGAATTAATGTTTGCGAGGCGGGAATGCGGTGGTTTAGGTGTTAATATATTTATTAAGGTGGCGGCAATGTCCGGTCGGCAGATTAGGGGTTAAAAAATTTATTTAAGTGTTTGCAATGTGTGGGGGGGGCTCAGTTAGGGGTTAATAGGTAGTTTATGGGTGTTAGTGTACTTTTTAGCACTTTAGTTAAGAGTTTTATGTTACGTCGTTAGCCCATAAAACTCTTAACTACTGACTTTAAAATGCGCTACGAGTCTTGACAGGGAGGGTGTACCGCTCACTTTTTCCAAGACTCGTAATACCGGCGTTATGAAAATCCCATTGAAAATATGGGATACGCAATTTACGTAAGTGGATTTGTGGTATGTTGGAGTCGTGGAAAAAAAGTGAACGGTACACCTGTACCTGCCAGACTCGTAATACCAGGGGGCGTTAAAAAGCAGCGTTTGGACCTCTCAACGCTGCTTTTTAAGGCTAACGCAAAACTCGTAATCTAGGTGTTTGTGTTTAGTATCCTTTAAAGGGACACTCTAATCAAAATTAAACTTTCATGATTCAGATAGAGCAGCAATTTTAAAAAAACTTTCCAATTTACTTCCATTAACAAAATGTGCACAATCTTTTTATATTTAAACTTTTTGAGTCAACAGCTCCTACTGAGCATGTGCAGAATTAACGTGTATGCATTTGTGATTGACTGTTGGCTGTCACATGGTACGTATATGCATTTGTGATTGGTTGATGGCTGTCACATGGAACAGGGGGAGTGGAAATAGACATAACTTTTACAATTGTCAGAGAGAAAATGTACTACTCATTTGAAGTTCAAACTAAGTGCTATTGCATTGTCTTGTTATTTTGCATTTGTTGATTATGCAAATCTACTGTGTTGACTGGTCCATTAAAGAGATTTGACAGTGTTACAGTATTGAGCAGTAACAGATAAGCAGATAATTTAACCCTTTAATGCTAGTCTTTAAGGGTTTTCCTACCTATAAGCGCGGGTCTCGCCACAAGCGGCAAGATTGCTCTATTATAGCCTCCTTCCATACGGCAGGTGTTCTGGAATAGCGCAGTCTCGCCGCTGGCAGCGAAGCCATGCTATTGGAAAAACAAGCCCCATAGAAAGACCAATGATGGTCATTAAGGGGTTAAAACATATATATCACCCCCAGACAACACACCATTTCATAAGCACTCTCTATATGGAACTAAACTAAATTATATGCTTTTTCTTATGGGTCATTAATTCTACCTTCATATGTTTTAATATAACAGCTTACTCACTTGTTGTTTATTTTGTAGGATTTGAGGGGGGTCCTATATATTTATGAGTCTCCTTACCATACAAACCATTACACCATCTCATAGGCCCTAGCTGGAGTTAAAACTGAACCCACTCACACGCACTTTCTCCAGCTGCTGAAATCAGGGTCATAATGAGATGTTTTGTGTGCGCACGGGGGAAGGTAACCCTTGAAGCCATATCATTAAACTGAAGTTAATTAAATTAACAACATTTTATACTTATGTCAGTCTGAGAACCTCAGGAAATTGCACCTTCAGGCCAGAATGCTGAAGTTTCTACCATTGTCAATATAGTTCTACTAAAATGATGGGAAAAACTTATATATTATATTTTTTATTATTATTTTATTTTAATCCCCCTGAGGAATTTGTGAGTATTTTTTTTTCTAGTTTTCTATTTGTTTATTTATTTTCCTGTCATGGTTCATGATTGAGTTTTTTTTTCCTCTCTCGGAGAAGTGTGACAGTATTTAAAGTCTATGATTGACTGCTGAGCAACATTCATTAACCATGACAAATGTGTCTAAAAACACAGCCCCAAGTGTTCTAAACAGCAGTAAAAAATAAAGACTAAACTATTTTTTTTGTTATTGACATCATCTGTAAATAAATTTAGTCTGACGTGAGGTGTAGTATCATAAATTAGTCTTCATTTACTTTAATTAATGCATAGAATGTTTAAGTGTGTAAAGTCATATTACAAATTGCTCTGTGTATATATCCTGTTCAGATTTCATTAATTATGTATATTAGTAAAGGTTTTATTAATGTTATTGGATCAATAAAAAGTCTGTTATAGAGAACCGCTTTGTACTGAAAAAAAAAGCAATTAGCCTCTATATTTGTTAAAGGGACTTTAAACAAAAAAATGTATTCAACTTAAAACATTTAGGGCTAGATCGCAAAATATCTCTGGTATTACAAGTTGAGCACAATGTGAACGCGACTTCGCGTTCACATTGCTGGAAAAGCTTTGCACGCTTCCATAGGCTCCAATAGGAGCCTCCGTCCCATGTCATGAGACGACAATGAACCAAGCACAGCAAAGGGGGTAAGTCATGCGATGGGCAACAAATGTTAAATAAATATGAATATATACATAAATATGTATGTGTTTATATGTGTATATATACACATATATTTACACATAAATATATATGTATATAAACATATACATATATACTTACAGGGAACACAAAGATCCCCATAGACCACAATGTAAAGACAATTTTCAGTGCCTTTTTTTTCTAGCACCCCACACCCACCAAATTTAACGCCTAAAAACTGCTTCGTGCAGTTGTTTTTTATTTAAAAAAAGCTAATTTTTTTTTTTTTTATAAAAAACTATCGGCTAGATTACGAGTTTGGCGTTAGAGGCTGTGCGGTGCTAACGAGCAGTTTATGCTTACCGCTCATTTACAGACAGCGCTGGTATTACGGGTTTTTACAACCCAGTCAAGAAGTGAGCGTTGAGCAAAAACGCTGCTTACTTTAGCGGTGAGCTGGTGTAACATGCTCGTCAACGATTTTCCCATAGGAATCAACGGGGAGAGCCGGATGAAAAAAAGTCTAACACCTGCCAAAAAGCAGCGTAAAGCTCCTTAACGCAGCCCCATTGATTCCTATGGGGAAATACATTTTATGTCTACACCTAACACCCTAACATGAACCCCAAGTCTAAACACCCCTAATCTTACACTTATTAACGCCTAATCTGCTGCCCCCAACATCGCCGCCACAATAATAAACATATTAACCCCTAAACCACCACACTCCCGCCTCGCAAACATTAGTTAAATATTATTAACCCCTAATCTGCCGGCCCTAACATTGACGCCACCTACCTACATTTATTAACCCCTAATCTGCCGACCCCAATGTCGCTGACACTATATTAAAGTTATTAACCCCAAACCTAAGTCTAACCCTAAACCTAACACCCCCTAACTTAAATATAATTAAAAGAAATCTAAATAAAGTTACTATAATTAACTAAATGATTCCTATTTAAAACTAAATACTTACCTGTAAAATAAACCCTAAGCTAGCTACAATATAACTAATAGTTACATTGTATGTAGCTTAGGGTTTATTTTTATTTTACAGGCAAGTTTGTATTTATTTTAGATAGTAGTAGTAGATGGCGCTGGTCTATTGAATAATTTTCTCTAGTAAGTGAAGAGAAAAAAGGCTTGATGCATATATTGAAGCCAATTAATATGGGTGCAGTATACTCACTCCATAAGATGAATCTTTACAGCTGAAAGGGAATGTAGCATCAGATGGCAAGAGTCCACAGGTTCCTGGAGTCAAATACTGTATTTTCAGGTTTATCCAAAAGTGGACTATAAATGAATAGAGACCCAAATGACAAAAGTATCCAGTGTATAATTGAAAAAAAAAAACTTACTCCATAAATAAGAAGATTCCAGCTCCGCACAGCAAAACAAGATCTTGACAAGCTTTCAACAAAGGATAAAAGGTTTTATTTGCTCAACGCGTTTCAACGTATTACACGTCTTTATCAAGAGCATACATTAAAACAAGTAAAACAGGTAAGTAAAACCAAGTATTGAGTGTGTTTGCTGTGGCTACAGGGCTGGTTTATATACAGGTGAACAATTAGTTCAAATTTCCTGTTGAGAACAGGAAATTGGACTCACAAAAACTTCATAAAATGTTTAATACTATATATATGCATCAATAGTAAACTATTCCTGAGAATAAAAATGAAGAAAAATATATTTTAAAGAAAATCATTAAAAAACCATCAAAGTTTAAAAATGGAGGCTTAGTTTAGTATTGATACATTATTTAACCAATCAAAACACTTCTTGGATATTTGGACCAATGAACAGACAGTAGTATAAAGTCCTCAATCGAGTAGTCCATTGTGTAACAGTTCCTTTTCAGGTCCGATCTGTGGTAATGTGCTTTTCTTGTCCAATCAGAGGACGGCTGTAATCCAAGGGTGAAAGCATCAATCCGGAAGAGTCAAAGTTCTGTGTACTAATAGAGGGAGTATCCCGAATGACATCAGATATACATCTCAGCCAATAAAACAAGATAAATAATTCTGAAACAAAAGCAGGAAAAAAGTGACCAGTATTTGCTCTTCAGAATGAATCTGAAACATTTGTGACACGCTACATTCACATTTCAAAATGGGGATCCGTACGGCACATTCATATTACAAAAAAGGGGGTTCAATATTCTATTAAACTGTCACGATATTATTACATCTCATGTAGAGATATTCTACGTCTGAATTATGATTATTGTAGGACCATATAAAGTAAAGTGCCTGAAGATGAAGTTTTTCCCAAATCAGGTATTCATCTTCATATGGTTCCACAATGAATGTAATCTAGACGCATAATACCTCTATATGAGATGTAATGACATAATTATTTTAAACCCACAACAGTTAACGTCACTGCCAGTATATATTGGGCTTTTGCAAATCAGGCACTTTACTTTATATGGTCCTACAATTGACCTGTAAAATAAAACCTAACCTAAGTTACAATTGCACCTAACACTACACTATAATTAAATAAATTAACTAAATTAAATACAATTAAATAAAATTATCTAAAGTACAAGAAAAAACAAACACTAAATTTCAGAAAAAAAAAAACAAATTACAAGATTTTTAAACTAATTACACCTAATCTAATCCCCCTAACAAAATAAAAAAGCCCCCTCAAAATAAAAAAAGCCCTATCCTACACTAAATTACAAATAGTACGGCGTTGTACCATAAAACTCTTAACTACTGACTTTAAAATGCGGTACCAGTCTTGACAGGTGAGGGTCTACCGCTCACTTTTTGTCAGACTCGTAATACCGGCGCTATGCAAGTCCCATTGAAAAAATAGGATACGCAATTTACGTTAGTGGTTTGCGGTATTTCTAAGTCTGGCCAAAAAAGTGAGCGGTACACCTGTACCTTCAAATATCATAATACCAGCGGGCATTAAAAGCAGCGTTAGGACTGGCCAAAGCTGCTTTTTAAGCCTAACGCACAACTCGTAATCTAGCCATTAGAGACTCTTAAATGTGGGGCAAATTTATGGCACTTTTGGAAAATGAACCAGAGATCTGGTCTCTGGTTAATTTTCTGAGCACTAATTGCTAATGCAAGCCCGCGGTAACAATAATCAGCCACTTTTAATGGCTGGTTATTTATTGCGTGCCCGTAAATAGGCGAATTTGCCAAATTACTGGCGCTCTATAAATTAGCGCTCCACTTGTAATCTAGCCCTTAAAGGGATATTAAACACAAACATTTTCTTTTGGGATTCAGAGTATTACATTTTAAAAGTTTCCAATTTTACTTCTATTATCAAATGCGCTTTGTTACTATGGTATTCTTTGTTGAAGAGATACTTAGGTAGGTGTCTGGAGCACTATGTGGTAGGAAATATTGTTGCCATCTAGTGCTCTTGCAAAACTGCTGCCATATAGTGCTCAAGATACGTGCATGCTCCTGAGCTTACCTCCCTGCTTTTCAACAAAAGATACAAAGAGAACAAATACAATTTCGTAATAGAAGTAGGGACAGTTTAGTCAAAATTAAAGCAAATCACACAATATACTTAGGAGCGCTCAAAGCTTAAGGTAAAGATGACTAATAAGGGTTATATGTGAGAAATACATAATTCTAAAATGACCCAAAATAAGGTAATTAAAAATGTATTGCAACCTAACAATGATTAACTAGGCAGTATACATAAATATGATATATAATAGCAACAGATTAATAAAAGTAACAAATCGGTCGTCTCCGATAGTAAAAACAAAGTGATAAATAATTGCCACCACTGAGAGTCAAAAATATAAACAGAATGCACGTGTTGCCAGATGAATGTAACACAGTTCCAGACAGTAATTATAATCCACACCACATAATAGTGGGTTGCGTAAAAATATTCATAGGCTGAAATCAGTGACACAGTACCTGGCTATTGGAGTGTATAGTGAACACGGGAACAGATCAAACTTACTAGCCGTTTTGACCTCCGTGTAACTTGCGCCTCTTTCCGTTAGGTCATGTGCATCAGATCTATCAAGTTGCTTTGATCCTATTGGATGGTGTCACGTTTGAACACTTCAGCTTATCCAATTGTCCGCTCTCAGTTTAGGAGAGAAAGGTATCCGTTCTTTAGTGCAGTTGCACGCTGGATACTGGAAAATCCTTAAGAATGTCCCAGATGAAATTCTGCCAGAACTTGAGATTTTCTTTAGCACTATTCAGTGCGGACTTTATAAACGTTATCACAGGTTTTTGGCTGTACCGGTTTGTGGTGTTAAGACCTGGATTAGTCTTAGATAAAGTCCCCATAAAATCTGTTTTAGGCAGAAAGTACTTAACAAAAAGTACAAATAACAATAATAAAGATTATTCTGGCTGCATATAGCAAAACAACATTAACGCGTTTCTCCCTATGTGAGGGCTTTTTCAAGATCTTATACTTTTTGTTAAGTACTTTCTGCCTTAAACAGATTTTATTGGGACTTTATCTAAGAAGTCTCCATAACTGTGATGCGGGAATCCGGACGTGGACCCGTTGCTCAGTGTGCCTAGAGGGATATGGCTGCACCTCACTGACGAGGCCCACACTAGGCCGAAACATACGTCTGAGGTTTTGCTGTTTCTCTCGTTCAGAGAGGGATTGCCTGGTATTTCGGGGCTGGACTGCACTGTTAAGTCAGGATCAGACTGATATGCTTCAGTAAAGTTCTTCTCTGCGAAAGGCACATGTTGAGCAAAAAGAGGCTGCTTCTTGGTTAGTAACTACCCATAGAACAAGCTATTATGCTATTGTTCGTTCCCAAGTTGAGCGCTTCTCTCTTTTTATTTATGGAAATTATGGCACTTGGGGAAGTCTCCCTAAGTGTTATGTGGGAATCCAGACGTGGACCCGTTGCTTAGTGTGCCTAGAGGGATATGGCTGCACCTCACTGACGAGGCCCACAATAGGCCGAAATGTGGGGTTTTGCTGTTTCTCTTGTTTAGAGAGGGATTGCCTGGTATTTTGGGGCTGGACTGTACTGTGAAGTCAGGATCAGACTGATATGCTATTATGCTATTGTTCATTCCCAGGTTGAGCGCTTCTCTTATTTATTTATGTTTTTTATTTTTCGTAATTTAGTGTTTATTATTTTTTGTAATTTTAGATTTTTTAGGTTTTTTTCTGTAGCGTAGTTTTTTCAAATTTGTAATTTAGATTTTTTAATTGGTAGTATTTTTTTACTTTATTAGAATAGTTATGTTAGATTAATTTATAGCTTAATGTTTAGGTTTATTTTTATTTCACAGGTAAGTTTTTTTTTATTTATTTATTTTAAGATAATTATATTGTAATTTTATTTTTACGTCAGGGGGGTGTTAGGTTTAGGGGTTAATAGTTTAATTTAGTGTTTTGCGATGTGAGGGGCTGGTGGTTTTAGGGGTTAATAGGTTTATTTAGTAGAGGCAATGTGGGGGGCCGGATGTTTAGGGGTTAACAGGTTTATTTAGTAGCCGTGATGTGGGGGGCCGGAGGTTTAGGGGTTAATAGGTTTATTTAGTGGTGTCAATGTGGGGGTCCGGTGTTTTAGGGGTTAATGGCTTTATTTAGTGGCGGTCATGTGGGAGTCCGGAGGTTTAGGGGTTAATAGCTTTATTATAGTGTTGGCGATGTCGGGGAGCGATGGATTAGGGGTTAATAGCTTTATTATAGTGTTTGGGATGCAGGAGGGCAGCGGTTTAGGGGTTAATAGGTAGTTTATGGGTGTTAGTGTATTTTGTAACATTTTAGTTATGGGTTTTGTGAAACATTTTTGTTTCACAAAATCCATAACTACTGCTCTCAGATGGCGGTATGGATCGTGTTGGTATAGGCTGTAACGCAAGCGTTTTAGCCTCAGCGCACAACCTGTAATACCGGCGCTATTGAAATCCCACACAAAATGTCATTTTTTTGAGTGCGGAATGGACGTTGCGTTACAGGCTAAAATGCTTGCGGTATAGCTATCCCAACACGACTCGTAATATGCGTTCTTGGCCATTACGCTAGAATGGCCATTTTTCCAGCGTTTAAAGCCGTACCGCAACACTTGTATTCTAGCTGTCAATTAGTTAATTGCTGACATGATAAAGCCCCACTGGTGCTCTGAGCAGCTGTAACATTTAAAATGCTGGTGCACTAAGAATATCTAGCTATGCTTCACAGGCACGTGCAGAGAAAAATCCAAACACTAAAACAGTGATAACTTTTACTAAAAGCATTTTTGACAATACATGTATATTGTTAATATGTTTTTTTTCAAAGATGTAATTCATCTATGTGCATTTAAATTATGACTGGAATATCCCTTTAAAGTCCCTTTACAATAAGTTGTAAATAAGGGGAGTGGATAGTCTTGAGAAAGGCCTAATCTAGGCCGAAACGCGTTGGCATACTGGTGAGCTTGATTTTAATTACCATTATTATCTATTGTATACAGTGTTGCACTATTTTGTTTTTCTTTGCTTTCTTTTAGGTTTTTCGTCGCTATCTATTGTTATTTGTCTTTTACCATACGGATGGTACCTTAAACTTACTGGGCACAGAGTTTGTCCTAATCTCCTGTTTTTGTACACAGTTTATACACACATTTTTACTTTTGGATTGCTTCATTCGCTATTTGATTTCAAGTGAACTTTATTTTTATTTTTATTTTTATTTTTTCTATTTTTATTTTTATGGACTTTATGGATTTTGCCTAAGGTTGGATTATCATTAATAATCATTCTTTCTACAACCCCACTCAACATCTATATGTGACTACAGACCACAACACTATCCACAAGTCACGTTGGAGGACACACCCACGGATTCACACGAACATTCACTTCACGTATTTTTTTCACTAACTTTTAACCTTTGATTGTCTTCGTTATTTTGGAATCACCATTTGGTTTTTGACTTTGCTTTAAAGTATCATCATTGGGTTTTTTGATTTTACTACACCTGTTTATCACCTTAAAGGAGTGTTCCCGCCCAAACTGTATACCGTATCTCATAGAAGTTTCTATTTTTATCTCATTGTGTATTTATGTTTTTAGATAAGTTAGACATGGATCCATGCGTTTAATTTTAATTATATTGTGCAACTATTTTATTGTGCAACTATTTCTATTTTTATTGTGAGTTTTATTGTGACATTTGTTTATGTTTAGCCTTCATTGAAGGTATTAAATTTCAAGATCCAGCTCTCAATCCTTTAGCCTTTTAAGCTCCTCTAGCGCTTACTCTCACCTTTACTATTAATAAGTTGTAAATACTTAGGACATTTTGAGGTAAATATCTTCCTTTCCTTAAATTGAGATGTTCAGGTGATATCTTTTAGTCAGCTTGTAACAGCTATGCTGCATCACTTTCAAGTACTTCAACATTTGAGTATCATGTCCCTTTAAGTTCTTTGCTCTTAAAGGGACATAATACCTATATGCTAACTCATTTGAAAGTGCTGCAGTATAACTGCAAAAAGTTGACAAAATATCATATGAAGATATCTATGTAAAGAAGGAATAAATTTTACCTTACAATTTCCTCAGCTCACAAAAGTAAGTGCTCATTGAAGTTATCCTTACCGTACTGTCTAGTTGCTAGTTGAAAAAATAAAACAGCCAATCAACACCAGCAGTGCTAAGCTTTGCTTTAAAATGATCTCATGAGATTTCACTAAAATCTCATGGGATTTCATAGTAAAAATCTTTAATCTTAGGGAAACAACATGATTGTGCCTGCAGATGCCAAATGTATGCTCCCTTACAAGTCCTGGGACTAACATTCTGATTGGCTGATTAATGTCCCTTTACAATGGGATGTGGCTACTGAAGACATTTTGAGGTACAATATCTTCCTTTTTAACATAGAGATAATCGGGTGATATTTTAAAGTCAGCTTTTCTCCTACATTGGTGTGTCCGGTCCACGGCTTCATCCTTACTTGTGGGATATTCTCATTCCCTACAGGAAGTGGCAAAGAGAGCACACAGCAAAGCTGTCCATATAGCTCCCCCTCTAGCTCCGCCCCCCAGTCATTCTCTTTGCCGCTCTGTACAAGTAGCATCTCCACGGGGGTGGTAAAGAGTATGTGGTGTTAGTTGTAGTTTTTATTTCTTCTATCAAGAGTTTGTTATTTTAAAATAGTGCCGGTTTTTACTTTTTACTCTACAACAGAAAGTGATGAAGATTTCTGTTAAAAGAGGAGTATGATTTTAGCACCAGTAACTAAAATCCATTGCTGTTCCCACGCAGGACTGTTGAAACCAGAGAACTTCAGTTGGGGGGAACAGTTTGCAGGCTTATCTGCTTCAGGTATGATCAGTCATTTTTCTAACAAGACCAGGCCTTTCTCAATACTTTCAAAGCATTAAGACACTATGGTGAAAATTTCATAAAGATTGGATATTTCTTTGCTGTTTTTCTGACGTTTCAATAATAAAGTGTGATCTTTTATTATTTAAAGAGACAGTAACGGTTTTGTATAAAATAACTTTTATTGCATTAAAAGTCTGCCTAAGTCTGTCTATCATGTCTGTGCCTTTAGATAGCCTATGTTCTGTGTGTATGGAGGCCAAGGTGGTTCCCCCATTAAATGTATATGCGAAGTGTGCCATAGCGTCCAAACAGATAAAGGACAGTACTGTCACATTTAAAAATATTGCCCAAGATGATTCTTTAAATGAAGGTAGTGGGGATAGCTCATCATCCTCTCCTTCTGTGTCAACACCAGCTTTGCCCGCGCAAGCGATACCTAGTACATCTAGCGCGCCAATGGCTGTTACTATGCAGCAATTAGCAGCAGTAATGGATAATTCTCTAGCAGCCTTTTTGTCCAAACTGCCAGCTTTTCCTAGAAAGCGCGATTGCTCAGTTTTAAATACAGAGGATGAGCAAGCAGACGCTGAGGATAATTTATCTATTATGCCCTCACATCAATCTGAATTGGCGGTGAGGGAGGGCCTGTCTGAGGGAGAAATTTCTGACGCAGGAAAAACTTCTCAGCAGGCAGAGCCTGATATCATTGCATTTAAATTTAAGCTAGAACACCTACGCGCTCTGCTTAAGGAGGTGCTAGCTACACTTGATTATTGTGATCCTTTGGTGATTCCAGAGAAATTATGCAAAATGGACAAATTCTTAGAGGTCCCAGTGCATGCTGATGCGTTTCCGATACCCAAGAGGGTGGCGGATATAGTGACTAAGGAGTGGGAGAAGCCAGGTGTTCCTTTCGTTCCCCCTCCTATATTTAAGAAAATGTTCCCCATAGTTGACCCCAGAAGGGACGCATGGCAGACGGTCCCTAATGTAGAGGGGGCAGTTTCAACTTTAGCTAAGCTCACGACTATTCCAATAGAGGACAGTTGCGCTTTCAAAGATCCTATGGATAAAAAATTAGAAGGGTTGCTTAAGAAAATTTTTGTTCAGCAAGGTTTCCTTCTTCAACCAATTTCGCGCATTATTCCTGTCACCACGGCGGCGTCTTTTTGGTTCGATGAACTAGAAAATTTGCTCCAGAAGGAGACTCCATATAATGAAGTCATGGACAGAATTCACGCACTGAAGTTGGCTAATTCCTTTATTTTAGATGCCGCATTTCAATTAGCTAAATTAGCGGCGAAAAATTCAGGTTTTGCAATAGTGGCGCGCAGGGCGCTTTGGCTGAAATCTTGGTCGGCGGATGTGTCGTCCAAAACAAAATTGCTTAATATTCCTTTCAAGGGTAAGACCCTATTCAGGCCAGAATTGAAAGAGATTATTTCAGACATCACTGGGGGAAAGGGCCATGCCCTTCTACAGGATAGACCTTTCAAAGCAAAAAATAAGTCTAATTTTCGTTCCTTTCGCAATTTCAGGAACAGACCAGCTTCTAACTCTCCAGCCTCTAGACAAGAGGGTAACACTTCCCAGCCCAAACTAGCATGGAAACCATTGCAAGGCTGGAACAAGGGGAAACAGGCCAAGAAGCCTGCTGCTGCTACCAAATCAGCATGAAAGGATAGCCCCCGATCCGGGACCGGATCTGGTAGGGGGCAGACTCTCTCTCTTTGCTCAGACTTGGGCAAGAGATGTCCCAGACCCCTGGGCTCTAGAGATTGTATCTCAGGGGTATCTCCTAGAATTCAAGGACCTTCCTCCAAAGGGAAGGTTTCACATTTCTCGCTTGTCTTTAGACCAGACAAAGAGACAGGCATTCTTACATTGCGTAGAAGACCTTTTCAAAATGGGAGTGATTCACCCAGTTCCAAAAGCAGAACAAGGACTGGGTTTCTACTTAAACCTGTTTGTAGTTCCCAAAAAGGAGGGAACGTTCAGGCCAATTCTGGACTTAAAGATCCTAAACAAATTCCTCAAAGTTCCATCATTCAAAATGGAAACAATTCTAACAATTTTACCGATGATCCAGGAGGGTCAATACATGACTACCGTGGACCTAAAGGATGCATACCTGCATATTCCTATCCACAAAAATCACCATCAGTTCCTAAGGTTCGCCTTTCTGTACAAACATTACCAGTTCGTGGCCCTTCCTTTCAGGTTGGCCACCGCTCCCAGAATTTTTACAAAGGTGCTAGGGTCCCTTCTAGCGGTACTAAGACCGCGGGGCATTGCAGTAGCACCTTACCTAGACGACATCTTAATACAGGCGTCGTCTTGTCCCGGAGCCAAGGCTCATACGGATATTGTTCTAGCCTTTCTAAGGTCTCACGGGTGGAAGGTGAACGTAGAAAAGAGTTCTCTGTCCCCGGTCACAAGGGTTCCCTTCCTGGGAACAATAATAGAAATAGAAATAGTAGAAATGAAAATCTTTCTGACGGAGGTCAGGAAGTCAAAGCTTTTAAATGCTTGTCGAGTTCTTCATGCCATTGTTCAGCCGTCTGTGGCTCAGTGCATGGAGGTAATCGGTCTAATGGTTGCAGCAATGGACATAGTCCCGTTTGCCAGAATTCATCTAAGACCACTGCAATTGTGCATGCTCAGGCAGTGGAATGGGGATTATGCAGACTTGTCTCCCCAGATACAAGTGGACCAGAAAACCAGAGACTCGCTCCTCTGGTAGTTGTCTCAGGATCACCTGTCTCAGGGAATGAGTTTCCGCAGACCGGAGTGGATCATTGTCACGACCGACGCCAGTCTTTTAGGCTGGGGCGCGGTCTGGAACTCCCTGAAAGCTCAGGGTCTATGGTCTCGGGAAGAATCTCTTCTTCCGATAAACATTTTGGAACTGAGAGCGATATTCAATGCGCTCCTGGCTTGGCCTCAACTAGCGAAGGCCAAATTCATAAGATTTCAGTCGGACAACATGACGACTGTAGCGTATATCAATCATCAGGGAGGAACAAAGAGTTCCCTGGCAATGAGAGAAGTATCCAAGATCATCAAATGGGCGGAGGATCACTCCTGCCATCTATCTGCAATTCACATCCCAGGAGTAGACAACTGGGAGGCGGATTATTTGAGTCACAATACCAAAAGCAAAATTGAGAGGATCAGTTACAAAAACAAACACAAAGTAGATGATGCAAAGAAACTTTTTTCCTTCATGCACCGCAGCAACTTAAACTGCAGTGTACCCAGAGCAAGTGTACATTTCAATCTTTATGTAGTAGAGATAATCAGAAAGATACAGTCTCACCTCTGCTGTCTTCCACCCGGGGAGCTTTTAGCTTACAGCAGGATCCTTTGCAAGTAGAGCCGGCGTCATATACACCTCCACCCTGATCTGTATCTCCGTATCTCGTCCACCGCTACCCGGCACTTTTCCAGAGGCACCGTGCTTCCGCGCCCACCAGGGGGCGTGTCCAAGTTACAACAGATGATCCTCCAACCGGATAGCTAAACAAGTACCACGTGCGCCATCACTTCAAACGCCTCCACTCGGAATCCTCCAATGCTCAGGCTGCCTTTCGTTGCGCCTCTCTATACGGACCAATACTGGGGCTCCACTGGTATTTCAGCGTTCTGTGCTCAGTGTTCAGCGTAGTGGTATTTAGTGTATGCTCTGGGGATAATTTGCAGCATACAATGCAGGGACACTAGCGCTCCCAGGGCAAAGAGATCCACCACAAAAGAAAAACATGGAGCGCTAGCGTATGTAAAACATAACCTTTATTATGGTTATTTAAAAACAGGACATATAGTCAATCAGAAAAGACAGAGATGGGATACCTCTGGCTGGCAGGCTTACGCGTTGCTATGATTACGGCTTTGCCGAAACGCGTAAGCCTGCCAGCCAGAGGTATCCCATCTCTGTCTTTTCTGATTGACTATATGTCCTGTTTTTAAATAACCATAATAAAGGTTATGTTTTACATACGCTAGCGCTCCATGTTTTTCTTTTGTGGTGGATTATTTGAGTCGTCAGACTTTCCATCCGGGGGAGTGGGAACTTCACCCGGAGGTCTTTGCCCAATTAGCTCAACTATGGGGCATTCCAGATCTGGATCTGATGGCGTCTTGTCAGAACTCCAAGGTTCCTTGCTACGGGTCCAGGTCCAGGGATCCCAAGGCGCCTTGGTCGTTCAATCTAGCTTATGTCTTTCCACCGTTTCCTCTCCTTCCCAGGCTAGTAGCCAGGATCAAACAGGAGAAGGCTTCGGTAATTGTAATAGCTCCTGCGTGGCCACGCAGGACTTGGTATGCAGACCTGGTGAATATGTCATCGGCTCCACCATGGAAGCTAGCTTTGAGACAGGACCTTCTAGTACAAGGTCCATTCAAACATCCAAATCTAGTTTCTCTGCAACTGACTGCTTGGAGATTGAACGCTTGATTTTATCTAAGCGTGGGTTTTCAGAATCAGTTATAGATACTCTGGTTCAGGCCAGAAAGCCTGTAACCAGGAGAATTTACCATAAAATACGGCAAAAGTATCTCTGTTGGTGCGAATCCAAGGGTTACTCGTAAAATTAGGATTCCTAGGATACTTTCCTTTCTCCAAGAAGGATTGGAGAAGGGTCTGTCAGCTAGTTCTCTAAAGGGACAGATATCTGCTCTGTCTGTCTTGTTACACAAACGTCTGGCAGCCGTGCCAGATGTTCAAGCTTTCGTACAGGCGTTAGTCAGAATTAAGCCTGTTTACAGACCTGTGACTCCACCATGGAGTCTAAATTTAGTTCTTTCAGTTCTTCAAGGGGTTCCGTTTGAACCTTTACATTCCATAGATATTAAGTTACTATCTTGGAAAGTTTTGTTTTTGGTTGCTATTTCTTCTGCTAGAAGAGTTTCTGAATTGTCTGCTTTGCAGTGTATTTCACCCTATCTGGTGTTTCATACAGATAAGGTTGTTTTTCGTACCAAGCCTGGTTTTCTTCCAAAGGTGGTTTCCAATAGGAATATTGACCAGGAAATAGTTGTTCCTTCTCTGTGTCCGAATCCAGTTTCAAAAAAGGAACGTTTGTTACACAATCTAGATGTGGTTCGTGCTTTGAAATTCTATCTGGAAGCAACAAAGGATTTCAGACAGACATCATCCTTGTTTGTAGTCTATTCTGGTAAGAGGAGAGGTCAGAAAGCTATGGCTACCTCTCTTTCCTTCTGGCTAAAAAGCATCATCCGATTGGCTTATGAGACTGCCGGACGGCAGCCTCCTGAACGAATTACAGCTCACTCTACTAGAGCTGTGGCTTCCACATGGGCCTTCAAGAACGAGGCTTCTGTTGAACAGATCTGTAAGGCAGCGACGTGGTCTTCTCTGCATACATTTGCCAAATTTTACAAATTCGATACTTATGCTTCTTCGGAGGCTATTTTTGGGAGAAAGGTTTTACAAGCAGTGGTGCCTTCCGTTTAGGTTACCTGACTTGTTCCCTCCCTTCATCCGTGTCCTAAAGCTTTGGTATTGGTTCCCACAAGTAAGGATGAAGCCGTGGACCGGACACACCAATGTAAGAGAAAACAGAATTTATGTTTACCTGAAAAATTTCTTTCTCCTACGGTGTGTCCGGTCCACGGCCCGCCCTGGCTTTTAGTCAGGTTTAAATTTTTGTTTTTTGTACACTACAGTCACCACTGCACCTTATGGTTCTCCTTTTTCTCCTAACCGTCAGTCGAATGACTGGGGGGCGGAGCTAGAGGGGGAGCTATATGGACAGCTTTGCTGTGTGCTCTCTTTGCCACTTCCTGTAGGGAATGAGAATATCCCACAAGTAAGGATGAAGCCGTGGACCGGACACACCGTAGGAGAAAGAAATTTATCAGGTAAACATAAATTCTGTTTTTACAGATATGCTGCATCCCTTTCAAGTGCTTCAACATTTGGGTATCATGTCTCTTTAACACTACTTGAGCAGAATGTTTGCATTCCATCTGTTTAGCACCCAAACTTAATCTGACATGACTTCATCGAAAGCCTTTCCATTATTGATAGAAAATACAATTTTAATTTTTTTTTTTCCAATTTACTTCTAATATTAGAGATACTAAACCCAAAATGTTTCTTTCATGATTCAGATAGAGCATGCAATTTTAAGCAACTTTCTAATTTACTCCAAGTATAATTTTTTATTTGTTCTCTTGCTATCTTTATTTGAAAAAGAAGGCATCTAAGCTAAGGAGCCAGCCAATTTCGGGTTCAGACCCTGGACAGCACTTGCTTATTGGTGCTGTCCAATCAGCAAGGACAACCCAGTTTGTAAACCAAAAATGGGCCGGCTTCAAAACATACATTCTTACTTTTCAAATAAAGATAGCAAGAGAATGAAGAAAAAATGATAAGAGTAATTTAGAAAGTTGTTTAAAATTGCATGCTCTATCTGAATCATGAAAGAAAAAAAAATGATTCAGTGTCCCTTTAAATTTGCTTCATCCTCATGTTATACCTAGATAGGTAGTGTGCACATGCCTGAAGCGCTACATGACAGGAAATTGTTCGGCAATCTAGTGCTCTAACTAATGTATAACATTGTAGCAAAACTTCTACTATATAGTGCTGCAGACACGTGCACACTCCTGAGCTCATATTCCTGATTTTTAACAAAGGATAACGAGAAAAAGAAGAACATTTGACATTAGAAGTAAATTGGAAAGTTGTTTAAAATTGTAAATTCTATCTGAATTGTGAAATAAAATGTTTGGGTTTTATGCACCTTTATTAGAAATCTATTAGCTGAGGGAAAGAAGGCACCTATGCTATCTGACAAGAATATTGCTGTGCACATTATACTACCATAAATACAATATATATTAAAGGGACAGTCAACACTAAAATTGTTATTGTTTAAAAAGATAGATAAAGACTTTACTACCAATTCCTCAGCTTTGCACAACCAACATTGTTATATTAATATACTTTATAACATGTAAACCTCTAGAGACAGCCTCTTATCAAATGCTTTTTTTTTTTAAAATTTGTTTATTTATAAAGAGAATACATCATGCACAACCAACATCATTTGAACATTGTGGGGGTACAACAAAGTAGCAATGAGCTAACAGATGATGATGAATGTCCTCCACTCTCTGTCATGATCAAGTTTCTAGGGATATTTGCGATGTTGGGGTTACGGATGTGTACCCTCAGGTTTTTAGTTATATTTTTATAACACAGTAAGGTAAAAAGGGACAAGGGAAAGGGGGAGGTATAGACAGCAACACAAAATAGTACCAGAGCCTTGGCCCAACATTGAGGGCTTTCCCCTCTATTCCTTGTAACAGTCTTTACAGCTACTTCAAATTTCCTCCCCAGGGTGCCTTACAGTCCACTTACACCCATGTAGCACTATTTATGCCTCTTGCTGATTTAGGTCTATCTGCCATTCACCCCTTAACTAAGCGCTTAAAATGTATTCTGTATTTCTAATCGGATGATTGTCTCTGTTGAGCACTGTTTAGAGTCAGTATGTAGGGTTCCCATTATTTTAATAAAGTGTGCTGTTCTAACTTGGAGATCTCCCAATGTGTCTGCCTGCTCGTATACTAGCTGTTGATGTATTTTGTGCTTGAGTTGTGCTAATGTTAGGGCTTTTTCGCTCAATCAACATTGTAAAATAAAGTTCCTTGCATGAATTACTACGTTGTATACAAGCAGAGCGTTTCTAGCCGGAAGGTTGTGGAGGTCAAGAAATATTATTGCCCGTGCAGTAAAGCTTACGTTTTTCCCAATAATATGGGATACCCATCTAGCCAACATACCCCAGAATCTATACAATTTAGGGCACGACCAGCTCATCTGTAGTAAATCTGCCTTCGAGAGGGAGCATTTGGGGCATTTCCCTTCATAGTCAGGTTCCCAAGTTTTGTGTATCTTAGGTGTTATCTAGGCTAACTCAAGGATTTTGACGTAGAATTCTCTAATGTTAGCGGATAGGGTGGTTTTTTGTGTCTTTACTATACTTTGTTGTATCAATGCAGTAGGTAACTCAGCATCCAGGATTTGGGACCACTTTTCGCAAACATGTTGCAACGTGAGTGTATTCTCAGTTGCTATCAGTGATTTGTATGTTGTCAAAATTGACTTTTGGCCTTGTGCATATGTGTTCAGAAAGTAGTTGAGTTTGCTGTCTTTTGCTGTTAATTTTTTTTTTTACTGTATCAAATCAAACACATAGGCCTAGATTTAGAGTTCGGCGGTAGCCGTCAAAACCAGCGTTAGAGGCTCCTAACGCTGGTTTTGGGCGCCCGCTGGTATTTGGAGTCAGTGATTAAAGGGTCTAACGCTCACTTTTCAGCCGCGACTTTTCCATACCGCAGATCCCCCTACGCCATTTGCGTAGCCTATCTTTTCAATGGGATCTTTCTAACGCTGGTATTTAGAGTCGTTTCTGCAGTGAGCGTTAGAGCTCTAACGACAAGATTCCAGCCGCCTGAAAATAGCAGGAGTTAAGAGCTTTCTGGCTAACGCCGGTTTATAAAGCTCTTAACTACTGTACCCTAAAGTACACTAACACCCATAAACTACCTATGTACCCCTAAACCGAGGTCCCCCCACATCGCCGCCACTCGATTAAAATTTTTAACCCCTAATCTGCCGACCGCCACCTACGTTATACTTATGTACCCCTAATCTGCTGCCCCTAACACCGCCGACCCCTGTATTATATCTATTAACCCCTAACTTGCCCCCCACAACGTCGCCGCAAGCTACTTAAAATAATTAACCCCTAATCTTCCGACCGCAAATCGCCGCCACCTACGTTATCCCTATGTACCCCTAATCTGCTACCCCTAACATCGCCGACCCCTATGTTATATTTATTAACCCCTAATCTGCCCCCCACAACGTCGCCGACACCTACCTACACTTATTAACCCCTAATCTGCCGAGCGGACCTGAGCGCTACTATAATAAAGTTATTAAGCCCTAATCCGCCTCACTAACCCTATCATAAATAGTATTAACCCCTAATCTGCCCTCCCTAACATCGCCGACACCTACCTTCAATTATTAACCCCTAATCTGCCGACCGGAGCTCACCGCTATTCTAATAAATGTATTAACCCCTAAAGCTAAGTCTAACCCTAACACTAACACCCCCCTAAGTTAAATATAATTTTTATCTAACGAAATAAATTAACTCTTATTAAATAAATAATTCCTATTTAAAGCTAAATACTTACCTGTAAAATAAATCCTAATATAGCTACAATATAAATTATAATTATATTATACCTATTTTAGGATTAATATTTATTTTACAGGCAACTTTGTAATTATTTTAACCAGGTACAATAGCTATTAAATAGTTAAGAACTATTTAATAGTTACCTAGTTAAAATAATTACAAATTTACCTGTAAAATAAATCCTAACCTAAGATATAATTAAACCTAACACTACCCTATCAATAAAATAATTAAATAAACTACCTACAATTACCTACAATTAACCTAACACTACACTATCAATAAATTAATTAAACACAATTGCTACAAATAAATAACATTAAATAAACTATCTAAAGTACAAAAAATAAAAAAGAACTAAGTTACAGAAAATAATAAAATATTTACAAACATAAGAAAAATATTACAACAATTTTAAACTAATTACACCTACTCTAAGCCCCCTAATAAAATAACAAAGCCCCCCAAAATAAAAAATTCCCTACCCTATTCTAAAATACAAATATTACAAGCTCTTTTACCTTACCAGCCCTGAACAGGGCCCTTTGCGGGGCATGCCCCAAGAATTTCAGCTCTTTTGCCTGTAAAAAAAAACATACAATACCCCCCCCCCAACATTACAACCCACCACCCACATACCCCTAATCTAACCCAAACCCCCCTTAAATTAACCTAACACTACCCCCCTGATGATCTTCCTACCTTGTCTTCACCATGCCAGGTTCACCGATCCGTCCTGGCTCCAAGATCTTCATCCAACCCAAGCGGGGGCTAGACATCCACTGAAGAAGTCCAGAAGAGGGTCCAAAGTCTTCCTCCTATCCGGCAAGAAGAGGACATCCGGACCGGCAAACATCTTCTCCAAGCGGCATCTTCTATCTTCTTCCATCCGATGACGACCGGCTCCATCTTGAAGACCTCCAGCGCGGATCCATCCTCTTCTTCCGACGACTAGACGACGAATGACGGTTCCTTTAAGGGACGTCATCCAAGATGGCGTCCCTCGAATTCCGATTGGCTGATAGGATTCTATCAGCCAATCGGAATTAAGGTAGGAATTTTCTGATTGGCTGATGGAATCAGCCAATCAGAATATAGTTCAATCCGATTGGCTGATCCAATCAGCCAATCAGATTGAGCTCGCATTCTATTGGCTGTTCCGATCAGCCAATAGAATGCGAGCTCAATCTGATTGGCTGATTGGATCAGCCAATCGGATTGAACTATATTCTGATTGGCTGATTCCATCAGCCAATCAGAAAATTCCTACCTTAATTCCGATTGGCTGATAGAATCCTATCAGCCAATCGGAATTCGAGGGACGCCATCTTGGATGACGTCCCTTAAAGGAACCGTCATTCGTCGTCTAGTCGTCGGAAGAAGAGGATGGATCCGCGCTGGAGGTCTTCAAGATGGAGCCGGTCGTCATCGGATGGAAGAAGATAGAAGATGCCGCTTGGAGAAGATGTTTGCCGGTCCGGATGTCCTCTTCTTGCCGGATAGGAGGAAGACTTTGGACCCTCTTCTGGACTTCTTCAGTGGATGTCTAGCCCCCGCTTGGGTTGGATGAAGATCTTGGAGCCAGGACGGATCGGTGAACCTGGCATGGTGAAGACAAGGTAGGAAGATCATCAGGGGGGTAGTGTTAGGTTAATTTAAGGGGGGTTTGGGTTAGATTAGGGGTATGTGGGTGGTGGGTTGTAATGTTGGGGGGGGGGTATTGTATGTTTTTTTTTACAGGCAAAAGAGCTGAAATTCTTGGGGCATGCCCCGCAAAGGGCCCTGTTCAGGGCTGGTAAGGTAAAAGAGCTTGTAATATTTGTATTTTAGAATAGGGTAGGGATTTTTTTATTTTGGGGGGCTTTGTTATTTTATTAGGGGGCTTAGAGTAGGTGTAATTAGTTTAAAATTGTTGTAATATTTTTCTTATGTTTGTAAATATTTTATTATTTTCTGTAACTTAGTTCTTTTTTATTTTTTGTACTTTAGATAGTTTATTTAATGTTATTTATTTGTAGCAATTGTGTTTAATTAATTTATTGATAGTGTAGTGTTAGGTTAATTGTAGGTAATTGTAGGTAGTTTATTTAATTATTTTATTGATAGGGTAGTGTTAGGTTTAATTATATCTTAGGTTAGGATTTATTTTACAGGTAAATTTGTAATTATTTTAACTAGGTAACTATTAAATAGTTCTTAACTATTTAATAGCTATTGTACCTGGTTAAAATAATTACAAAGTTGCCTGTAAAATAAATATTAATCCTAAAATAGGTATAATATAATTATAATTTATATTGTAGCTATATTAGGATTTATTTTACAGGTAAGTATTTAGCTTTAAATAGGAATTATTTATTTAATAAGAGTTAATTTATTTCGTTAGATAAAAATTATATTTAACTTAGGGGGGTGTTAGTGTTAGGGTTAGACTTAGCTTTAGGGGTTAATACATTTATTAGAATAGCGGTGAGCTCCGGTCGGCAGATTAGGGGTTAATAATTGAAGGTAGGTGTCGGCGATGTTAGGGAGGGCAGATTAGGGGTTAATACTATTTATGATAGGGTTAGTGAGGCGGATTAGGGCTTAATAACTTTATTATAGTAGCGCTCAGGTCCGCTCGGCAGATTAGGGGTTAATAAGTGTAGGTAGGTGTCGGCGACGTTGTGGGGGGCAGATTAGGGGTTAATAAATATAACATAGGGGTCGGCGATGTTAGGGGTAGCAGATTAGGGGTACATAGGGATAACGTAGGTGGCGGCGGTTTACGGAGCGGCAGATTAGGGGTTAAAAGTGTAATGCAGGGGTCAGCGATAGCGGGGGCGGCAGATTAGGGGTTAATAAGTGTAAGGTTAGGGGTGTTTAGACTCGGGGTACATGTTAGGGTGTTAGGTGCAGACTTAGGAGGTGTTTCCCCATAGGAAACAATGGGGCTGCGTTAGGAGCTGAACGCTGCTTTTTTGCAGGTGTTAGGTTTTTTTTCAGCTCAAACAGCCCCATTGTTTCCTATGGGAGAATCGTGCACGAGCACGTTTTTGATGCCGGCCGCGTCCGTAAGCAACTCTGGTATCGAGAGTTGCATTTGCGGTAAAAATGCTCTACGCTCCTTTTTTGGAGCCTAACGCAGCATTTGTTTGAACTCTCGATACCAGAGTTAAATTTATGGTGCGGCCAGAAAAAAACCCGCGGAGCGTTAACAGCCCTTTTACCGCCGAACTCTAAATCTAGGCCATAATGTTTAGCCTGTAAGTAGGCATAATGGTGATGGGTTGGTATGTTGTATGCAGTTTGTAGATGTGCAAACATGTGAATGGTCTGTCCATTCTCTTCTATAAGCCTAGAAATCGTTCCTATCCCTACCTTCCCCCAAATCTTGAATGACTGGGTAGTGAGGCCGGTAATAAAATTTGGGTTGCCTTGGATTCGGATAAACCTGGTGGCCTCATGCTGTGTTTGCATTTTGTTGCATATTTTGCTCCATGCGTATACAGGCTGTTGAAGCATCAGGTAGTTTAATAAGAATTTGTCTGCTTTAGCAGCGGACATATGTGGTAGCATGGCAAGGGACCAGGGGGCCATGGCTAGCTGTTCTAGTTCTGGTATGGTAAAGTTTTCTTGGCCTGTCATGAAATCTAATACATACTTCGCCTGAGCTGCCCAACTATAAAGCTCTACATTTGGTACAGCCATTCCTCCTACCTCTACTGAGCTGGTCATTCTGGTACGCTTAACTCTGTGCTTCTTTTTAGCCCATATGAAAGAGAATATGAGGGAGTTCCAAAATGTAATGTCTGTTTTACTTAGTACTAAGGGTAGCATTTGGAGCAGATGTAGGAGCTTAGGGAACAAAATCATTTTAATCAAGCTTATCCTGTCTGTCATCGTAAGGGGTAGTTTTGTCCAGTGTGAGATTAAGTCCTGCGCTTCTTTCCTTAATGGTGTGTAATTTGTTTTGGGTTCTACGTTAATCTTAATACCTAAGTATTTAAATTTGCCCTTCACTACCTTAAAGTCATACGTCAAATTTGGTGAAGTAGGTTGCGGTGTTAACCAGACCAATTCTGTTTTGTCGGTATTAATTGTATATCCTGAGATTTGTCCAAACCTAGTTATTATGTCAATTTAGGGATGTTCGTGTCAGGGTCTTGCAGATATAGTATCATGTCATCCACAAAGAGTGATGCATGGTCTTGTTTCCCAGTTTTAACCCTTCTGTTTCCTCTCTAATCTTAAGCGCCATGGGCTCCAGGTCAAGGTCAAAAAAGAAGAGGGGAAAGTGGGCATCCCTGCCTAGTGCCTCTTTCTAGGGTGAAGGGTTGGGATGTGGCTCCATTTACTAGGATAGCTGCCTGTGGTAGGGTATATAGTGTCCGAATCGTTTGTGCAAAGTGACCTTTTATACCGAATTTCTCAAACACGAAAAAGAGGTGGCCCCATAGTACCTTGTCGGCATCTATTAAAAGGGCACATGCTTTTTGTGTGGTCTCCTGCTCCCTAGAACTTCTAAGTTTTGCAAATATGAACCTCCCTCCTGGGTCCATTACTGTGTTTAGGACTTTGTATTGTAAGTTCTTTTCTAAAAAGGATGGCCACACCTCTCGCCCTAGTACTTATGTAAAGTGTGTTTATGACCTCTTCGACCCAGCCCTGTTTGAGCTTTTGATGTTCCGCTGGTGTGAGATGTGTTTCCTGTAATAGGGCTATGTCTGCCCATCTTGTTTTTAGCTGTTTAAGTATTTTCTTTTAATGGTCGACGTTATTCCCCCCCACATTCCAGGATAGGATTCTTATTGTCATGATATTGACCATGCAGCTACCCTAATAATGTTGTAATTTGTTACGGGGTGTATTTATGATATGTCTAGTGGACTGTTTCAAAGGAAGTTATGGTGGACTTACGTATATTATAGCACCCTGGGGTTCTGTGCAACCGGTTAGTTATCAGCTTTGTGGTTGTAGCTAATTTCGGATTTAGCTCAATGCAAGTAGAACGCTGCAATACAATGCAATAATTGGAGAAAACCTGCATCAATACATATGACAAAGGACAAATTTACAGTATGTGCAATAGAAATTACAACAGTGCAAAACAGGTAAACTTTACAACTCTATAACTTGTTAGGAATACAATAAAGTGTTATCCCCCTATTTTTTTTAAATTTATTTTTATGTGTCTCTACTGAGCATACTGCTGCAAGGCCCAGGCCACTACCTCCCCCTCGCTGATCAATGACTTAGGTAGGGTAAGTATCTAAAGAGCAGCTGCCCTCCAGCTTTTTGTATAGTGGTTGTGATAGACGGTTCTTGGTGACAGATTTCAGCAGAGCAATGTGCACCACTATAGCTGTTGAGAACAGAGGATTTTTTGGCGCATTGCTGTGTGAGCAAGAAGTAGTGTCTGCCACGTGTTTTGGCCCAATCTCCTCTTTAATAGTGGTGGCGCCATCTGTATCCCACAGCCCTCCCCTCTCTCTCAATGTCTCCTATATCGGGCTTATGGAGGCTCTACTTTGGGGGGGGGTGCTGCTGATATGTGGGGGCACTTGCACTCGCCTGTACTTTCTCACTCCCATGAACGTGTGTGCGGGAAGATGGCAGCCGCCTGTGACCTCAACTACCGGCTGGACCGGGCTTACTGTCCGTGCTCCCCTCTGCAGCTGCTCTAGTGGAATGTGGGCAAACCCCAGCGTGATCTATCCCCTCAGCGGATGTTGTGGAGTCCTTTCCTGCCACGGCCATGGCTCTGTATGGGGTGTTTAAGTGTACTGGCCTTTGATGGGGGAGTCGATGTCAGAGACTCCTTTCTAATGGGTGTCCAAGCAGTGGTACGATCTCCTCCACCAAGGACTGCAGCTTGTTGGGCTCAAAAAGGGCAAGTTTTAGAAATATGTAACATTTCTCTTCGCAGCTCCACTTTTTGCAGCCGCTCGCTGAGCCTGCCCACCGGAAGTCCCATCAAATGCTTTTTTATTTGCTTTACACAACAGGGGAGTGCTAGTTCATGTGAGCCATATAGATAACATTGTGCTCATGCCCGAGGAGTTATTTAAGAGTTAGCACAACACAGTACTAAAGGCAAGTCAATAGATAATAAACAGTCACAGTCATGTGATCAGGGGGCTGTCAGAAGATGCTTAGATACAAGGTAATCACAGAGGTAAAAAGTATATTATTATAACTGTGTTGGTTATGCAAAACTGTCAAATGGGTAATAAATGGATTATCCATCTTTTAAAACAATAGAAAATGATGGTGTGTCCCTTTAACCATGAACTTGTATTAAAAGCACAAAAATGGAAGCAGTATGGATTGTGCGCCAGGAATATTAACACTTTGTACCATCTGCATTTTTGCTCTCCACTTGTTATCTGGCCCATTAATTAACTGTAACAATACACATGATGTTGGAAGAAAGAAGGATAATCTGCAGTAATACACATCTAGCTCTTATTAATGTACATAGCTTTATACATTGATTAGGTTGTGCAGGAGTGGATTATGCAGTCTGGACTCAGTTAAATGTTTGTTTATGTTAATGTTATCGGTTAAGTAATGATTAATAATGCAATATTACAGGCCTTAGATAATAATATGACAGATGTGCCAAAGAGCTTAAAAGCTAAGTCACTTAAATTAATATTGTGCTTTAAATTTGTTTCCTCTTAATGTGATTCCAATAACTTGTTATATCAGCTGAGCTCGCAGTAGCAATTAGCGCTCAGAAAATGAACCAGAGATTCGATCTCTGGTTAATTTTCTTTAAGGGATTACTAAATTTTGTGTGTGTTTGTGTATATAACTAATATAAATACAGTATTATGATGATTATACTCATCAAATTCACTAACTTTTACTGTCCAACGATGTCAGTAACATAGTAAAAAAAGGTTTTATAAAACTAATAATTACGTAATTCTAGCCAACCCACTAATATGGGCTGTACAATTGTCCTTTTCATAATCCAATCGGCTGACGTTTCCATAAATATAATAAAAATACATTTTCGTTAGTCCGGCAATATCAAGCATGCACAGTTTGTTATTTGAAGCCACTGCTGCCTGAAACCTTTTATTCATTATTGATTTAAATAACAATAACTTGCTCATTAAAACGAGGGAGATTCTCACAGCGCACTGCACTTACCTTGACAGCGCAGCTTCCTCTTACGGTTTTCTTTCAATCGAGAGAATCAGTGACTGACGTAGCTGATGCTTGCGCAGGCGTATCGCAGCTATATGCCGCCATATTCCTACCTGGGTTGTCAGCCTGAATAGGATTACTGGAACCAGTACCAGTACCCCCAACGATTGCAGCAGAAAGGTAAATATTTGAAACAAAGAGTGCAATAACAAGTATATTGTTTAGCCACATTTATTTGATTAATGCAAAGTTGTTTTTTCCCTTTAGTGTCCCTTTAAGTACCCCAAATGCCCTAAAAATAGAGGGCATTATAGTTTTTTATTAAAAAAAAAACAACTGTACTAGGCAGTTTTTGTGGTCTAAGGTTGGTGGGAGTGGCATGTTAAAAAAAAAAACTGCATTTACATTGTGGTCTATGGGAACTGCGTGTTCCCAGTAAATATATGTATATGACAATATACATATATATTTATGTGTTAATATGTGTATATACACATATTAACACATAAATAAATATCAGCATATACATATATATTTACAAATGCTGCAATCACTGCGCTTCTTACCCACTTCGCAGCAAGCTCGCGTTCGCATTGCTGTTTAGTTGTAACACCCTGAGTGCACATTAGCGATATGTAGTGCTACACTTGTAATCTGACCCTAAATTATTGTCTAATTTCTATCATGCACATTCAGTAACATTAATAAAAATGTAAAAACTATAAATATCTGAATGAAAAACTATTCCAGTTAAACTGATATTGAAACTAAGAGAAAATACTGAAGGATCAGCTTCTCGCTGGCTGGTAAGAACAATGCCTACAGTTTGATTGGTCAGGAATGTAAACATACATTTTATAAACAATCAAAAATTTATTTTAGATCTATTTTTTTGAGACTGGTCACCCTACTATATAGCTCCTAACTATTCAGTATTTTATGGGATGATTGGATTGCAGTTTGAAGGCACCATAGAATGTTGAGTGGTTTACTCCCCTCCTTGCCCCCGCGCTTAAAGGGACACTGAACCCAAAACGTTTCTTTCGTGATTCAGATAGAGCATGCAATTTTAAGCAACTTTCTAATTTACTCCTATTATCAATTTTTCTTCGTTCTCTTGCCACATACAGGACATTCCTGTTCTGTAAGGTTATTCTGTAAGTGAATTGATATCAACAAGAGTTTTATTTTAAATCACACAACTGTGGAGCAAGGAATACATTTTTTCACTTAAAAACTTTTTTTAAGGGTTGTGAAACCAAACGTTTTTCTTTAATAATTCACATATATGTTATAAAAAAGAGCTTTACAATTCCTTTACTATTTTCTAATTTGCTTTGTTCTCTTGGTATTACATAGGAAAGATCAGTATCAGTAATTCACTACTGGGACTCAGAGCTAGCTGCTGATTGGTTTCTGCACAGATATGCCTCTTGTCATTGGCTCACCAAATGGGGCCTATTTATTAAAGGTCTTGCGGACCTGATCCGACAGTGCGAATCAGATCATCAAGACCTCGATGAATGCGGAGAGCAATACGCTCTCCGCATTTAACATTGCACCAGCAGCTCCCAAGAGCTGCTGGTTCAACACCGCCCCCTGCTGACTGGCAGCCAATCGGCCGCCAGCAGGGAGGTGTCAATCAACACGATCGTACTCGATCGGGTTGATTTCCGATGATTCCTGTCCGCCTCATCAGAGCAGGCGGACAGGGTTATGGAGCAGCGGTCTTTAGACCGCTGCTTCATAACTGGTGTTTCGGAGCTTGATAAATGGACCCCAATGTGTTTAGTTACCTCGCAGAAGTGCATTGCTGTTTGTTTTACTAAAAAATACTAAGAAAATGAAGCATAGAAGTAAATTGGAAAGTTGTTTTACATTCTATCTAGGTAAAAATTAAATAAAATAAAATCTATATAAACGGAAGACTAAAGATTATATAGCTAATAAGATTTTAAAAGTAATGATATTCCCCAAGTATTGGGCCCTGTTCTTTTTAAAATATGTATAAATGACTTGAATGAAGAATTAAATAGCAACATCTGTAGTTTTGTGGAAGATACAAAGTTGTGTAAGGTGATAATTAGGTCAAGGATCAGGATGTGATTGCTATACAAGGGGTTTTTCAAAAATAGGAAGAATGGGCTGATAAATGGAAAATGAGATTAAATTCTGGTAAATGCAAGTTTCTACATTTTGGAAGTAAACATATTCAGGCTATATAGTATTTAAATTAGACTAGATTTAACTAAACATAAGAAGAAAAGGATTTTGGCATACTTATAAATAAGTTAAGAATGAGTGTGAAAATCAGGCCAGCAGCCTATGCTAATAAGATACTATCATACATTTAAAAAAGGAATATATGCATACTTATGTTGCTTTATAAATCCCTGGTAAGACCTCACCTTGAGTATGGAGTGCATTTCTGGGGCCAATTTTTAAAAGGGACATTGCAGATCTAGTGAAATGGAGGATTTAAACTATGGGGAGAAGTTAGTTAGAATGGGTCTGCTTACTATATAAAAAAGGTATTTTAAAGGAGATATAATTACTTTATATAATGTATTCAAGGTCCATATACAGAGTTGGCAAAAGCACTGTTTATTCCAAGGCAATTGTTTGTGACAAGGTGACAATTTAAGCCTAAAAGAAAGGAGATTGAATCTTCAGCAACACAAATGTTTTTCTCGGTTAGTGCAATCAAATTGTGGAACTAAGGAGGTAGTGAATGCCAAGTTTAAAAATGGCTTAGATATATTTCTCGCTAAATACAGGATTCATAGATATGATTGCTTGTGTTACATGGGTTGGCTTTTTTATTGTATTAATGTAATTACATTTTCCACTTCTTTATTGTAAATCAATTAGGATCTGTATAAATTAAACTCAATGTCTTCTTTTAATCTCATTTACTATGTTACTATGTTACTTTGTTACTCTTTAACTATGATACATTTTGTAGACTAAAGGGACACTAAACCCAAATGTTTTCTTTCATGATTTAGATAGAGCATGCAATTTTAAGCAACTTTCTAATTTATTATCTTATCAATTTTTCTTTTTCGCTTGCTATCTTTATTTAAAAAGCATGCATTTAAGCTAAGGAGCCGGACGATTTTTGGTTCAGCACCTGGGTTGCACTTGCTGATGGTTGCTAATGTAGCCCCACCAATCAGTAAGTGCTATCCCGGTCTCTGAACCAAAAATGGGCCGGCTCCTTAGCTTAAATTCCTGCTTTTTCAATTAAAGATAGCAAGAGAACAAAGAAAAATTGATAATAGGAGTAAAATTGAAAGTTGCTTAAAATTGCATGCTCTATCTAAATCATGAAAGAAAACAAATGGGTTTAGTATCCCTTAACAAAGGAGTCCATTCCAATCCTTGTATTTAATCATTTTCTAAAGAAAATCACCATTGAAGTCTGTGGGTATTTTGTTGATAAATCAGTTGGCATTCACCCCTATAAAAGAGTTTTCCGTAAAGGGACAGGGAAGCCCAATTTAAATTTTCATGTTTCACATAGCGTACAGTATGTATTTCTATTATTAAACCTACTTTGATCTCTTGGTATATTTGTTGATAAGCATTTGTAGATAAGCTCAGAAGCAGCAATGCATTACTGGGAGCTAGCTGGTGACTAACTACGTGCATAAACCTCTTGTCGTTGTCTCACCTGCTAGCTCCAAAGACACATTGCTGCCTTTGCAGGGGTTAAACACATAATTATATGCAAGCAGTAGTGCAAAAACATAAAACACATTATGGCATGATTTTTTTATCTTTTATTTCCCATTTCAGTTTTAAATAGAAGCATTTTTGCAATATGTTTCCATTAGTACAAATGCTTCTAGTAAAAGTGATAACTGGTTTTAGCAGCATACGCACATATGCTATGAGGGCCCGTACACTAGCTTTCAAACATTACATCTTCTCAGAGAGTCAGCAGACTGGTTTGTATGACAGAAATGATGTCTTCACAGACACAAAACACACCGCCACCAGCTCTCTGAACTTGATTACTGATGCACGGCCCTCAAAGCATATGTGCGTATGCCGCTGAAAAATAGTAATAATGCTTACTAAAAGCATTTTCTGCTAATGGAAGTATAATGTAAAAAATGCTTCCCTTTAAAACTGAAATGCTCCTATACACATTTTTATCCCTTTAAAGGGACAGTCTACACCAGAATATTTATTGTTTTAAAAGATAGATAATCCCTTTATTACCCATTCCCTAGTTTTGCATAACCAACACAGTTATATTAATATACTTTTTACCTCTGTGATTATCTTGTATCTAAGCCTCTGCAAACTGCCCACTTATTTCAGTTTTTTTTGACAGATTTGCATTTTAGCCAATCAGTGCGGGCTCCTAGGAACTCCACGTGCATGAGCACAGTGTTATCTCTATGAAAAACATGAACTAACACCCTCTAGTGGTGGAAAAACTGTCAAAATGCCCTGAGCTAAGAGGCAGCCTTCAAGGGTTTAGAAATTAGCGTATGAAACTCGTAGATTTAGCTTTCAACTAAGAATACCAAGAGAGCAAAGCAAGATTGATGATAGAAGTAAATTGGAAAACTGTTTAAAATGACATGCCCTATCTGAATAATGAAAGTTTGTTTTGGACTAGACTGTCCCTTTAAGTAAGCACATTTTCAGCTAATAGAAAATGAAAATGAAGTCAAGAGATCTTGTAAAATGTCACAAGCGATGATAGATTTCTGGTCTGGACATGGTTCCTATCTGCCATCGATTTCTCTGTTTCTTCAGTATGAATGTACCTGTTTCAGGTTTACACTGTGTGCTAGCTTGTTACTCATTCCCTCTCAATAGGAGCGGTGAGTGATGCATTCCATAAGGTGTACATTGTTGTAGAATGTGACTACTATAATATAATATTGCTTGTGTCCTCTTTTTTATTCACACATAATGTGTTTGAAACGTTTATGATTTCTAACAAGGGGTAGCAGACATAACGTACAAACAATGGTGAGGGAAAAAAATCAGCTTTTATGTCATCTAGGACAGAGATATTGCTAAATTACTGCACATTTTATGAATAAAAGAAAGAAATGTGATTTTTTTTTTGTAACTTAAGCGGCATGAAAGTCAATAACATTTAATGATGCATTTTTTTCTTATGTAACTTTCAAATTTATATCTGTTGTCAAATGCTTAAATGTAGATCCTTTTCATGAGAGCATACTGTTGTAGGTTCAGGAGTGTGCATGAGTTTGAGCACTATACTATATTTGAGCACTATATGAATAACATATATATAAAATGGTAAACTCTGCTGCTGCATGGTGCCAAAGGCACGTGCTCATCATATACAACAGTATGCTCTTATGCAAAGGAGGTTTCAACCATATATAACAAAATTAATTAGAAATATTAATAATATGAGATTCAAGAAAATTGGATTTTTTTTATGTACTGTCTGATATCCATAACCCTTAATTTCAATAGTCAGGTTAACTTCAAGTCAAACTGCCAGTTTTTTCCTAATGAAAAGTATAATGTTATCATCAGTTTACTACAGGGCCTGGTTGGGGGGGCAACTGAATAACAATTACGTGCGAGCAAAAAAAGGACTGTTTGCACGTGTTGGGTTTAGCGCTCATATTACAAGTTGAAACAAAAATGTATCACAAAACACATTAAAATCTAATGAAATTATTTTTAAAAAAATTGCACAAAAAAAGCTATAAGGGCTCAAAGATATGAGGTCTCAGTTGAAGGGTTTAAAGATGTATTAATGTATTTATATGTGTATATCTGTATTTACAGACACATATACACATATAATCACATAAATATATATCTACACATATATAGACATATATTTAAGTGCAATCCTTTGCAGTTAGGAAGATAAAAACATGAACAATTATATTTATGCAATATTCATATTTAATAAAGTGTTATACTGTGTATTTACCGTAACTATTTCACATCCCAATGTTATACTCTGGGGAATATGTTCTAAGTATTTATAAATAGATATTCCCATATAAATCTGTATCTATCTATCTATCTATCTATCTATCTATCTATCTATCTATCTATCTATATATAAAATCATCAACCGCTACACTTGTAATCTGGCCCTTTATGGGGAATAACATTTAAAAAATAATGTCCCTTGAAAGCATCTACCTTTTCCTAAAAAGCAATGCTTACAAGTAGCGTAATACCCCAGTCTTGCATCCTTCAAAAATATTTTATCTCCTAACTCATCTGTTACTGTTGTTTTGTTGTGCAGTTGTCAGTATGGAGAGCAGATCGCTGCACCTTAGCTCTCTGGTGGAGGAAGCTCAGCAGAGGATCGGTGAACTAACTATCAAGTTACAGAGTGAGGGTCTGGGACTGGACACCGTTGAGAAGGAGAAGCAGCTGAAGTCTTGGGAGTGGAGATACCGTCTGTATAAGAGAATGAAGACTGGTTATGAGCATGCAAGTAAGAACCATACTCTATATACGGACTGGACATTACAGACTGGAATGTTTTGGGGATACAAAGATAACCACTATACTTAATATAAAAGTACAGGGTATGAGGGATAGTGAGGGTAATACTAGTGATGGACCTCATATTCTACAGTGTATTACTGCCATTTATTTCTGTTATCATCCTTATCTTTCTTTTTCCTCTTCTTCTTGTTCTTGGTGTGGTGTTATAACTTATTGCATATAATTTATCCCAAGCATATTCACTTCTTAAAGTATATTTTGTAAAAACACCAGGCCTACTTACATACCTCTAAACCATCCTTAATCCTTTAGGGGTGTCACAGGATGGGAGATCTAGACCGCTACCCATCCACAGCAGTTCATTGTCCCCCTTTTTAGACACTGTCTGGGCCACTGGAATTGCCTTTGCATCTACGATCACTGCCTGCTACAGCACACCCTTGCTCTCCGAAAGCAGTCCCACCTATGGTGATCCCTTAATCCCACCCCTCCGAATTTCTCCACGCCTGCAAAATGCTGGTTAACCACTTCTCTTAAGCTTTTTTACCTCTAGCTTTCTGGAAAGGTACCCTGACATGTTGGGAGGAATGGCGTTACACTTTTGTTGTGCAAACATGTGTCAAATACAATTCAGAGAAGTCTTTGGCCTAGTCTTAGTCTTAATAAGGGCATTCTCATGTAGGTTTTGATTGATATTTATTAGGCCACAATCTGGGGAAATAGGAATAAAATCGGGATAAACAAGTAACCAGATACACTCTATAATGACAAGATTCACACCGCCATCTAAAGTCAGTAGTTATGAGATTTACGTTACAAATCTATAGCATAAAATTCATAACTAAACTGTTAAAAAGTACACTAACACCCATAAACTACCTATTAACCCCTAAACCGAGGCCCTCCCGCATCGCAAATACTAAAATAAATGTATTAACCCCTAATCTTCTCTCCAGACATGGCCGCCAGTTAAAAAATGTATTAACCCCTATTCCGCCACTCCCCGACATCAGCGCCACTATAATAAACCTATTAACCCCTAAACCTCTGGCCTCTCACATCACTACATAAATATATTAACCCCTAAACCTAACCCTAATGTAACCCTAAGACTAAGTCTAACCCTAACACCCCCTAACTTAAATATAATTAAAATAAAGCTAAATTAAAATTACAATTATTACCTAAATAATTCCTATATAAAACTAAATAAATACTTACCTATAAAATAAAACCTAAGCTAGCTACAAAATAAATAATAGTTACATTGTAGCTAGTTTAGGTTTTATTTTTATTTCACAGGTAAGTTTGTATTTATTTTAACTAGGTAGACTAGTTAGTAAATAGTTATTAACTATTTACTAACTACCTAGCTAAAATAAATACAAAGTTACCTGTAAAATAAAACCTAACCTGCCTTACACTAAAACCTAGCATTACAATCAAATAAAATAAATTAAAATAAAATACAATTATCTACATTACAAAAAAGCAAAACACTAAATTACACAAAATAAAAAACAAAAATTCTCAAAAATAAAAATGAATTACTCCTAATCTAATAGCCCTATCAAAATAACCCCCCCCCCCCCAAAAAAAAGAAAAAACAAAAAAAACCTAGCCTACACTAAACTACCAATGGCCCTTAAAAGGGCCTTTTGCGAGGCATTGCCCCAAAGAAATCAGCTCTTTTACCTTTTAAAAAAAAATACAAACAACCCCCCAACAGTAAAACCCACTACCCACACAACCAAACCCCCCAAATAAAATTATATTTACATCATCCTAAGCTAACCATTGCCCTGAAAAGGGCATTCGGATGGGCATTGCCCTTAAAAGGGCATTTAGCTCTTTTACATTGCCCAAACCCTAAGCTAAAAATAAAACCCACCCAATAAACCCTTAAAAAAACCTAACACTAACCCCCGACGATCCACTTACAGTTTTAGAAGACCGGACATCAATCCTCATCCAGGATGCAGAAGTCTTCATCCAAGTGGGCAGAAGTCCTCATCGAAGATGGCAGAAGTCTTCATCCAAGCAGGCAGAAGTCTTCATCCAGACGGCATCTTTTCCGGCGCGGAGCATCCTCTTCTTCAGATGGTCACTGAAGAATGAAGTTTCCCTTTAAGTGATGTCATCCAAGATGGCGTCCCTTACATTCCGATGCCGCCTGGATGAAGACTTCTGCCCACTTTGATGAAGACTTCTGCTGGCTTCGATGATGACTTCTGCCTGCTTGGATGAAGAATTCTGCCGCCTGGATGAGGATGGATGTCCGGTCTTCGAAAACTGTAAGTGGATCGTCGGGGGTTAGTGTTAGGTTTTTTTAAGGGTTTTGGGTGGGTTTTATTTTTAGCTTTGGGTTTGTGCAATGTAAAAGAGCTAAATGCCCTTTTAAGGGCAATGCCCATCCAAATGCCCTTTTCAGGGCAATGGTTAGCTTAGGTTTATTTAGATAGAATTTTATTTGGGGGTTTGGTTGTAGGGGTGATGGGTTTTACTTTTGGGAGGTTGTTTATATTTTTTTTTACAGGTAAAAGAGCTGATTTCTTTGGGGCAATGCTCCGCAAAAGGCCCTTTTAAGGGCCATTGGTAGTTTAGTGTAGGCTAGGATTTTTTATTTTGGGGGGCTTTTTTATTTTAATAGGGCTATTAGATTAGGAGTAATTCATTTTCATTTTTGATAATTTCGTTTTTTATTTTGTGTAATTTAGATAATTGTATTGTATTAATTTAATTTATTTTATTGCAATGTTAGGTTTTATTGTAAGGCAGGTTAGGTTTTATTTCACAGGTAACTTTGTATTTATTTTAGTTAGGTAGTTAGTAAATAGTTAATAATAAACTTACCTGTGAAATAAAAATAAAACCTAAGATAGCTACAATGTAACTATTATTTATTTTGTAGCTAGCTTAATATTTTTTTTTTACAGGTAAGTATTTAGTTTTAAATATTAATTATTTAGGTAATAATTGTAAGTTTAATTTAGATTTATTTTAATTATATTTAAGTTAGGGGGGGTTAGGGTTAGATTTAGGATTAGGGTTACGTTAGGGTTAGGTTTAGGGTTTAATATATTTATTTAGTGTTAGTGATGTGGGAGGCCAGAGGTTTAGGGGTTATTAACTTTAGTATAGTGGCGGCGACATTGGGGGTGGCAGATTAAGGGTTAATAACTGTAATGTAGGTGGCGGGGATGTTAGGGGCAGCAGATAAGGGGTGTTTAGACGTGGTTTTTATGTTAGGGTGTTGGGTTTAAACGTAACTTTTTCTTTCTCCATAGACATCAATGTGGCTGCGTTACTTTTTTTCCGCGATCACAGGTGTTAGGCTTTTTTTTGGCCTAACCACTTGGGGAAATCATGCACGAGTACATCAAAACACTGCTTGTATTTGGGTGAGGTATGGAGCTCAATGCTACCATATCGCCCACACAAGCCGGGTTTTTAAAAACTTGTAATAGCAGCGCTATAAGGAGGTGAATTAACAACGCTTTTGTGGCGCTCATTAATTTCCCTATAGCGCTGAAAACTCGTAATCTAGCTGTTTTTTATTTTTCTTCCAATAAAATGATATGCAAAAGTGGAAGAATATTTTAGTTCAAATTCCTACAAATATCACCATGTTGGGTAGATCACTGGTCACATAAAAAGGGGACTGCTCGCAAATTGAGATTTTGAGGTTCTACAGTAGTGAATGGATATTATGGATATTATATAAGAAGTCTTGTCAGTATTGCAAGGCCCTTCATACATACACCTTAGAAGACAAAGAACAACATTGTTTTAATCCCTGGAAGAACATGTCAGACTAATCTATCTGATTCTTTTGACAATGTGACGTGTTTCCTAAGGGTCAGTTCTTGGGCCTGATTTATTTAATATGTTCATCCGTGATATTGGAAGTGGGCTCCTGGGGAAAGTGTGCTTGTTTGCTGATGATACTATTTTTTTAAAAAGAGTTGATGTTCCAGGAGGGGTGGATTAAATGTGATATTAAAAAACTGGTGGAATGGGCAAATAAATGCGGTTTAAAATATCATATTACAGAGAGCAAAATTATGCATACATGATCCAAAATTGCAAAGGCCAATTACAGTCTCAATGGTACCTTACTGACTGTAACTAAAGAGGAATAGGACTGGGGAATTATTATTTCAGATGATTTAAAATTTGGTAGACAACACAGCAGTGCAGCAGTGGATGCTGCAATCTACCAGATCTCTGGAAACAAGAGTTAAAGGGACAGTCTACACCAAAATTTTTCTTATTTAAAAAGATAGATAATCCCTTTATTACCCAATCCCCGTTTTTGCATAACCAACACAGTTATATTAATATACTTTTTACCTCTGTGATTACCTTGTATCTAAGCCTTTGCAGACAGCCTCCTTATCTAAGTGCCTTTGACAGACATGCAGTGTAGTCAATCAGTGAAGACTCCTAAATAACTTCACGGGAGTGAGCACAATGTTATCTATATGACACATGTGATCTAGCACAGTCTAACTGTGAAAAACTTTCAAAATGCTCTGAGCTAGGAGGCGGTTTTTAACTGTTTAGAAATCAGTTTGAGCCTAGCTAGGTTTAGCTTTTCAAAAATACCACCAAGGGAACAAAGCAAATTTGATGATAAAAGTAAATTAGAAAGTTGTTTAAAATTGCATGCCCTATCTGAATCATGAAAGTTTAGTTTTGACTTTACTGTCCCTTTAAAAAGCAGCGGTCGTAAGAAGTGGCGGATAGCAATCATCCAGATCGTTTACGATCGGGATGATTGACAGCCGGCCGCAAATCTGTAGGGGACAGCATTGCACAAGCATTTCACTAAGAATACTTTTGCAATGTTAAATGCCGACAGCGTATGCTGCCGGCATTTAGTGATGTTGGGCAGCATGATCCGCTACAGCTGTCATAATAGTTTACACCTTATAGAAATGTAGATTAAAAAATATTAAAATACCTTTTTAGACAATTACAAATGTTTAGGGCAGTCACAATCAGACCTTAAAAGGACACAAAACCGAAAATTTTTATTTCATAATTCAGATAGACCATACAAGTTAGAAAAAAAAAGCAAAAAAATGAACTTTTATCAAATGTGCTTTATTCTCGTAGTATTCTGTGTTGAAGAACATACCTAAATTGGTAGCAGGCAATTTGTAAAAGCACTGCTCTTGCAAATGTATAACATTTTTAAAAACTATTCTTGCAAACTGTTGCACATGCCCCTAAGCCCACCTACCTGCTTTCTAACAAAGGATACCTAGAGAATAAATTCTATGTAATAATAGGAAGAATTAAACTCTCTTTCATGAAATCCTGAAATAACAAGTTTGGGTTCCATGCCACTTCAAGTCCCATTACTCAATGCCCGTATCATTTATATGACCATTATATGCCCTGTAGTCAGTTATCTAATAATCAGGCCTCAGATTATGCCTTTACATCTGTTTGTATTTTACTGGGCAGCCAACTGAAATAATGGTAATCTGTTAAATATCGGACACTTGGAAACCCAAGTTTGAATGAATGAAGTAACATGACTCTGCCAGAGGGCAGAATGTATAAATATATAGATAATATAGATGCAATAGCTGAGGAGACTTATTTTCTTTTGTTAAATAATAGGAAACAATGTATAGGAACGTTCAAGTAATTATTGCTTTAATTATCTTTTTCCCCCAAAACATTTTGTGGTAGGAAAATAATTTTAAAATCACCATTACCCCAGTTTACCTTTTCTTGTCCTGAGTAGAACAAAAGACATACAAAAAGGGGAGAACCCTCAGAACTACCATGTCAATGGGACCCCTAAACCCACCTACCCTATAGTATCACATCTATTTTATATATAAGCTGCTTTCTGCTCCGTGCCAGATAAACCTTCCAATAGTTTTGTTTGCTTATTTTTATCTTTTCATATTAAAGTTATGAGGACCCTTTAAATGGGCATGAAGCTGAACATTTTTCTTTCGTAATTCAGATAGAGTCTACCATTTTTTTTTAATTTTTTTTTTTAAATCTTGGAATTTATTTTATCAAATGTACATTGTTCTCTTGTTATCTTTTGTTGAAGAGCATGCCTAAGTAGGCTTAGTTCTATGCACATCAGGCACGCTATAGAGCAGCAGCAACAGCTTTTAACAACATTATACACTATTGAACACTAGATAGCAGTAGTGTTTGTAAAATGTATAACAATGGGTAAAAGCTCTGTTGCAAAAGGTCTGCCAAATACTGCTACAAATATGTGTATGCTCCTAACCTACTTGCATATGCTCTTGAACAAATAATACTAAGAGAACAAAGTATAAAAATTTTTACTGTGTCTGAATTCTAAATAAAACTAATTAATGTCATGTCCTTTTAATTACTTTGTTGCTTGGGTTAAAGGGAAATAAAACACAATTGTTTTTCTTTCATGATTTAGATACTGTAGAGCATGCAATTTTAAATAACTTTCTAATGTATTTCTATTATCTGTGTTTTGTTCTCTTTGTATCCATTGTTGAAAAGTATACTTAAAGGGACACTGAACCCAACATTTTTCTTTCTTGATTCAGATAGAGCATGCAATTTTAAGCAAAAGAAGGCATCTAGGCTTTCTTTGGTTCAGAACTGGACAGCACCAAAAATGGGCCGGCATCTAAACTTACATTCTTGCATTTCAAATAAAGATACCAAGAGAATGAAGACAATTCGATAATAGGAGCAAATTAGAAAGTTGCTTAAAATTGCATGTTCTATCTGATTCACAATAGAAAAAAATTGGGTTCAGTGTCCCTTTAAGGAACAGTCAACACCAGAATTTTTGTTGTTTTAAAAGATAGATAATCCATTAATTACCAATTCCCAAGTTTTGCATAACCAACACAGTTATAATTATACAAGTTTTACCTCTGTAATTACCTTGTATCTAAGCCTCAGCAGACTGCCCCCTTATTTCAGTTCTTTTGACAGACTTGCATTTTAGCCAATCAGAGCTGTCTCCATGGTAAATTCACATGCATGAGCTAAGTGTTATCTATATGAAACATGTGAACTAATGCCCTCTAATGGTGAAAAACTATCAAAATGCATTTAGATTAGAGGCGGCCTTCAAGGTCTAAGAAATTAGCATATGAACCTCCTAGGTTTAGCTTTCAACTAAGAATACCAAGCGAACAAAGCAAAATTGGTGATAAAAGTAAATTGGAAAGTTGTTTAAAATTAAATTTCCTATTTGAAACATGAAAGTTTTTTTTGGACTTGACTGTCCCTTTAGGTATGCTCAGAAGTAGCTGATTGGTGACTGCACATATATGCAGCTAGCTCCCAGTAGTGCATTAATGCTCATTTAACAAGGATACTAAAAGAATAAAAGCAAATTAGATAATATAATTAAAATGGGAAGTTAATTAAAATGTTTTGATCTATTTGAGTCATAAAACAAAAATGTTGGGATTCGTGTCCCTTTAAAGTCATCTATGGCAGTCAGAGGGTTAAGTTAAACCTCTAGATGTATATTTAATAAAGTTGTGCTAACATAGGATAGATCTACTCAGTCTCTTTAAGTTTTTCCCTTCTGTAATTATTGTCACACAGAGCGACAACTAAAGTTTCAATAATCCTTTTGTTCATTCTATTTCAAGAGTGTAGTTAATTAAATTAAAAGTAATCCGTATGACTTAATCAGTAGCCTCGTTTGTCCGCTGCACACACAGCTTATATATTAAAGGTAAACAGGATAGTTGCAGAAAGTAACCATGCATAGAAAATGAGCTCCTATCATCCAAATGCAGAAACGTGAGGAAGGTTTAATATATGCATCTTGCATTCCATCTGCCCTGAATGCAAAGTGTCTTCTAGTGAAGCAGTTAGTTCTGGGTTTGAGTTGAGCTTAAGAAAGAGCACTGTCTCCTGTCTTGCTGGGTGGTCGACGCTGGCATTAGATGGATGTCCCGTCTCCAGTATTTCTCAGCACGCCGAGGCCCAGACAGGCTGCTCACTGATTAAGACGTGTTCTCTAGAGAAAGTGGCTCGGCTATGCCGTAGTCTGCTCTAACAAACCACCTTTTTATTTTCACTCTTTTCTCATTGATGGTCAGTTCTAACGCCTACAGTAGCGTCTCCTCATCTGCTTTAATGCAATGAAGATGGTTATCATGTCATAGGGCTTGATTCTCAAAAACCAGCATGTAGAGAAATCACACAAAAACTTTATTTTTCATTTTTATATTTTAATGTATGTGTTTCTCCTGCACATTCACAACCCCACTTAGCAAGATAAAAAGATATCAAGCGAAATTTTACTTTCTAAAATGATAGAGATCACATAATACTCATGACACTTCTTCTTTTGGTATCCCTTGTTTAAAAAGAATATGCACATAACCTACTCGAGTGGGAGCTGCTGATTGGTGCCTGCACACATTTGTCTTTTGTGATTGGCTAACTAGATGTGTTCAGCTAACTGCCAGTAGTGCAATGCTTTTCCTTCAGCAAAGGATAACAAGAGAACGAAGCACATTTGATAATGAAAGTAAATAGGAAAGTTGTTTAAACTTGCATGTTCTATCCAAATCATGAAAGAAAATGTTGGGGTTTCCTGCCCCTATAATTTTAAACTAATGCTAAAAAATACATACATTTGGTTTCTGTAGCCATTCTATTGATGTATTAAAAACTTTATTTACACAGGCATTTTAAGTTTTATCTGTTGCAGTTAAAACAGTAGGGGTTAAAATATAGCAATAAAAATATACCAATAATTTTAATTATACCAATTAAAATCTCTGCATTATTATAATTATTTAACTATTTCTTAATAGCATTAACAGTATTTATTATTTTATTGACAATATTCGGACTCTCTTTTTATTATGTTTCATTAATTTTATTCACATAAAACTACTGAACTTCATAAATGAAAGTGACAGATTTAAAGGGACATTATGCTCATAGCATATATCCCCAATTAAGCACCATGTTGCAAAGAAAATGGTTTAAAACCACAAAACACAGCATTAAACCTCTTTAAAAAGACCTGGTTTAACCCATGTACCTTGTCTCTTTTTTCCGTGGACAGTTAGGGATATATGTAAATGAACTTGTGCTCTGAACTAACAAATCACTATGTACCATGTTGTGGACTCATGTAAATTTCCATATGCTTAAAAGAGCATAAAAAGTGCCAAAAGAAAATGCTTGAATCTGTTAGAGCATTGTATTATTGCACTTTTGGCTGCAAATGGGTTAAACTCATAGTTGAAGTGTAGAGCACCAATTGACTAACGAGAGCTAGAGGAAAACATCTGGTTAGCCAATAACAAGAGGCATATGTGTGTCGCTACAAATCACCAGCAAACTCCCAGTAGAGTATTAGTGCTCCTGAGCCTAGTTAAGTATGCTTTTGAAGAAAGGATGCTAGGAGAACAAAGCAAATTTGATAATATAAGTACATTTGAACCTTGAAGTTTTTAATTTTGACTTTCATGTACCTTTAAGTATGATGGTCTCAATAATACAACATTGCAATATACATTTATTTATTTATTTCCCATAACTAAACCTTTTTTGTGCTACCTTATGTTAGAAGGATGCTCTGTGCTGATGCTGTGTCAGTCAATAAAACACAATGTTATCCATAAATACTAATGTAACAGTAAAACATAAAACCCTGTTCCTTTTAACCCTTTCCTTCATTTTCCCCCTAGAATTTTTTTATTTTTTTTTAATAATGCAATTAAAGTTTTTGCATCTAAAATCCTGGTATAACAGCAGAATCATTTGTCCTTCTTTCCTGTTTTATGCTGGTCATACATTAATAAAGGGTTCCCTTATAGACAACATGGTTCTCCACAAAAAAATTTGCCAGCTGGGCTGCATTATTAAAAAGCCGGGTGGGGCAGTGTATTATTTGGAATATTATAACAATTAATGTTATTTAAAGGGACAGTCTAGTCAGAAATTAAACTTTCATGATTCAGGATACGGCATGCAATTTTGAACAACTTTCCAATTTACTTTTATCATCAAATTTGTTTGGTTCTCTTGGTATTCACAGTTGAAAGCTAAACCTAGGTAGGCTCATATGCTAATTTCTAAGCCCTTGAAGGACACCTCTTATCTAAGTGCATTTAACAGGTTTTCACAGCTAGACAGTCCTAGTTTATGTGTGCCATATAGATAACATTGTGCTCACTCCCATGTAGATATATTTATGAGTCAGCACTGATTGGATAAAATGCAAGTCTGTCAAAAGAACTGAGATTTTTAGACATCTCTATGTATGAATGTATACGTTAAATCCCTTTGCAGCCTTTTGTTGTAAAACACCTTCTACCATATATCTTTTTTTTAAAAAAAATTAAACTATTTTTTATCAGGCAGTGTTTATATGAGTTTAACAGTACTTTTAAGTGTATTTATGTTGTGTTTATTGCAACTTTTTTCTTCCCCTACCCTTTAAAAGGACAGTCAACACCAGAATGTTTGTTGTTTAAAAAGATAGATAATCCCTTTATTACCCATTCCAGTTTTACATAACCAACACATTTATAATAATACACATTTCATCTTTGTAATTACCTTGTATCTATACCTCTGCAAACTGCCCCCTTATTTCAGTTCTTGAACTTGCATTTTAGCCAATCAGTGCTGACTCCTAAGTAACTTCACATGCTTGAGCTTTATGTTATCTATATGACACACATAAACGAACGCCCTCTAGAGGTGAACAACTATCAAAATGCATTCAGATTAGAGGCAGCCTTCAAGGTCTAAAAAATTAGCATATGAACCTATCAAGGTTTAGCTTTCAACTAAGAATACCAAGAGAACAAAGCAAAATTGGTGATAAAAGTAAATTGAATCATGAAAGTTTATTTTAGACTTGACTGTCCCTTTAAGCGAGCTCGCAAGTTGTGCTAACCCACCGAACATCAATTTTGATTGCACTCGAGCAATCTTAATTTTAACTCGTAATGAGCGCACTATTTCACGCAAAAAGCCAATAAACACCCAATATCGCTCGCCTGCAAAAGTTAGCATGCCACTCGTAATCTCTCCCTAAATAGGTACTAGGGAGAACACTGCATAATATCGTATAATATAGTCTGTTAGTCGCCCCCAACTCCCAGTTATAAAGTTTCTAATAAAATACTCTTGCATTCCTTTAGTTTCATATAAATAGCACCATAATGTAGAGCTCTCAACAGTGGTGGATTGACCCGGGATACCAGGAAATTTCCTGGTGCAGGGCCACATCAGTTGGCAGAGCAGGCAGAGGGAGGTCACGGAGCGAGTCTTGCATACACACACAGTGCATCTATTTCAGGCCACTCTTTACAGCAGGGTCGCAGGTGTGGAGGCCAATATATACTTTAAATATATGCATTTTGTGATTGGATGATGGCTGTCACATGATACATGGGGAGGGAAAATTGAATTAACATTAACATTTGCCAGAAAATAGTCTACTGCTTATGTCTTATTATTGTGTATATGTTAATTGTACTGTATTTAGTGGTCCTTTAACTGACCTTGATTTGCAAACCATTGTGTGTGTATGTATATATATATATTTATATTAAAAGCAGCAATACCTTGTTTTTAAAGGGCTTGTGGAGATTGTTCTGATGTCCCCTGTCTTGATTTTTCCCCCACAGGAGCTCCTGAGGCCCCAACCAATGTCTGTCTCATAATCACAAGTAGCACATCAATCACAGTCAGTTTCCAAGAGCCACTGAGTGTCAATTCAGCTGTGGTCACCAAATACAAAGGTAAAAGAGGTTGTTTGTTGATTTCATTTTTAATATTAACCCCCTGGCTTCCAAGTGGTGAAATTAAAACCTGAGTCAAAAAAGGAATTCTATACTGTAATAAAAAACCTGTAAACTGTATATGTGATGGAACTTATTTGTCATTAGGGTTGGCTCATATTCATAATCTAGTCATACGATGCATCTTTGCTTTCTACTTGCCATTACTTCACATTTCCTGCAAAAAGCCTGCCCAGTACAACAGCCAATGAGAGATGTCATCCAGGGATTTTGGAAATTTTGGCTTATGTGTCAGGATGAAGATTTTTTAAGAGAAGATAGGTATTGCTTTGTTTGTCAGGGTGCATGGTGGGAAATATGGTTTTGGCTGATGCTGACAGACTTAGGGGCCCATTTATCAAGCTCCGCATGGAGCCTGAAGGGCCGTGTTTCTGGCGAGCCTTCAGACTTGCCAGAAACACCAGTTATGAAGCAGCGGTCTAAAGACCGCTGCTTCATAACCTGTCCACCTGCTCTGTGTATATACACACACACATGCACACACACACACATATATATATATATATATATATATATATATATATATATATATATATATATATATATACATACACATATACATATATATACTGTATATATATATATATATATATATATATATATATATATATATATATATATATATATATATATATATATATATATATATATGATATTCAGGGACCGCCTCTCATTTTATCTTTCCGATCTCAGAGTACAGAGGAAGTATGCCAGTGCCACACCTCTTCAGAAGTGTGTCTCTACTACTGTTAGTAAGTGCTTTGAGTAATAACTCCAGTCTCCTCTATCCATTAAGTGAGGAAACACTTTTTATTCAGTTATATGCACAGTTTGTGCACTGGTTGGCTTGTGCACTTACACTGTTTTAATTCATAAGTGAGTGTCTGGAGTGAACACACATGTGTGTCATATTGGGGCAGTAAGTTACTGTTTGTGTTTTTGTGTTTACTGACCTATCCCTATAAATCTTTTCTGGCTCCTGTACCTCTGCGCTCTGGTCACATGATCCATACCTTGCTGGTTTGCAGAGGAAGCAGTGGTATCAATACAGAGAGGGCTCTGATGGAGGCATCTGCCAGCAGCAAAGACTAGCGCAGCCCTCGGGTCTTTTTGCTGTTGTGATGTCACGCACGTGATCATGTGACGTCTGACACACACAGGCAGTACGCACGGTGCAGGGCAGGCTGAGAGGGGCAATGGGGCACCGGTCCGCACATCAGGATCAGCGAGACGACGAGTGACTCCTCAGTAGGGCTAGAAGCCGGTGGACACGGGCTGCCACTGGGCTGGGCTAATGGGCTTGGGTACTTCTGCTTGGTAGGTAGGTTGGCCCGGATGCGGCTGAAGCAACTTAAATTGTAAAATCATTAAAAATATTTCAAAAGCAAACACATTAACTACCTAAGGCTATGTCCGTTTAAAAAAAAAAAAAAAAAATACTGGGCAGTAACCTGAAATAACGGACAGTCCGGCCTAATACTTGACACCTGGCAACCCTACTTGTAAGTGAGTGGAGCTATGTATTTATCCAATTTGTGGGGCTTAAAATAATTATCTCTCAGAATTTCCTTTGCTGATTATGGCAGTTTTCTTTTTATTTATCAATACATACAAAATATACATTTTAAATAGCAGTAGTTTAATTTATTTGCAAAGCTTCATATTTTAACAGAAGAAAAACACACAACCCTCTTGATTCCTATGTAGTCTAATTTCCATTTAAATATATATGGGCCGATTAATCAAAGTCTGGTCGGACTGTAGCGGATTATGTCCGTCAGACATCGCTAAATGCCAACAGCATACGCTGTCACCTTCTAACATTGCACAAGCAGTTCTTATGAACTGCTTGTGCAATGCCTCCCCCCTGCAGATTCATGGACAATTGGCCACTAGCAGAGGGTGTCAATCAACCCAATTGTACACGATCGGGCGGATTGAAGACCGCAGCCTCAGAGGAGGTGTATGAGTTAAGGAGCAGCGGACTTAAGACCACTGCTTCTTAACTCCTGTTTCCAGCGAGCCTGAAGACTCGCACGGAAACGGATGCATCAGGGCCGATACGGGCAATGGTAAATCGGCCCCATAGCATGGCAGTTTTTATTTTTTTGTTAGTTTTTTTGCATTGTGTCTAAATGTGGCCACCAATCAGCAAGTGTTACCCAGGTTCTGAACCAAAAATGGACCAACACCTAAGCTTACTTTCTTGCCTTTTCAAATAAAGATACCAAAAGAGCGGGGGGAAAATGATAATAGGAGTAAATTAGAAAGTTGCTTAAAATTGCATTCTCAATCTGAATCATGAAAGTTTAATTTTAACTAGACTATTCCTTTAAATCAGATTAATCCTTGTGAAAACATGGCATTTACAAGGGACCTTTTGCAGCTTTTATTTATTTTAACAGAGTCAATAGTAATCCAATACTCAATAGTAATCCAATAGCAAGCTGGCGTACAGATTGTCTTTGAAACAAACTTCTATATCTTCTAGGGAAGATGTTTTAGAGACTGAAATGTGTTGAACAAGCAGAGAGAAACCCTTTCAGCTACAAACCATCAATTAGCAGTAATTTAGATTAAAGAAAAATAAAGTTTTAGTATTTTTAATACATACTTTCATACTGATATATTTGACATTATATTTAGTTTTGCTTTAAATTTGGAATTTTATGACTGCCATAATTTTAGAATTCTACAGTCTGCAGTTTGTACTGATGACTACACAAAGCTGTACAATTCCGTCACTAGAGAATGTTACTAGTCTGCTATTAGAGTTTATTTCTATTTAATACCTTTAGACTTCTAATTGTGTCCTGAGGCGGGTTGATACCAAAGTAAAAAGAATGTCAGCTAATTAATTTAATATTGATGATGATTGCTTATTGTGTTTGAAAGCAGCTTTTTCATTGACCATTAAAGGGATATAACATGGCAGCTAATTCATTTAATATCGATGATGTTTGCCTAAACCCTTAAGGTCCAAGGATTTCCATTCTTAAATGACACATGCAATTCCGGCATTTCTGCTCACTATTGGTTTCACCTTAATTATCCGCTCTCTTGCTAAGTGCACATTTATGCACCCTTTTTAACAGACAAGCAGGCCTTTCTTATGATACTCTATACGAGTACAGAAAAATAATAATAAATAGGAATTTAATACTGAAAAACAGGACAAAAATTTTAAAAAAATAAGATATTTTCTACAGTTTATAACCATTTCTATATAACTAGTGTAGCAAAAAAAAACTTTACATAAAGTCATTGTGCCTCAGGTGTCAACGGGCCATGCAGACAATAAACAAAAAACAGAAATATCTACAGACACTCAGCTGTGTGGTTAAGCAACTAAACAGTAGGATTGTCCTCTACAGCCAATCACTAAAGTCTAAGCAAAACCAAAGGAAAGAGCACTAAAACCGAAACCACACCAAACAGTATGTATAAAAAGGTTTACTAAATAATTCAGGTACATAAAATAATACAACAAATATAGCCTAAAACGTATGTATATAGTATAAAAGATTAAACCACCGGTGGTCAGAAAAGGGCAATGATAAAAAATAGAAGTATAAAAACGCTTAAAAAAGCAATAAAACAGAGTCCACAGTCTTAGTCAGCTGGATTCAAACTGTATTGCATTAGCTGAATAAAGAAAGCAAGTCCAAATGTCGATAGTGGAAATTTAGCCATTCAACCACAGTCACTAAACAAGCCAAAGGGAGATATCCAAGGGGATTAAAGCAGATAAAGATAAATCAGCGCTCACTTGATACAATGGACCTCAGGGAAACGTGGCAACTTACTGCACCAAGGCGGGCAACTCTGTACCCAGCCGTTGTCCTTAGGTGACTTCAGATTCCGTATGCGCTAGGAGACTTCCGTGCCTGCGATCACATGACCAGCTTGTGACCAATCAGAAACCTCTTTCTCCGTTATGTATTGTTAGTGCTGTCTTCCTATTAGGGATTGTTGTAAACAGAATTATCAGTTCATCTACGCATTTCAGCTTGGTAGATTAAACTAACATCCCAAACTCCCAATATATAACGTCTTGTAAGTGAGTGGGGTCATAGATTTCAGCCAAGCTTGTTAAAGGATCAGAATTTGTGGAAAGTGTTGATACATTTTGACCACTTATAACATTGATAATACATTTGTATACTTCTACATTACTAATAAGAAACAGACAGTATAATAAAGGTGTTGGTGATAATGTATAGGGATCCTTGGATATAACAATATAGTATTGTTGGGAATCATATAGAAATTAGGAGTGTGTACTCATATGTGAATCTAGAAATATATTGTATAAATAGAGTGTATTGTGGTGGAGAAATAAAGGACCTATTGTCCTCTGGTCCTTTAACGTGCAAAGGGCCAGGATAAAAAGGAGTGTCACATGAAGGATATTAGTCACAAATAAAAAGTAAGTTTATTGAAATGCTTATGTCAGCTTGTATAAGCACTCAAATAAAAAATATAAAAATAAAATTTGAATATATATATATATATAAAATATATAAAGAAAAGATGAAAAATATATATAAATGTGTAAAACCAAGTGAATAAGATACATAATTAGTGAATAAAAGGATTTAAATCCATTTCTGCATTCCATCCTTCAGGTTGAAGGGAGCCAAAGTTAAAAATTAAGTTTGCCTCATGATATAGTAAATTCTTTTTGTGATCCCCACCTCTCCAATTTTTTGTGACTTTTTTAATCCCCAAAATTCAAACCCCTTAACGTTCTGATCATGTATATCTTTAAAATGTTTGGAAAGTAGATGTCCTTCAAATCCATTCCGTATGTTGCATAAATGCTCTCTTATTTTGTCTCTCAGAATGTGCTGGGTTTGGCCTAAATATTATTCCTTTTCTGAACAGTGAATTGTTTCCATTATTTTAAAGTTAAAATCCCTTGTGGTAGAACTCACTTCTTTTTTTTTATCACTGTGTTTACATGAGACGCAGCTATTACATGGGGAAAAAAACTTTTATTGGATTTCCGAGCAGATCCATAGTATTTCTATTTTTCCCATTTTTTAGTTCACTGGGGGCTAAAATATTTTTGAAATTATTTGCTTTTTTATAGATAAATGGTACTGATATTTTATCCTCACTAGTATTTTCTTATTGTTTAACCCCTTAATGGCCGCAGCACTTTTCCATTTTCTGTCCGTTTGGGACCAAGGCTATTTTTACATTTTTGAGGTGTTTGTGTTTAGCTGTAATTTTCCGCTTACTCATTTACTGTACCCACACATATTATATACCGTTTTTCTCGCCATTAAATGGACTTTCTAAAGATACCATTATTTTCATCATATCTTATAATTTACTATAAAAAAATTATAAAATATGAGGAAAAAATGGAAAAAAAAACACACTTTTTCTAACTTTGACCCCCAAAATCTGTTACACATCTACAACCACCAAAAAACACCCATGCTAAATAGTTTCTACATTTTGTCCTGAGTTTAGAAATACCCAATGTTTACATGTTCTTTGCTTTTTTTGCAAGTTATAGGGCCATAAATACAAGTAGCACTTTGCTATTTCAAAACCACTTTTTTTCAAAATTAGCGCTAGTTACATTGGAACACTAATATCTTTCAGGAATCCCTGAATATCCCTTGACATGTATATATTTTTTTTAGAAGACATCCCAAAGTATTGATCTAGGCCCATTTTGGTATATTTCATGCCACCATTTCACCGCCAAATGCGATCAAATAAAGAAAATTGTTCACTTTTTCACAATTTTTTTCACAAACTTTAGGTTTCTCACTGAAATTATTTACAAACAACTTATGTAATTATAGCATAAATGGTTGTAAATGCTTCTCTGGGATCCCCTTTGTTCAGAAATAGCAGACATATATGGCTTTAGCTTTGCTTTTTGGTAATTAGAAGGCTGCTAAATGCCACTGCGCACAATACGTGTATTATGCCCAGCAGTGAAGGGGTTAATTAGGGAGCATGTAGGGAGCTTCTAGGGTTAATTTTAGCTTTAGTGTAGTGTAGTAGACAACCCCAAGTATTGATCTAGGCCCATTTTGGTATATTTCATGCCACCATTTCACCGCCAAATGCGACCAAATAAAAAAAAACGTTAATTTTTTTCACAATTTTAGGTTTCTCACTGAAATTATTTACAAACAGCTTGTGCAATTATGGCACAAATGGTTGTAAATGCTTCTCTGGGATGTCCTTTGTTCAGAAATAGCAGACATATATGACTTTGGCGTTGCTTTTTGGTAATTAGAAAGTCGCTAAATGCTGCTGCGCATCACACGTGTATTATGGCTAGCAGTGAAGGGGTTAATTAGGTAGTTTGTAGGGAGCTTGCAGGGTTAATTTTAGCTTTAGTGTAGATATCAGCCTCCCACCTGACACATCCCACCCCCTGATCCCTCCCAAACAGCTCCCTTCGCTCCCCCACCCCACAATTGTCCCCGCCATCTTAAGTACTGGCAGAAAGTCTGCCAGTACTAAAATAAAAGTTTTTTTTTTGTTTTTTTCTAAAAGAAAAAAAAAGCATATTTACATATGCTGTGTTTAGGATCCCCCCTTAGCCCCAAACCTCCCTGATCCCCCCAAAACAGCTCTCTAAGCCTCCCCCTCTGCCTTATTGGGGGCCATCTTGGGTACTGGCAGCTGTCTGCCAGTACCCAGTTTGCACACAAACAAATGTTTATTTTTTTATTTTTTTTTATTTTTTTTGCAGGGCACCCCACGGTCCCCCACGGACCAACCCCCACCACCTAAATGACTCCTAAGGTTTTTTTTTTTTACATTCTAAGTCCCACTTTTATTTTGTTTTGGGACACATTTTTCTGTAGTGTAGCGGTTCCCACCCGCTCCCTCCCCGTGCACTCGCCCGCCCCTGCCCCCTCGTGCACATGCGCGCGCCCGCGCGCGCCCCCGGACTCCCCCACCCACGATCCCGCCCCCCTCCACATGACCAGGGCCATCGATGGCCGCCACCCACCTCCCACACCGGCTCCCACCCACCAACGATACCGGCCATCGATGTCCGGTGCAGAGAGGGCCACAGAGTGGCTCTCTCTGCATCGGATGGCCGTAGAAGGTTATTGCAGGATGCCTCCATATCGAGGCATCACTGCAATAACCGGAAAGCAGCTGGAAGCGAGCAGGATCGCTTCCAGCTGCTTTCCACACCGAGGACGTGCAGGGTACGTCCTCAGGCGTTAACTGCCTTTTTTCTGAGGACGTACCCTGCACGTCCTCAGTCATTAAGGGGTTAAATCTAGGGGTCATTAAACATTCCCTATCCGCTAGACTAGTTAGATGAATTGTCTCATCTATTTTCTCCACATTATAACCTCTTTCAATAAGTCTTTTTGAGAATTTCTGCTTGCATGTTATAATCATTTAAATCACTGCAGTTTTTTTCTAATCCTCAACAATTGACCTTTAGGAATATTTTGTACCCACCTATCTAAATGACAAATCTCTACGTGTATGTAATTGTTAGCGTCGACTTTTTTAAAAAAAGTTCTGGTCTTAACTTTTTGGAACGGAATATTCTGTATGTTAATTTCATTATTGAACTTTAAACCCTGGTTATTACAATTCATATCCTCCAAAAATAATTGGAGTAGTTTAATATCTTCTCTCCAAATGATGAATATCTTCAATATATATTCTATAAAGTACCAGGTTCGCACTCCAGGGACCCATGGATAAAGTTTTCTTCATAGAAACCCATGAATAAATTGGCGTAACTGGGTGCGAAACCTGGTACCCATAGCTATCCATCTCTATTGTAGATAATACTTTGCATCAAAATTAAAATAATTGTTCCTCAAGTCTATACATTGAAGAATAAAGTAAATCTGTTTTTTAAGCATATCTTCATCTTTCTCTACGTAGTGTTTAACTGCTCTTAGACCCAACTCATGATTGATACAGGTATATAATGAAGAGACATCACTAATCACCATGATTACATTTTTTGCCACTTAATTTTCTGTAAATCACCAAGTAGTTGAGTGGAATATTTGAGATAAGAGGGTACATTTTTTTTTACATATTTTGTAGAAATTGGTCTACATATTTTGACAGATTGGCCATTAATGAGTTGATCCCTGATATGATAGGGTGACCAGTTGGATTGGTTATATATTTATGAACTGATTTATGAATCTTGGTCAAGAAATAGAAGGTTCTAGAGAACCTGGAGTGTAGGACATCTTTTTAATCAATGAGACCTTTGTCTTTGGCTATATTTTAAATTCCATCTAATTTTCTCTTTTGTTCGTCTATAGCATTGAATCTAAGCTTTTTATAGGTCATCTCATCTCTTAGTAGTCTCATAGACTCTCTCATATAATCTTCCGTGTTCATAATCACAATCCCGTCCCCTTTATCTGCTTGTTTTAGGGTTATGTCTTTGTTCTCCCTCAAATCTTTCAAAGTTTGGTTTTCTTCTTTAGAAAGATTGAATTTAGTATCAACGGGCCATGCAGACAAGGTTCTAAACTTCACTGGCTGTCACAGTGATCACATGACTATGGGCTACTATTTTGGGGATCACTGGACTGCCTGACTCCTGAGGCATCCAGTGATTGGCCATTGAGCCTGATACTAGCATGCATTGTAGCATGCTGGTATCTAGACTGCTGTTAATGTATACAATCACTGTGAATGGCTGTCACAGTTAATTTATACACAGTAACAGTCAAACTTAAGTTACTGAAGTTTTGCCAGAAGCCTCAGATGCGGGCATGCTGATCTCAACGTGTTTCTCATGTTATGGAGGCTATTCTGAGCACTAAAAGCATGCGATCACAAGGACATTATGTTCAAGTGATCGCTTGTCTGGAGTGGCCTCCATACTATTAGACTGCAGCTCTAAGAGCACAGGACATCTGTGCCGTAGAGGGTATTGCATTGGACCATAAGGGATGAATGACCAGAGCCATACCCTGTACGTGTGTTAGAAGCAGTTTTTTTCCTTAACTATTAAAGGTACATAACATGGTAGCTAATTAATTTTAAAATGATGATAATTGTTCAATGTGTTTAAAGCAGTTTTTTTCCCATTGATTAAAGGGACACTAAACACATAATAAATGCTACATAGAATGATGCATTCAAAGAAAATATTAGTCTGAGTATAACATGTAGATGTATTTTTAAAAGTTTCATAAACTTTTTAAATATTGACAAAATAAGTGTAATGGAGCTGCCATGTTGTAACTTAGGTTAGCTTATCTGCTGTGGCCAATGAGGAACACTTATAAATAGGTCACTAGAAGTCTTCAGCACTTTCATTTCTAGCAGGAACTGAAAAGCTCACAATTTCAGAATAGAATTATAGGAAAAGGGGACAAAATAAATAATACAAGTATATTGCAGATTTTTTAATAATAACATTTATAATTTTATATTACCATATCAAAGTGTTAATGTTCCTTTAAAGCCACATACTTTTGAAAATCTGGGGGACCATACACAAGAAGCTATGAAGCACTGGCTGTGGTCTGCTCAGGACCATGATGGCAGAGTGACTGCTGCTTGACTTCAGTTACAAGTTTAAAGCTTTTGTAGGTATTTAAAAGGACATGAAACCCACATTTTCTTTTGTAAGGTGGTGAGAGTCCACAAGTCCATTAGTTCTGTGAATTTAACTCCTGGCCACTAGGAGGAGACAAATATTTCCAATACTTCCAAGAGTACTCAATTCCTCCCACCTCTCTGATAAACCAGTATAATCCTTGCCCCCTAGGAGGAGGGTGAAGAATTTAGGAGCTCCAGATTCTTTGTTGAGAGTGGTTCTTTAGATCGATTTCAGGCTCATTTTCCCTTCAGAGAGCTGCTCCATGAAGACAGAGGGCATATTGGTGGTGAGATAATTGCTTCCAGAGAAGGAGTTAGTCTCAAACCTGCTACAAGTGTCACAGGCACTTGTCCCTTAGCCTCCTGCTGCTGGCTCATCAAGATACTTTTTACAGTAAATCTCTGCTGTGATGTACACAGCACTGGATTGGACCTCTACTAGCAGCTGTCATTCTTACATTGGGTAAGGACAGTAGAGTGGGTGCTGTTCAGGTAAGTATTTTTTACAGTTTGCACTCACATATCCCACTGGTCATTTAACTGGTACAGTTATTTCACAGTACATCTCAAGTCAATTTCATCATCAAGATCTCTAGTCTCTCAACTTGACGGCTTGAAGATTAAATGCATAATTTTGAAACAACAAGGTTTTTCTGATGCTGTTGTAAATACCTTAATCTAGGCACGAAAACCATTCACAAGGAAGATTTACCACAAAGTATGGGAAGTTTTTTCTTTCCTGGTGTGAAAATCAAGGTTTAAATTTGCACTCTTTCCGAAATCCAATAATTCTTCAGTTTTTTCAGGAGGGTTTAAACAAGAGATTATATGCTATTTGTTTTAAAGGTCTGATTTCAGCCCTCTCAGTTTTTTACCATAGGAGGATTGCTAAACTGCCTGATATTCAGAGTTTTTTGCTCAGGCTTTAATAAGGTCATTAAGACAAGTTCTCCTCATTGGAACCTTAATTTTGTTTTAACGGTTTCTCCATTTGAACCTATGCATGTTTTAGATATTCACCTTCTGCCATAGAAGGTCTTGATTCTATAAGAACAGGAGAAGTGGACCGAGCGCTACACCCAGGGCCTTAAGCTTACTAACTATATAGCCTCCTAGTAGGCTAACAATACAAAAGTTAAAATGGGGAGAGAGTAAGCGCTAAAAAGCTTAAAAGGCTAGTAAAAGGTACATTTTAATACATATAAAAATTTACAAATGGCAATCAGACGCATGGATCCATGTCTGACTTAACAAAAAAAAAATATATATATATAATAAACAAATCTAAAAATATCTAAAAATATCCAATGGAGTATAGCATGTGACGCTGACTTAGTGAGCCAGTGATGAGGAGTTAGGACATGTACATTCAATAATATAAACAACCTAAGTGAGTGATTGAGTGCACACAATAGCTTTCAACAAAGAAAAATAGCATTCACAAAAAATAGTGTTCACAAAAATTGGCGTACATAAAAAATGTTCAAATGTTCAACCGGTTATATGTAAGTGAATCCAGTAGTGTTTCCTCCAAAGTGACGTGTAGAAATATAACGTGAAGTCAATAATAGTAGAATGTAAACGTTGAGTGGGTCAAATTATTGTGGTTCAGCTGCTAAATTAAAAAATTGTAAATCCGTGAGGTGTATAAAAATAAAAATAAAAATAACTTGTGAAAAAATCCACGTGGAAAACTTGAATTCAAATGATAAACAAAGGTCAAAAATCAAAAGACAAAAATCAAAAGACAAAAATATCAAAAGACAAAAATAGAAAATCAGTGATAATATTAAAAAGCACTAAAGATCTAGTGAAAACAAATCCTTAATTCAGATGTTAAAAATCCTTGGTAAGATCCATAACAAACAAATACATCGATAAAATACCTAAAAGGGAACAAAAGAGAAACAAATAGTGCAACACTGTATATGATATATAATATAGGTAATTAAAACCAAGCTCACCAGTATGCCAACGCGTTTCGGCCTAGACTAGGCCTTTCTCAAGACTATACTGTATCAGAAAATCTGGGAGCTTTAAGTAGGGTCAGTGTTGAAATGATTGGTGCTGTTTTGGCGCCATTTTTAGAGGCACCTCCCTTTCCTGTTTCACCCATTGCATCTCTGGGATATTTCCTATGTTATGTTTCCTGTTTCACCCATTGCATCTCTGGGATATTTCCTATGTTATGTTTCCTGTTTCACCCATTGCATCTCTGGGATATTTCCTATGTTATGTTTCCTGTTTCACCCATTGCATCTCTGGGATATTTCCTATGTTATGTTTATGTTTTCCCATCTTAAAGGTTAATTGGTTCCTATTATTGCCACAAATTCTAGTATAAATCTAGATTTTCCTATTTATTTGTTTTTTATTTTCATTATTAGGTAATAGTAGCGTTTTGTCAATGTTGTTATTATTATATTCTGTGTTAACTCAGCTAGTTTTCTGGGCGGGTTTCCCCTTTCTTTGGGCTCAAATTGCTTATTTATTTACATGGACTGGTTCTCATTTATGAATTGCCCCTGTTGATGTCAAAAACTTAATTTCAAATGCGATCTTATTTTGAAAATTGCTATGGCCGGAAGTGGCCTGGTATCGCGGCATCAACTTCCGTTTTAGCTTTTGGGAGACATTGTTTATTCGATTCACCGGTCTCTATCATGTGACCGGAAGTTCTTTGGTCCACCGGTCTGCATCATATGACCGGAAGGTGCAGCATCATATTCCCCATTGACTTATGGGATATGTAGTTCCCTCACTTATTAGGACTACAGATCTTTCTCAGATATTCGGTATTACCCGATCTTACTATGGCTCATTGTCTCTGTGTCTATAACATATAATGTCAATTTTCAAAATAAGATCGCATTTGAAATTAAGTTTTTGACATCAACAGGGGCAATTCATAAATGAGAACCAGTCCATGTAAATAAATAAGCAATTTGAGCCCAAAGAAAGGGGAAACCCGCCCAGAAAACTAGCTGAGTTAACACAGAATATAATAATAACAACATTGACAAAACGCTACTATTACCTAATAATGAAAATAAAAAACAAATAAATAGGAAAATCTAGATTTATACTAGAATTTGTGGCAATAATAGGAACCAATTAACCTTTAAGATGGGAAAACATAAACATAACATAGGAAATATCCCAGAGATGCAATGGGTGAAACAGGAAACATAACATAGGAAATATCCCAGAGATGCAATGGGTGAAACAGGAAACATAACATAGGAAATATCCCAGAGATGCAATGGGTGAAACAGGAAACATAACATAGGAAATATCCCAGAGATGCAATGGGTGAAACAGGAAACATAACATAGGAAATATCCCAGAGATGCAATGGGTGAAACAGGAAAGGGAGGTGCCTCTAAAAATTGCGCCAAAACAGCACCAATCATTTCAACACTGACCCTACTTAAAGCTCCCAGATTTTCTGATACAGTATAGTCTTGAGAAAGGCCTAGTCTAGGCCGAAACGCGTTGGCATACTGGTGAGCTTGGTTTTAATTACCTATATTATATATCATATACAGTGTTGCACTATTTGTTTCTCTTTTGTTCCCTTTTAGGTATTTTATCGATGTATTTGTTTGTTATGGATCTTACCAAGGATTTTTAACATCTGAATTAAGGATTTGTTTTCACTAGATCTTTAGTGCTTTTTAATATTATCACTGATTTTCTATTTTTGTCTTTTGATTTTTGTCTTTTGATTTTTGACCTTTGTTTATCATTTGAATTCAAGTTTTCCACGTGGATTTTTTCACAAGTTATTTTTATTTTTATTTTTATACACCTCACGGATTTACAATTTTTTAATTTAGCAGCTGAACCACAATAATTTGACCCACTCAACGTTTACATTCTACTATTATTGACTTCACGTTATATTTCTACACGTCACTTTGGAGGAAACACTACTGGATTCACTTACATATAACCGGTTGAACATTTGAACATTTTTTATGTACGCCAATTTTTGTGAACACTATTTTTTGTGAATGCTATTTTTCTTTGTTGAAAGCTATTGTGTGCACTCAATCACTCACTTAGGTTGTTTATATTATTGAATGTACATGTCCTAACTCCTCATCACTGGCTCACTAAGTCAGCATCACATGCTATACTCCATTGGATATTTTTAGATATTTTTAGATTTGTTTATTATATATATATATATATATATATTTTGTTAAGTCAGACATGGATCCATGCGTCTGATTGCCATTTGTAAATTTTTATATGTATTAAAATGTACCTTTTACTAGCCTTTTAAGCTTTTTAGCGCTTACTCTCTCCCTATTTTAACTGAAGGTCTTGATTCTCTTGGCTTTTTCTTCAGCCAGAAGAGTCAGAGTTGTCTGCTCTTTCTTGTGAACCTCCTTATCTGGTTTTCCACCAAGATAAGGCTGTTTTGAGAACTAAATTTGATTTATTTATTTTTTTACCAAAGTTAGTTTCTTCAGACAACATCAATAGAGAAATTATAGTTCCCTATCTTTGTCCTGATCCTAATAATTCTCAAGAAAGATATATACATACTTTGGATGTAGTTAGAGCTTTAAAATAGTATCATCAAGATACAATGAATTGTAGCTAATCCTCTAATTTGTTCATTTATTTCCCAGACACATGCAAAGGCCAGAAGGCCACGGCCATTACTTTTGTTTCTTGGTTAAGGCTTTTGATTTGCAAGGCTTACTTGGAGTAGGGAAAGTCTCCTCCAAAACACATTACTGCTCTCTCTACTAGATCAGATTCTACTTCCTGGACATTTAAAAAAAGGCTTCTGTAGAACAAATTTGCAAAGCAGCAACATGGCCATCCCTACATACCTTATATTCAAGCTACTAAGGATTTTAGGCAATCCTCTAATTTGTTCATTCATTTTTCAGTTCAATGCAAAGGCCAGAAGGACACTGCCGTTACTTTAGCTTCTTGATTAAGGCTTACTTGTAGGCTGGAAAGTCTCCTCCAAAACACATTACTGCTCACTCTAGCAGATCACTTTCTATTTCCTGGGAGAATTTTATGTTTTCTTTGATGAATGTGCACAAGTCTATAAAATATATCACAATTAATTCTAACTTGATTTAGCTTACTTATACACTCCTTTGCGATATGTTATGTCTACATACTCTACATTACTACACAAATTACATTTTAACATTCCAATAACTTATTACATACAGTTAAAATATACAAAATCAAACATTATTATTTTTTTATGTGATATATGAAGTGTCAGGCGAGTGAGTTGCACTTTTATTTTTTCTAAAACATTCTCTAATAGAACAAAACTGTGTAAGTGAAATCAAGGGCCCATTCTATAAAATTTGCTAGTCTAGATTTGGTTTTCCACGATAACGCACACACGCATGGGCAGCCCTCATGGAATTCTATAAAAAAGTGTCTGTCCCTGCGAGTGGCGAGATGTCGCTCATAGAAATAATGAAAACTCTGTTACGTAAAAGTTTGAAATGGAGGATGAAGTATAGAGGGAGTATGTTTTAAACTTTAATATTACACCTAATATAAATCAAATTATGTTGTTTTCAGTGCGCTGTACCTTTAAAACAGTGAGAACTGTAGGAGCAAATGTTTACAGAATTAATCAGGGATTTGAGAGAAAATTTCATACACGCCCATCTTCAGCCCGTTAAGTACAAATTTCTGTTTTCACATCCAGTCTGCTTAAATTACAATTTACGCTGTACGCTGTGCATATTTAATACGATTTATTTCTGCGTAATTTACATACAATAGTTTTTGATCAAATACGATTTTTGGTGAACAATTTTGTTACGATTGTTAATGTATCTTTTATTTTTTCCCGATTAATTTTTGTGTTAATGGTTCAATTATTTGTTTTGTATGATTTTTAAATTACAATATTAATTCTGGACTTTTGTAATATCTGCATTTCCTTCCCATATGAAAATGCAGTATACACCCCTTAGCCAGACACCCTATTTTCAGGATAAAAAGTGGCTTTAGGTAATTCCACCAGGGAAATAGGACTGGTGAGTATTCTTATAGAGGCCCCCAATGATTAAAAATGCTGCAAGGTGGTGAGATATTCAAAAGTGATCCATCACAATGTCGAGAAAGCCGGCAAAATTTTTCAAAAGTACTGTTTAAAGGCAGCATTGCCACCTACATCGAAGGTGTAATGTAAATGATTAGTTTACACAGTACTGTATGACAATACAATTTATATATGTCAACAGAAACTCAACCCCTGTTTGTACTATACAATGATGAATTACACATATCAATAATACACCTATAGGAGCAGAGGGAGTGTGGGTTTATTATATATGTACTGTATTATAATGTTAAAATATGTATGTAAGCTTTAGATATATATTTATATTGAACACATTTGCTACAGTGTAATGGCAATATCATAATTTAAGCACAATCCCACTATTGCAATGTTATTAAATATGTGAAAGCGCAATCGCATTCTTAAAATAAGTAAAAAGAAGAAAATAGCTATGTCTACAATATAAGATTTTACAATCAAGCCTAAAGTTTACATACATATTGTAACATTATACTATAAAATACATATACATTCAACGATTGATATGCATATTTCATATACCACATCCCCAGGTCCTATAGTTTTAATAGGGAGTTTTTTTTTTTTTTTTCTTTATTAACAAAGCAGATTGCATACATGATGAAAATATAGGTGTTCCATGGGAATAATAAGTGTCAATATTGGTGGACTTTTGATGAAAGTTGCAATCCCCACTGCACAGCGAGGTCCAGACATTTTTTTAATATATCACCAGACCGATGAATGCTAGCCTGGCTAACCCAAACGTGCAATTTCCCGTTGGTCTGACGATGTTTTTAATAACCCAGAGAGCTTTTTAGAATCGAGCACTTAGGGTTTGAAAATGGGATTTTATTTATTATATTTTTATGTCAAATCAAACATGTGCACCGTCTGTCTATAGAATAATCTATTTTAGCAAAGCTATATTAGTGATAACAATGACTACAAACAATTAAAGAATATACTTAGGGACCTATTAAAGAACGTGCGAGCGGACATGATCCGATATTGCGGATCATGTCCGCTGCACATCGATAAGTGCCGACAGCATACGCTCTCTTCATTTATCATTGCACCAGCAGTTCTGGTGAACTGCTGGTGCAATACCACCCCCTGCAGATTCGCGGTCAATCGGCCGCTAGCAGGGGGTGTCAATCAACCGTATCATATTGGATTGGGTTGATTACCGGCGATGTCTGTCCGCCGCCTTAGAGCAGGCAGACAGGTTATGGAGCAGCGGCCTTTAGACCGCTGCTTCATATCTTGTGTTTCTGGCGAGCCTGAAGGCTCACCAGAAACACGGAGCATCAAGTTCCATACGGAGTTTGATAAATAAGCCCCTTAGTGTTCAATTTCAAGCAAGAGATATGTACATACTGGTAACTAAGTACGTAAAACAAAGAGATCAAACAGAGTCACGTAAGTGCACTGCCAAAAGAAGTATTTCCTAAATGTTCCCCCCTATATGTTATATTAGGGTTTCAAACAGCGATTTTTACCTTCTGTTTCTCTTATGGGGACACTGACACTTATTAAAACAAACAGGCCATATCTGAGGGTCAGAGGAAAGAAAGACATAACTAATGGTCAAACAAGATTATGCTATAAGTAACTCGGTGCACATAAATATTTAGACACATGTATCTCAAAAATAAAGTATGAGAAGGAAATAGAATATAAAAGTAATGACCTCTATTAGAGGGATACTAAACCCAATTTTTTTTTTATGATTCAGGTTAGGGGGTCGATTAATTAAGCAGTGGATTCTGCATTGATGCCCCATCGTTTCTGGTCCACCAGAAACGGAAGTTAAGAAGCATTGGACTGAAACCATCCCGATACGATACGATCAGGATGATTGACGACCCCTGATAGCAGCTGATTGGCCGCCAGTGAGCAGGGGGCGGCATTGCACAAGCATTTCACCAGAATGCTGTTGTCATTTTGCGAGGTCGAGCGGACATGATTTTCTACAGCGAATCATGTCCGCTCGACCATTAATAAATCTACCTCAGAGCATGCAATTTTAAGCAACTTTGTAATTTACTCCTATTATCAATTTTTTCTTCGTTCTCTTGCTATCTTTATTTGAAAAGCAGAAATCTAAGCTAATGAGTCGGCCCATTTTTGGTTCAGCACCTGGGTAGTGCTTGCTAATTGGTGGCTAATTGTAGCCAACAATCAGTAAGTGTTATCCAGGTACTGTAGGAGGTGTTGTATCTCTGTCGCCCACTCATCGACCGCTGCCATGATGTCTGAAGGGCCAAACAGGGCTAGATTAGGGTTTCCAGCACAAATGATATAAATCAGGAAGCTTAGCTACAAGTAGGTGTGACACACGTGTAGTGTTGCGAAATGGCAGACGATCACCCGGGGTTGGTTCTAGGGCCATAACCCCAGGGTAATGCTCCAGAGTATTGAAGCTAGCTGTAATAGCCTTACTGGGATCAAATGGTTACTGGAAGTAAGTTGGTTCTATATATGTAAATATTAACATCTGATATTTCCTTTTTTCCATGATAAATGTAGGATGAGCGAGGGAGCTGGAGCAGCTTACAATATTGCATAAAACATGGCTGCCACCCAGAAGTTCCCAGAGCATACAATTTAAAAAAAAAATCTAGTTTACTTCTATTATAATTTTTTTGTCTTAGTATCCTTTGTTGAAGGAACACTACTATGAGCTAGCTAAGCAACATTTTCATTTTGACTTTACTGCTCCTTTCTACCTTGTGAATTGTGTATCTCATTAAGATGACTTCACTAATATTCTTTATGTGAAGCAGAGACAATTACTTGACAGTATAGTTCTCAGTAAAACAAGCTCATTCTAGGTTCTGATGCAACCACTCTTCCCTGGGCTTTTGTGACATTCTCACAAGGAGCATGATGATCTAAAGCTCTCCGCTTTGGTGGAGCTTCGCCAGTACCGTGAAGTCCTTCAAACTATTTTATAAAGGAAAATGTTTGCTTAAGAACTGTTTATGTAGCTATGCAGAGTCCTGTTTGTGAAGCAAATACACATACATTGCAATATAATCCTCAAAGAACCCTTTAAAGATTTTGTGTAATTCCTCCCTGTGCCGGATTTTGATCATCGAACCCATAAAGTCATGGTGGTGCTTCAGTGTTTGCCTTACTCTGTTCTAAAGGAAGTAACTGAATCAGATGAAATGAGTTAACTAAGTAAAGAAGTGTAGTGCTTACAGATGACTAATTTGTGCTCTGATTTGAATGACAGAGATGACAGATAGCGCTGTTTTCTGACAGTTCTTCATTAATGTTCTTGCCCATGTAATTTTATTAATAACAGTTTCTGCCAATACTTTGTAGTTTTACTGATAATAGGCAAGTTTTATCCTTTGAGCAACTGTACATATGAAATGTGTGGGCAAGTAATGAAAGACATAATAAACTACCCCCCACAGTTATATAACCCCCAGCGGAAAGCACACAAGCCTAGGGCTTCTTGCGTCTGCTGTCCTGGAAACTGCTATTTACGGTCTCTTAATCACATTGCTCACTACCAGCTGTTGTCATCATTCCATATCCTGCAGAAAGTTCCTATACCTTTGAGATAGCTTTATTGTCTATTAAACTATCTGACTAATGAGACCATGAGATCTGGGCTTTCAATTTTTGGCAAAGTGCATCTATGTACCCTAAAGAAAATGATGACAATTAGCAGTCAGTCTGGTGGCTGTGTTTAGAAGATAGTCCTCATGGGCAAGGATTAAATCAAGATCTGTGTAGTCCTTTACATTACAGTGAAAGTAAGAATGTAAACACAACTTTTTAAACTAATTATTTCCTAATAGCAAACTGGATTTCTTTTGTTGCAAATTGAATATACATATACATAGTTTGCCAACTGTAGTTTACATTTTAGATATGTAAAAATACTCTAATATGTTAGAACATTTTATTATTGCAGTATTGGTTGCATTTGACCATGTGTTTAACCTGGTGGGCCGCAGCAGGTGAGGCTGGCCAGCTATAATTTAAGAGGGAGCTGATCCAGCAGTATCACTTCTCGTCTGAACTATACGTATTAAAGTCAGATGGTATTTGTTTCCTGGCCATGTACCATTTAGTAGCCCTCCTTTTGCTTTCTAGTCTCTAATCAAGTCACTGTGAGTTACACACTGTTGTGAGTATCTACTTCCGATCACTTTCACACTGTGGCAGGGAGTCATGGTTGGAATTGGGTTATTTTGGTGCCTATATAACAATAATCAGATTTATTTTTAATTGCAAAGTAATATTATTATTATTATTATTTTAATCATTTAGTGATAATCAACAAATGTACAAATGATCTTTACCGCACAGGGTAGGAAAACGTAAAGAAAATCACTAAGACCATAGAACAAATACAGTACTCTATAAATTAAACTGGTCTAGTGTAAATCATATATCCATATTTTTGTAATTTTATTATTATATTACACAAACTAAACAATGATAACCGAAGGAGGAAAAAAAAAGACTTTCTTCTCTCAGATCCTTCAACAGACAATAACAAAATAGCTAAATTAATATATATTGGGAAGTTTCCCTTGTATAATAGCTTCCATAACAAACACCTAGATTACGAGTTTTGCGTTAGAGGCTATGCGGTGCTAACGAGCAGTTTTCTCTCACCGCTCACTTACCTACAGCGTTGGTATTACGAGTTTTCAGAAACCCGGCGTTAAAAGACAAGAAGTGAGCGTTGAGCAAAATTTTGCTCATTACCGCACTCCAATACCAGCGCTGCTTAAGTCAGCGATGAGCTGGTGTAACGTGCTCGTGCACGATTTCATCATAGGAATCAACGGGGAGAGCTAGCTGAAAAAAAGCAGCGTAAAGCTCCCTAACGCAGCCCCGTTTAATCCTATGGGGAAATAAAATGTATGTCTACACCTAACACCCTAACATGAACCCAGAGTCTAAACACCCCTAATCCTACACTTATTAACCCCTAATCTGCCGCCCGACATCGCCGCCACCTGCATTATATTATTAACCAATAATCTGCCGCTCCGGACACCGCCGCCACCTACATTATATGTATGAGCCCCTAATCTGCTGACCCCAACATCGCCGACACCTACATTATATTTATGAACCCCTAATCTGCCACCCCCAATGTCGCCACCACCTACCTACACTTATTAACCCCTAATTTGCCGCACCAACGTCGCCAACACTATAATAAACATATTAACCCCTAAACAGCTGCACTCCCGCCTCGCAAACATTAGTTAAATATTATTAACCCCTAATCTACCGTCCCTAACATCACCGCCACCTACCTACATTTATTAAACCCTAATCTGCCGCCCCCAACGTCGCCTCCACTATATTAAAGTTATTAACCCCTAAACCTAAGTCTAACCCTAAACCTAACACCTCCTAACTTAAATATAATTTAAATAAATCTAAATAAATATTACTATCATTAACTAAATTATTCCTATTTAAAACGAAATACTTACCTGTAAAATAAACCCTAAGATAGCTACAATATAACTAATAATTACATTGTAGCCAGTTTAGGATTTATTTTTATTTTACAGGCAAGTTTGTATTTATTTTAACTAGGTAGAATAGTTACTAAATAGTTATTAACTATTTAATAACTACCTAGCTAAAATAAATACAAATTTACCTGTAAAATAAAACCTAACCTAAGTTACACTAACACCTAACACTACACTACAATTAAATAAATTCCCTACATTAAATACAATTAAATAAATTAAATTAAATTAGCTAAAGTACAAAAAACCCCCACTAAATTACAGAAAATAATAAACAAATTACAGATATTTAAACTAATTACACCTAATCTAATAGCCCTATTAAAATAAAAAAGCCCCCCCAAAATAAAAAAAAACCCTAGCCTAAACTAAACTACCAATAGCCCTTAAAAGGGCCTTTTGCGAGGCATTGTCCCAAAGTAATCAGCTCTTTTACCTGGAAAAAAAATACAAACAACCCCCCCAACAGTAAAACCCATCACCCACACAACCAACCCCCCAAATAAAATACTAGCTAAAAAAACCTAAGCTCCCCATTGCCCTGAAAAGGGCATTTGGATGGGCATTGCCCTTAAAAGGGCAGTTAGCTCTATTGCAGCCCAAAGTCCCTAACCTAAAAATAAAACCCACCCAATACACCCTTAAAAAAACCTAACACTAACCCCCTGAAGATCGACTTACCGGGAGACGTCTTCATCCAAGCCAGGCGAAGTGGTGCTCCAGACAGGCAGAAGTCTTCATCCAAGCTGGGCGAAGTGGTCCTTCAGACGGGCAGAAGTCTTCATCCAGACGACATCTTCTATCTTCATCCATCTGGAGCGGAGCGGGTCCATCTTAAAGACATCCGACACGGAGCATCCTCTTCACCCGACGACTGAAACAGAATGAAGGTACCTTTAAGTAACGTCATCCAAGATGGCGTCCCTTAGATTCCGATTGGCTGATAGAATTCTATCAGCGAATAGGTATTAAAGGGACATTAAACCTAAAAAATTTATTTTACGATTCAGATAGAGAATACAATTTTAAACAACATTCCAATTTACTTCTATTATCTAATTTGCTTTATTCTTTAGATATCATTTGTTGAAGAAATAACAGTGCACATGGGCGAGCCAATCACAAGAGGCATCTACGTGCAGCCACCAATCTGCAGCTACTGAGCCTATCTAGATATGCTTTTCAACAAATGTTATCAAGAGAATGAAGCAAATTAGATAATAGAAGTAAATAAGAAAGTTGTATAAAATTGCATACTCTTTCTAAATCATGAAAGAAAACATTTGGGTTTCATGTCCCTTTAAGGTAGAAAAAAATCCTATTGGCTGATGCAATCAGCCAATAGGATTGAAGTTCAATCCTATTGGCTGATCCAATCAGCCAATAGGATTGAGCTTGCATTCTATTGGCTGATTGGAACAGCCAATAGAATGCAAGCTCAATCCTATTGGCTGATTGGCTCAGCCAATAGGATTGAACTTCAATCCTATTGGCTGATTGCATCCCACTTCGCCCGGCTTGGATGAAGACGTTTCCCGGTAAGTCGATCTTCAGGGGTTAGTGTTAGGTTTTTTACGTGTGTATTGGCTGGATTTTATTTTTAGGTTAGGGACTTTGGGCTGCAATAGAGCTAACTGCCCTTTTAAGGGCAATGCCCATCCAAATGCCCTTTTAAGGGCAATGGGGAGCTTAGGTTTTTTTAGCTAGTATTTTATTTGGGGGGTTGGTTGTGTGGGTGGTGGGTTTTACTGATGGGGCATTTGTTTGTATTTTTTTTCCAGGTAAAAGAGCTGATTACTTTGGGGCAATGCCCCGCAAAAGGCCCTTTTAAGGGCTATTGGTAGTTTAGTTTATGCTAGGAGTTTTTTTTATTTTGGGGGGCTTTTTTTATTTTAATAGGGCTATTAGATTAGGTGTAATTAGTTTAAATATCTGTAATTTGTTTATTATTTTCTGTAATTTAGTGTTTATTTGTTTTTTGTACTTTAGCTAATTTAATTTAATTTAGGTAATTGTATTTAATTTAGTTAATTTATTGAATTTTAGTGTAGTGTTAGTGTAAATTAGGTTAGGTTTTATTTTACAGGTACTTTTGTATTTATTTTAGCTAGGTAGTTATTAAATAGTTAATAACTATTTAGTAACTATTCTACCTAGTTAAAATAAATACAAACTTGCCTGTAAAATAAAAATAAATCCTAAAATAGATACAATGTAACTATTAGTTATATTGTAGCTAGCTTACGCTTTATTTTATAGGTAAGTATTTAGTTTTAAATAGGAATAATGTAGTTAATGATAGGAATATTTATTTAGATTTATTTAAATTATATTTAAGTTAGGTGGTGTTAAGTTTAGGGTTAGACTTAGGTTTAGGGGTTAATAACTTTAATATAGTGGCAGCGACGTTGGGGGCGGCAGATTAGGGTTAATAAATGTAGGTTGGTGGTGGTGATGTTATGGACGGCAGATTAGGGGTTAATAATATTTAATTAATGTTTGTGAGGCGGGAGTGCGGCGGTTTAGGGGTTAATATGTTTATTATAGTGGGGGCGGCAGATTAGGGGATAAAAAGTGTAGGTAGGTTGCAGCGACATTGGGGGTGGCAGATTAGGGGTTAATAAATATAATGTAGGTTTCAGCGATATTGGGGGTCAGCAGATTAGGGGTTAATAAATATAATGTAGGTGGCGGCGGTGTCCGGAGTGGTAGATTAGGGGTTACAATTTTTATTTTAGTATTTGCGATGGCGGGGGGGGGCCTCGGTTTAGGGGTTAATAGGTAGTTTATGTGTGTTAGTGTACTTTTTAGCACTTTAGTTATGAGTTTTATGCTACGGCGTTGTACCATAAAACTCATAACTACTTGACGGGGTAGGGTGTACCGCTCACTTTTTGGCCTCCCAGGACAGACTCGTAATATCAGCGCTATGGAAGTCCCATAGAAAAAAGACTTTACAAAGTTTACGTAAGTCGTTTTGCGGTAAGGCCAAAGAAGTGTGCGGTGAGCCTAAACCTTCAAGACTCGTAATAGCAGCGGGCGTAAAAAAGCAGCGTTAGGACCTCTTAAGGGAAAAGAAAAAAGACTCCCTGCAGCTAGAACACCAATGGTGAATTTGTCAATAGTATAAGCTTGAATTCAACACTATGCACAGCACTTGTTAAAAGTCAAAACATTTATTGATACTGTTTAAAAGTCCACACTTGAAACGTGTATAAGGAAAACTCACGGCTTGCTTACAGACACAGGATCGGAAACAGTTATGACGTCATCTGACGCGTTTCACGCCAAACAGGCGCTTTCTCAAAGATAACCAAGGGAGTTCCTAACTGGGCTTAAATAGCCATATAGTGTTGTCGAAACCCCTCCTGGTAAAGTGACGTGCATGTTCAGCTGTGCAGTACTCCCACCCCTATTAAAGGGGTCGCCATTGTGATCATGCATTTTTTGTATATAACACAAAGAAAAAGTGTTTTAACACAAAGAAAAAATGCCTTAACACTTGGACAGTGTTATTAAAATGTAAAATAGGCAGGGACAGAGCTGCACAGTTGAAGATAAACACTCGTTTACATATACAACATTTAACATATAACATGTAGTGTAAAATGTAGCTGCTGCATTTGAGAGAGATTTACATGTAAACAACAGTGCGGGAGAACTACGGTGAAAATAATACCGGAGTTTAAAACTTTGTCTATTTTTGATGTCTATTGCATTATAGACCTCTAGTCTTCCACTCTGGTTACATGTATCTCTCTTATACATTATACCGATCGTTAGATTTAATACAGGTCCCTAACAACAATAGAAAAACAGTTATTTTATAAACAAATAAACCTTAAAGGGGGCATAGTGTATATATCTTGCAGCAGTCATTTAAACAGTTTACACTCACTTAAAAAAATTTAGTAATACAAAGTAAAACTTTAAATTTGTTAAGAATAGATTACAAGGGGAAGACTAAGAGCCTCTATGGTACATATTTCGCTACTTTTTACCATATTTGAGATATCATTGATATTTCATATAGATAACAATCTCTTACACTGTATATCACCAAATGGTTTAAGCAATATTGCAAGTGTTTGACACTTATTCCCATCTCCTATTCTGTGCCTGAACTTTTTCAGCACAACAATATACATGAAAAAATCAGATGTATTGTTAATGTATCTTTTTACTGAACAGAATGTGTCTTATTGAGCAGTGTATATCTAATCATGTTTCTAAATGAATTCACTTAACATTTGAAGTTAAAGGTGTGATTACGGACTTTTATTCCTGAAAGAATCTTTTGCCAGCTTTATATCTAATAAAAATAACCTATGTTTAAAGTTTAAAATTTAAGAATAAACAGTTTGGGATTAAGAAGTGTATCCTGGGTGTGAGGGTGATTACAACATTATCGATCTGACTCATGACCTATACACTCATCTTAGCTCTAGTTTCTTATCGATACTCACTAGATACCCTGGTATAAGTCAATGTCCCATCTTAGGTTTATACCCTTAGGTTCCTTTGTTTCGAGTTTAAAAATCCACTGAACTTCTACATCTAACAACCTTTTATATCTATCACCTCCTCTTTTGTTTGGAGGGATGTAGTCTATGGCCTGGAAGCTTAGGGCTCTCTTCAACTCTGGATGGAGATTAAAATGTTTCGCTACCAGGGTTTTCGGGGGATCTTTTTCAATTGATGTAAGGTGCTCACGGATTCTATCTTTTAGATTTCTACTTGTGGATCCTGTGTATTGCTTTCCACAGACATTACATGTAATTACATAAATGACGTATGTGGAACAGCAATCCAGTCTATATTTTATTTTGTGTTGTGAGTTATTGACTGTTGATGTGCATATATCTCCTGTTTTACAATGTGTGCACACATTACAGTGTCTTCCGCATCTGAAAAAACTTTTTCTAGCTAGCCATGTCTCTTTGGTTTGATGCTCAGGATTGTATACATACTTGATCAAACGAGTACCAATGGATGATGCCCTTTTGGGTATAAATTTGATCCCTTTCTCAAGTATGTATTTACATTCCTGGTCTAGAGATTAAATGCCAAGATTTCTATTTATTATGTTTTTAATTTTACCAAACTGATTACTGAACTGTGTGACAAATTTAACATCATGGGGTGAAATTGTTGCCTACCCTTTTTTATTATTTTTATTTTTCTTCTGATTTTGTAGAAGTTTCAATCTGTCCATACTTCTGACTTTCTGTCTAAGATTAAGTAGAGTATCTCTTTTGTATCCTCTATGTTCCAACCTATGGACTAGATCTAGAGAATGTCTATCATAATCATGTATATCTGTACGTAATCTTCTTATCCTAATTAGTTGCCCTTTAGGAATACCTGTTTTTAAATGCTTGGAGTGGCATGAGTTGGCTCTTAAAATTGTGTTGCCAGCAATTTTTTTCCGATATAGTTCTGTATGTATCTTATCACTATCCCCCTTTAGTTGAATATCTAGATACTCAATGGTTTATTAAGTTGGTATGTGAATTTTAAATTTACTGTGTTGTTGTTCAAATAAGTTACAAATTAGTTACATTTTACACTACATGCTATATGTTAAATGTTGTATATGTAAACAAGTGTTTATCTTCAACTGTGCAGCTCTGTCCCTGCCTATGTTACATTTTAATAACACTGTCCAAGTGTTAAGGCACTTTTTCTTTGTGTTAAAACACTTTTTCTTTGTGTTATATACAAAAAATGCATGATCACAATGGCGACCCCTTTAATAGGGGTGGAAGTACTGCACAGCTGAACATGCACGTCACTTTACCAGGAGGAGTTCCGACAACACTATATGGCTATTTAAGCCCAGTTAGGAACTCCCTTGGTTATCTTTGAGAAAGCGCCTGTTTGGCGTGAAACGCGTCAGATGACGTTATCACTGTTTCCGATCCTGTGTCTGTAAGCAAGCCGTGAGTTTTCCTTATACACGTTTCAAGTGTGGACTTTTAAACAGTATCAATAAATGTTTTGACTTTTAACAAGTGCTGTGCATAGTGTTGAATTCAAGCTTATACTATTGACAAATTCACCATTGGTGTTCTAGCTGCAGGGAGTCTTTTTTCTTTTCCCTTGATTCAAACAGTGAATTGCTTAGAGGACAGACCTCCACGCTGAGTGCCGGAACTCCGGAAGCATTTCCTGTTATCACGCTGTGAGGACAACAGCGTTTGGATCTCCCCCAGCTAAGTACTTTACCTCTAGACTCTCCTTTGCATTCTGTTTTGTGTCTATTAGGACCTCTTAACGCTGCTTTTTTACCCTAACGCACAACTCGTAATCTAGCCGATAGTTTGTAAACCGGAGAGGATATAAAATACTTCTGAGACTCCCTGCCCTCCTGTATTCTTCTGACTTCCTGCTCCAACCCTTCCCCCCTCCCAGCTCTATATACTTGCATTCTCTGTTATTCTGCTCAGTCCCTTCTGAGACTCCCTGCTCTCCTGTATTCTTCTGACTTCCTGCTCCAACCCTTCCCCCCTCCCAGGCTATATACTTGCATTCTCTGCTATTCTGCTCAGTCCCTTCTGAGACTCCCTGCCCTCCTGTATTCTTCTGACTTCCTGCTCCAACCCTTCCCCCCTCCCAGCTCTATATACTTGCATTCTCTTCTATTCTGCTCAGTCCCTTCTGAGACTCCCTGCCCTCCTGTATTCTTCTGACTTCCTGCTCCAACCCTTCCCCCCGATGACACGATGAAGGTGCGCCAAAGGTAAGCCCAGTCAGCGCCCGTCCGCACCTGGACCGCACCCAGCACCACGAACCATGACCTCCACACCCGCCACCGCTATAACACCAGCACCCTTCGCTCTCTCAACATCGGTAAATCATCAGCATGCCACCTTGCATCCCCGACGAACACCAAAGGACCATACACCTGCCGCAACTGCTCTTCCACCGCCCTCCCGACCACAAACCTACCAAACATCCCTCACTCAAAAAGCCGGGAGAACCTCAACTGCATCCTCCTTAACACCCGCTCCATCCACAAGCACACCATCAAAATCTGGAACTTGCTTGACTCCACCTCCCCAGATGTCACCTTCCTCACCGAAACCTGGCTCAACCCCACATCAGCACCGGACATCACCAACGCCATCCCCGATGGCTATAAAATCACCCACAAAGACCGCAGCAACCAACCTGGAGGAGGCATTGCCATCATCCACAAACACTCCATCCAAGTCACAACCACCTCTGATGATCACTCACCAGACTGGGAACATCTACACTTCAAAATCAAGGTTAACCACAACACCACCCTCCGAGGCACCCTCATCTACAGACCTCCAGGACCGCGTCCCGCCTTCTGTGACTCCATCACCGACCACCTTGCACCCCACGCCCTTGCTTCAAAGGACTACATCCTACTCGGTGACCTCAACTTCCATCTAGACAACCCCAATGACCACAACACCACCAACCTCCTGGAAAACCTTGGAACCATTGGACTGAAGCAACTTGTAAAAGCCCCAACTCACATAGCCGGACACACCCTCAACCCAATCTTCTCCGCAGGCAACCACATCTCAGTCAACCACATAACCGAACTCCACTGGACTGACCATCACTGTATACACTTCTCCTTCAACAAACCCACCACGCACCTCCGGCATCAACACCCGCCCCTCAGAAACTGGAACAACATCACCCAAGAACAACTGCACTTCACCCTGATCAAGTCCCCCCCAGTGACCTCCACGGACGCCAACTCCTCCGCCCACCACCTACATCGCTGGATCACAGACTGCACAAATACCCTCGCCCCCCTCAAGAAACCGTCTTGCAGCCAGCCCACCAACAAGGCCAGCTGGTTCAGCCCCATCCTCCAGGACTCCAAACGCCACTGCAGATGATTAGAGAGAATATGGAGATCCAGCAAGTCCCCCTTGGACAAATCCGCCTACAAAGAAGCTGTCACCACCCACCACCACCTCATCAAAACCACAAAGAAAACCGCTATCCTAGACAGAATCCATGCCAAAACCCACAACAGCAAAGAGCTGTTCACAGTCATCAAGGAATTCTCCAAACCCAACAGTGATACTAATGACATCCCACCCTCCCAGGACCTCTGCGACAACATCGCTACTTACTTCCACCGCAAGATCATCAACATCTACGACAGCCTTGAGCTCCAGAACTCACCACTCACCACTCAATCCTCCTCCTCGGACCCACCAAATCTGCATGGGATGACTCCTGGTGGCCCACAGCCCTCGGACACCCTCCAACTCCAACACACCATGCACAAAATCTAGGTGTCATCCTCGACTCATCACTTTCCATGGACCACCAAGTCAACGCCGTCTCTTCGACTTGTTTTCACATACTCTACCTACTGCGAAAAATCTTCAAGTGGATCCCCACTGAAACTAGAAAATCTGTCACCCACACCCTCGTCAGTAGTCGACTGGACTACGGCAATGCACTCTACGCCGGGTCCACAATCAAGCTCCAGAAATGACTCCAACGCATCCAGAACACCTCGGCCAGACTCATCCTCGACATCCCTCGCCAAAACCACATCACCGAACACCTAAGGAACCTACACTGGCTCCCTGTCAACAAGAGAATCACCTTCAAGCTCCCAACCCATGCATTCAAGGCCCTCCACAACATCGGTCCTGAATATATCAACCACCGTGTCAATTTCTAAACCCCCTCCAGACAACTCAGCTCTGCCGACCAAGCACTCGCAGTCATCCCCCACATCAAGAAAAAAACAGCTGGAGGAAAATCCTTCTCCTATATGGCAGCAAAGTCATGGAACTGCCTCCCGCTGCACCTCAGACAATCCACCTCCCTTACAAACTTCAGGAAGGACCTCAAGACCTGGCTCTTCGACTGAATCGTCTTTCCCTTAGCCCCCCTCTCCCTCCCATAGCGCCTTGAGACCCTCACGGGTGATTAGTTTGCGCTTTACAAGTACCCAATAGATAGATAGATAGATAGATAGTATCTACAGAATATAATTTAATCAAAACAAGCTATTTTTTATGAACAATATTACTTATTTGTTTTGACCCACCTCTGTTGCACATTGCTCTATTATTAGACAGTCATATGTTTTATTTTTTTATTTTTTATTTTCTTGGTAATCCAATTTCTCAGAATTAAGTTTCTGATTATTAGTATTACAAAATCAATACATTCTATGTATCCGAACGGAGCTTGATGCCCCTTGTTTCTGGCGAGCCTGCAGGCTCGCCAGAAACAGCAGTTATGAAGCAGTGGTCACAAAGACCGCTGCTCCATAACCTGTCTGCCTGCTCTGAGCAGGTGGACAGACATTGCCGCAATTCAACCCGATCGTGTACGATCGGGTTGATTGACACACCCCTGCTGTCGGCCGATTGGCCGCAAGTCTGCAGGGGGCAGCGTTGCACCAGCAGCTCTCGTGAGCTGCTGGTGCAATGCTGAATACGGCGAGCGTATTGCTCGCCGTATTCAGCGAGGTCTGTCGGACCTGATCCGCACTATCGGATCAGGTCCGACAGACCTTGATAACTAGAGGCCTATATCTGTTATTCTTTGGGAGCAAAAAAATAATTATTTCTAGATTTAACTATAAAGGCTTTTTCATAATTTTAAAAATCCACAGCTGTTTAATTAGGGGGCAGTACCAAAAATAATTGCTCAGTTCATCCATTTTTGAGCTAAACTTCACACATTTGTTTGTATATCTACTACTCCATCTATGTAATAAGGCGGGAGTAATGTAAATTTGATACAGAATATTTACAAAGTAATATTATTTCATTATGAAAAAAAAAAACAAATATTGGAGGAAGGCTTATCCTTGTAATCCCCTGGAGAAAAATAAGGTGTGACCATTCCACGGACTCAGTGGAAAATAGGGCTGGTCAATTTTTCCAGAGCTGCTTTAATTCCTAGTCCGGCCCTGAGAAGCCCACAAAGCACATATTAATTTCACTTCTTCTATGCATGAATTATTAGTTCTGCTTTCACCTGGTCACCTGGGCACATGGGCTAATAGTTGCCATCCCTGTCTTAGAGCACTTTTCATCATATTTATATAGTGCATAGGAATTGTTTAAATTGAGACATTTCTTTTTGAATGCTCATGTTGCCTATTTTTTTGGAATGAGACTTGGGTTTATTTGCATTTTTGATAGCTTACTTTTCTGGAAATGTTTTGTGTCTCCTAATCTATACTATAATCGCGTTTGTAACGCGTCCGTCGCCGTCAGCAATTGTGCACGCATCCTCAAAGGAATGTTGGCAGCGCATGGTTGGATTCTTTCACCACCCTGCCATTTTCAGAATACACCAGGATACAGCGAAGGCAAACGGAGCATTACAAAAAAAGAAAAACGCCTGCAGTATTTAAAAAAAAAAAAATCGAACCGTCTGCAATAAGTAATAAAAAATAAAAAAACTAACCGCCCGTACGAACTATTAAGAAAAAAATAAACTAACTGCCCGCACAAAGTATTAAGAAAAAAAAAAATACCCAATATAATTATTAACCCCTAAATCCATCAACCACAACATTGCAAACTACCTAATACATCTATTAACCCCTAAACTGCCAACCCCCCACAACGCATTAAACCTAATTTACCTATTAACTCCTAAACCACCATCCCCCACAATGCAAACAACTTATTTTATGACTAAGCCCCCTAACCTAACACCCCCTAAATTAACCCCTTAATTACATTAAAAAAATACTACATTACAATTAAAATAATAAAAAAAAATTGCATTACATTAATCTAAAATTACAGAAAGTAAAAAAAGGCTAACATTACAAAAAATAATAAACAACACTATCCAAAATAAAAAAATTAAACCTAATCCCTATGAAAATAAAAAAGCCCCTCCAAAATAAAAACACCCCCTAATCTAAGAATAAACTACCAATAGCCCTTAAAATGACTTTTTATAGGCCATTGCCCTAAAGAAATCATCTCTTTTACATTAAAAATAAACAAAGTCCCCTCTAACAGTAAAACCCCCCATCCACCAAACCCCCAAAATAAAAAAAAAATAGCAATAATAAACCTAAACTACCCATTGCCCCTAAAGGGACATTTGTATGGGCATTGCCCTTAAAAGGGCATTCAGCTCTTTTTCACTGCCCTTAAAAGGGCATTCAGCTCTTTTGCAAATAGCCCAATAAACCCTAGTCTAAAAAAACAAAAACCTCCACAAAAAAAAAAAACTAACACTAAAGCCTCAAATAGGTACTCACAGTTTCAGAAGTCTGGCGGAGAAGGTCTTCTTCCAGGCGGATCCATCATCTTCATCCACAGCGAAGGCGGCGCAGAGCGGATGTCTGCAGTGGTCTTCCTAGATGTGGCGGTCTTCCCAGATGTGCACGGAGCGCAGGCGGCACGGAGTGGTCTTCCCAGATGTGGGGATCCTCAGCAGCGGTCATCGGTGGCGGCGCTCCTTTGTGACGGCAGTCCCCACCGAAGGCATGGAGGTTCCTCTTCATGTGATCATCCGCCGCACACTGAAGATTGAATTCAAGGTACCCCATATTAATTGGGGTACCTTGCATACCTATTGGCTGAAATTTTCAAAATCAGCCAATAGGATAAGAGCTACTGAAATCTTATTGGCTGATTTGAACAGCCAATAGGATTTCAGTAGCTCTAATCCTATTGGTTGTTTTGAAAAATTCAGCCAATAGGAATGCAAGGTACCCAAAATTGATTGCGGTACCTTGCATTCAATATTCAAGGCCGCTGCCGCCACAGATGACCACCGCCGAGGATCGCCACATCTGGGAAGACTGCTCCGGATCTCTTCGCTGTGGATGAAAATGATGGACCCGCCTGGAAGAAGACCTTCTCCGCCGGACTTCTGAAACCGTAAGTACTTATTTGGGACTTTAGTGTTAGTTTTTTTTTTTGGGGGGGGTCTTTTTTTAGATTAGGGTTTATTGGGCAATTTCCAAAAGAGCTGAATGACTTTTAAGGGCAGTGCAAAGAGCTGATTGCCCTTTTAAGGGCAATGCCCATACAAATGCCCCTTTAGGGGCAATGGGTAGTTTATGTTTATTAGTGTTAGCTTTTTTTATTTTGGGGGTTTGCTGGGTGGGTGTTTTTACTGTTAGGGGGGACTTTGTTCATTTTTAATGTAAAAGAGCTGATTTTCTTAGGACAATGGCCTACAAAAAGCCTTTTTAAGGGCTATTGGTAGTTTATTCTTAGATTGGGGGGGGTATTTGGGGGGGGCTTTTTATTTTCGTAGGGATTAGGTTTCATTTTTTTATTTTGGATAGTGTTTATTTTTTTCTGTATTTTACTTTTTTATTTTTTGTAGCTTGGGGGTTTACATTTTTAATACATAGACTGCCCTCTGGGCAGGCTTATCAGCTAGTATCTAATAAGACAATGTATTAATAATTTTATTGTTGTTGTTATTAGTATTATTATTATTATTAGTTGTAGTATGTAAAGGGATTTACTGAAAATATAATATTTTTTTTAACTATAAATATATGCTTAATTGTAATTTTAAAATGGATTTTCTAATTTTAGCTGTAAAAACTGTATAATTTACCATAGCATGATGCCTCTCAAAAACGGTATTTGCCAAATTAATGGATGAAAACAATAAAAATGTTTCTAAATTTTGACCTTTGAATTAATATTTTATTTTTTTAAACATTTATTACACCAGTGAAAGGCCATATGTACATATACTGACCCTACATTCAATCAAGTATAGAAAGAAAAATGTGCTTTTTATACATTCTAATATACCATTCTACACAGTGATTGGCTAGATCAGAGCACAAGCTCATTATCCCTGTCTCTAATTAGCAACAGCAACTGAGACTAGTATCGCTTCCACCAGACGTTCAGCAGTAGGTGTATCCCTGAACAGCTCTTGAATTGCAAAACCTTGTCAAATATGGGAAATTACAGTGTGAAATAATTTTGAGACATTTAGGGTCAGATTATAATTGAAACACAAAAGCACACAGGGCACAGAACTCTAACATTGTAAGTATTAGCTACTTTTTGAGCTGTAGTTTGAGCTAGCACAATGCTTGGCAGTTACCACTGGCACCACAATATCTGTTCATCCTATTAACCCTTAAACCACCACAGCTCTCATAATTTCCCCATGACTGTTTAAACACCTTAACTGCTATTAAACCCTAAACAGCTCCAAATACCAATAACAGTAAACCTCTACTGCTAAACCCCTTTAACCACTAATACCCAACTGCTATTAACCCCTAAACCTCCAGACCTTCCCTAATTGCCATATTCCCCATCACTAACCCCCTTAAATACCAAGCCTCCCTAACTACTATTTATTCCCTAACCACCAAAACCCTCAATTTAAATAATACTCTATTAACCCCTAAACTACTAGACCCCATTACAAAAATTCCCCAATCTATTAACCTTGTTACAATTACCTACCATATCAAAAGAACCCCCTCCCCTAAACTCACCTCCTGCATAAGTCCTCCACCTAAACTAACCCCTAAGACACTATCATCTATCTAAATCACTACCAAAAAGATGCCCCAATGTAAGACCCCCTCACATAAATAAACCCCTCATTTAAGATAACCTAACACCCTATGCTATAAAAAAGTTCCAATTAAAAATACTATTTAATACTATTAAAGTTCCAATAAAAACATTTAAAACATATTGTTTTAATTTATTTTAATTAAACTTAAAAAACTACATAAAAGCCCCTCACCCCCCAAAAAAACCCACAACTTATTCTACTTACTAACCCAGCCGGTGTCCGACATCTTGATTCAGCTTAGTGATGTCTCCTCTTTTTACTGAATTCTGCCCCTTCTCCGGCATCTGCTTTTCTCTGTTACACAGATGTTCCAGTTGTTTTTATTTCACTTGGCTGATTTATTTCAATTCATTGATCCTATCAGTTGATTTAAAAATGTCAGTATATCTAGTAGAGCAATAGATTGAATTGTATTTATTGGTTAAATCATCCAATATCAATGTGCATTAATCATATTGCTTTATTTGAATTTAAAAACCAGTGAGAAGTATTCAAGCTATTTCTGTTGGCTGATTTGAATTTTTAAAAAGCAACCATTGGGATTCATTGACACTTTCTACTTGATGATTTCAAGTGATTTGGCCAATGTTGATACAATAAAAATGGCTGGAACAGCTTTACACAAACTGAAAAATGTTGGAGAAGAGACAGAGCAATGCAATGTTCACCATATAACTGCTTTGAACTAAGATTTTGGACAGGCTGCTTTGGGCCAAGTTTTCCAATGCTGAGCAGAAGACATCAGGCAGTAGGTATAATGGAGGGGTTTCTGTAGTAGGAAGCTTTTTTTTTTTAGTGTGTTTTCTGTTTTTTTTCTGTAACTGTTTCTTTATAACTAAGTGGGGGGGTCTTAGGTTAGGAGTGAGCTTTGCATTGGGGACAGCAATAAGGTGGTCCTTGGTTAGGTGTGAGTTTCATTGGAAGGGGTCTAGGGAAGGTGTCATTGTAGGTAGGGTCTCTTGGGGTAGGGGTCTTGAGGATAGGGGGGTTGTGGATGGTGGGTTTTTTTGAGATAGGGGATTTATTATGATAGGGATCAAATTAGATTGTTGTTCTTGTATAGGGCGACACATTGGGGATGGTTAGTGGTCAGGAGTTAATAGTGGAATCTTTGCATTGAGGTCTGGTGGTTTAGCAGTTGATATTTGAGGGGGGTTTTCCCCTCAGAGTTATGGTGGTTAGAGGTGTTAGAGGGTTATGATCAGTAAGGGGTGTTTAGTTGTGGGAATTTAGGTTGAAAGAATTAGAGCATTAATTGCTTTGAGTATTTGGTAGTTTAGGGGTTTATAGTGTTAGGGGTTTTGGGGTTGAAGCAGTTATTGCTACAGTTGAGGCTGTCGAAATGTAAGGGTTAATAGCAGTAGAGGTTGATCATGATTAGCAATAGGGGCTTTAGTGAGGTGTTATTGCAAAGAAAAGTTGTGGCAGTTTAGGAGTTAGATCCATTAAGCAATATTAACAGTTGATTATTGCATGCACTGGGCACACACTCATCATCTTGTATAAGCATGGAATATAGTAAATTAGCCAGAAAACCAATGATTTAAAATACTGAATTGTGGAATACTGGTTGCACAAAGAGAGCAAAGTATGACATTTAGTGATGTCGCAAACCTAAAATTTTGCGTTCGCGAATGGCAGACGCGAACTTCCACAACTGTTCGTGAACGGGGGAACCGCCATAGACTTCAATAGGCAGGCGAATTTTAAAACCCACAGGGACTCTTTCTGGCCACAATAGTGATGGAAAAGTTGTTTCAAGGGTACTAACACCTGGACTGTGGCATGCCGGAGGGGGATCCATGGCAAAACTCCCATGGAAAATTACATAGTTGATGCAGAGTCTGGTTTTAATCCATAAAGGTCATAAATCACTTAACATTCCTAAATTGTTTGGAATAATGTGCTTTAAAACATCAGGTATGTACACTACTGTTACACCAGATATGAGTTGCACTGGGGTGACACTTTGCCCTGGCAGGCAGGCACTGAAACGCCCACGTGTGAAGGAAACTGACTGCTATTATTTAACACAGTCAAAAAAGTGTTGTTTTTTTTAAATCTACACTACTGTTACACCAGATATGAGTTGCACTGGGGTGATACTGTGCCCTGGCAGGCAGGCACTTAAACGCACACGTGTGAAGGAAACTGACTGCTATTATTTAACACAGTCAAAAAAGTTTTTTGTTTTTTTTTTAAATCTACACTACTATTACACCAGATATGAGTTGCACTGGGGTGACACTGTGCCCTGGCAGGCAGGCACTTAAACGCACACGTGTGAAGGAAACTGACTGCTATTATTTAACACAGTCAAAAAAGTGTTGTTGTTTTTTTAAATCTACACTACTGTTACACCAGATATGAGTTGAACTGGGGTGACACTGTGCCCTGGCAGGCAGGCACTTAAACGCACACATGTGAAGGAAACTGACTGCTATTATTTAACACAGTCAAAAAAGTGTTGTTTTTTTTAAAATCTACACTACTGTTACACCAGATATGAGTTGCACTGGGGTGACACTGTGCCCTGGCAGGCAGGCACTGAAACGTACACGTATGAAGGAGACTGACTGCTATTATTTAACACAGTCAAAAAAGTGTTGTTGTTTTTTAATTCTACACTACTGTTAGACCACATATGAGTTGCACTGGGGTGACACTGTGCCCTGGCAGGCAGGCACTTAAACGCACACATGTGAAGGAAACTGACTGCTATTATTTAACATAGTCAAAAAAGTGTTGTTTTTTAAATCTACACTACTGTTACACCAGATATGAGTTGCACTGGGGTGACACTGTGCCCTGGCAGGCAGGAACTTAAACGCACACGTGTGAAGGAAACTGACTGCTATTATTTAACACAGTCAAAAAAGTTTTTTTTTTTTAAATCTACACTACTGTTACACCAGATATGAGTTGCACTGGGGTGACACTGTGCCCTGGAAGGCAGGCACTTAAATGCACACGTGTGAAGGAAACTGACTGCTATTATTTAACACAGTCAAAAAAGTGTTGTTTTTTTTTAAATCTACACTACTGTTACACCAGATATGAGTTGCACTGGGGTGACACTGTGCCCTGGCAGGCAGGCACTTAAATGCACACGTGTGAAGGAAACTGACTGCTATTATTTAACACAGTCAAAAAAGTGTTGTTTTTTTTAAATGTACACTACTGTTACACCAGATATGAGTGGTGGCACTGGGCAAGTGGGCACAGTATACGCTGTGAGCCTGACACACACGCTGGCAGGCAGGCAACTGCAATTAGATTACACAGGGGAAAAAAAAAAAAAAGCAGACTGATGTTCTAGCCCTAAAAAGGGCTTTTTGGGGTGCTGTCCTTACAGCAGAGATCAGATGAGTCCTTCAGGACTGTAGTGGACACTGAATACACTAGCCTAGCTATAGATTTCCCTACTAAATCAGCAGCAGCTACACTGTCCCTCCTCTCACTAAGAATGCAGCTTCCGAATGAATCTAAAATGGATGTTGTCCAGGAGATAGGAGGGTCTGGGAGGGAGGGTCTGCTGCTGATTGGCTGGAATGTGCCTGCTGACTGTGAGGTACAGGGTCAAAGTATTACTCAATGATGATGAATAGGGGGCGGATCGAACATCGCATATGTTTGCCCGCCGCAGCGGACGTGAACATGCTTTGTTCGCCGGGAACTATTCGCCGGCGAACTATTCGCGACATCACAGTATAGCCCAACTTACAATCTCCCGTAATTCTGCAATTTAGTGCTTAATTGCTAATTTATGCAATGCATTCAATATCCATTTTTTACATGTGTGGTAATCATGTTTATCTGATATGTAATATGATTTATGACATGGGGAATGATTGCACAAGAAGTGAGTAAGAGGAAATTAGATAATGCTTATTATGCAAGCATAGGATATTTATTGCTCTGCGCTCAGCAATGAATAACCTGATGAAAGGTTTAGTATTGTTTTATATTTTTCAATTGTCTTTATATCTAAAAGTCTTAATATTATCCATAAATCTAGGCCAATGGTATTACAAATACATGTTTTCAGTTCTGTATTGTGCATAAAGGCAATAGCTTTATCATTGTGCTTTTACATAGTTCAAAATATCCATAAACAATTAGTTCTTTATTAGGGACACAGTTCTTTGTTATAGTTCAGCAATTCAGTTGGAGCATTTCCTAAACTAGAAAGTACTACTGAATGGAAAAGAGTTGCTTATTCAATGGCAGAGCTTTAACATTTCACTCATTTGCCTATGCAAAACTGTATGCTCTATCTAAATGATAGAAAAATGTTTTCATGTCCCTTTAAAATGACTTGCTCTATCTGCTGCAAGTTTAAAGGGACATGCAACCCAAAATTTTTCTTTCCCGGTTCAGATAGACCATACATATTGAAACAACTTTCCTATTTACTTCTATTATAAATTTTCTTGGTATCATTAAGGGATCAAAGGCCCTAGCTGGGTATAATTGTATAAACCTTAACTAATAAATGAGACACAAGACCATGTACAGAGGAAAAGACCATGACAGGTCACATTTATTTAACGTGACAAAACATAACCGACTTAACTATGTATGGCGGCAAAATGTGTCACTAAATTCCTCAAGCTAGACAAGAGGGCAAGGCCCCGCCATGGAAGGTGCAGCGGAGCCCCCAATGCTCAGCCCACAGCAAAAAACAGGGTTTGCATGAATTTCCTGTGGCTCAACTACTAAGGACACCCTAAGAACAGACTTAGGATTGTAGGCCCTTCCTTTTCGGCCCAGCCATCACTCCACACCATTTAATTAGCCAAAGATGAAAAACATGGCGCAAGACCTTCCCCCACCAGAGTGTGAAAATGTCTTATCCATAAGGCGACCCAGATCCGCTGACCGCACAAACCAGCTTTCACTGGGAAGAGAAATAAAGTACAAACATGGGCTTACCAAAGGCTAGCTCAATTAAACCTACCCCTGCCATGTTAAACTAAACAACCCATCTGGGTGCCATAAGACTAAACGCCGCCATCCTAATAACTAGGAAGAGAGGGTGGGGCAACCAGGAATTTTTAGCCACAGGGATTGAAAAGAGGCCTTGGAATTCCTGTCGGAACCTTATAAAGTTAAGCTAAACCCCTCCCCACAAAATGCAACATTGTTGCAACTAGCAATTATACCTACCATCCCACAGTGCCTTAACCCTTAAGCCTACTCCAAGCCCACACTGAGCGCTACACTATCATTTTAAAGGAGAAGCAATGCACTACTGGGAGGTAGCTGAACACATCGGTAAGCCAATGACAACAGGCATATAATTGCAGCCACCAATCAGTAGCTAGCACCTAGCTCCTGAGCCTACCTAGTAATGCTTTTCAATAAAAAATACCAAAAGAACAAAGCAAATTAGCTAATCTGAATCGTGGAAGAAAAATGTTGGGTTTCTTATCCTTTTGATTTTGACTTTCATACTCTTTTAAATGGTTTTAAATTACCCGTTTCATTCAAAAATATAAATATTTTAGCATGCATAAATTATGCTGTTTCATTTGAATTTAGTATAATGTCTAAGTATTTTACTAAATAACTATAATCCAAATATATATGTATTTTTTTTTTTTTTTAAATTGTCACGCATGTCTTTGGGTGGACAAAGAGGATATGTAATTTTAATACATTCATAAATGACTGAACTAATGAGTTTAGATACTGGCTCTTTTAAGCTTTCTCAATACTAAAGTGATTAATGATCACTAAATAAAAACTGAACATGTCTTTTGCCTTTTTCATTTCTCCTGCAATCTTCCTCTCATTTAATTTGTATATTGTGAGAGGGTGTTCTTCCAGACACTGGCTCTTTCATGTGGTTTTTGACTAATAATGACAGCATAGTTTGTTTAAAGAGATTAAGAAAGAACAGTAATTGCTAAATATTACTATATAACTTAGGAATTCGAGCATTCATTAAGTTTTTTTTTTTTTTTTAAATACAAAAAGAATTAAAAAGAGTGAAAAAATAAATTATATATATATATATATATATATATATATATATATATATATATATATATAAATATATATATATATATTTATATATGTGTGTGTGCATCTATATATATATATATATATATATATATATATATATATATATATATATATATATATATATATATATATATATATATATTGAAACTGCTTGGGACCGGAAAAGGTTTGGAACCAAGTGTAAATAATATCTTATGTCATTTAGGCAATGTTTACATGTCAAAGTACAGCTTATACATATAGGCTAAAGGTAGTTTTATATTTTAAAAAAGTGCATATTTATTATTAAAAGTTTAATTAACAAGATTGTAAACAATAGTGTGTGTGTGTTTGTAAACTCTTGAACAAAACAAGGAGAATTAGCCAAATCCAGTCTTCAGCAGCCTTAACAGGCCAGATATGCATTATATCTTAACTAGAGCACAGGTGAAATAATCATCTGATCAGCAACTATGGTTACTAACCTGCTCTCATCCATCAGCTGATTATTTCACCCAGGGCCACTATTAGCATTTGCGGGCCCTGGGCAAGACAAGTTTATGGGGCCCCTCGGCCAACCACCCTTATTCCCCTGTATGCATTGTTCTCTGTATGCCCACTCCTGTCCCACCATTTAGTGTTACCTATATAAAGAATAGCACTATATATTACGCCTCTTGATCTCATAAACACTTCTTTATAAACTAAATACAGGATGTACATTTGACCTTTTCATACCTTAACCCCTGACATTGTGGGGCCCCTTGAGTGCAGGGCCCTGGGTGGGTGCCCCCCTCCCCAAAGGGCAGGCCTGATTTCACCTGTTCTCAGGTTAAGATATAATGAATTTCTGACCTGTTAAGGGTCCTGGATTTGGGAAACACTGATGTTGGCGCACCCATGAGCCTCTACTCAAATAAATGCACATTTATTTATGCTAAGTGATCACTATTAATACAGTGATCACCTGGATATTAAAACATATATGGACTTTTTTTTCCTTTTAAAGGGGGTCTTTAAAACAAGGGGTCTTGGGAGTCTTTAGACCTTTTTGATGGTCTGTTGGAATTAACTAGAGACACCCTCATTAAAAAAAAGTATTTTTTTAAATATTGTGTTTAGTGATGTCCCGAACTGTTCGCCCGCGAACGGTTCACAGCGAACATAGCTTGTTTGCATTCGCGTTTGTGGGCGAACACATGGCGATGTTTGATCCGCCCCTATGTGTCATCATTGAGGAAACTTTGACCCTGTATGTCACAGCCGCCTGACACATTAGAGCCAATCAACATCAGACACTCCCTCACAGACCCTCCCAGCTACTCGGAATCCGCCATTTTAGACTCATAACGACCTTGCTTTCTTAATGAGAGGACGTGTTGTGTTTTTGCTCCTGACATTAATAGGAAAAACATAGCTAGGCTAGTGTATTTAGTGTCCACTACAGTCCAGAAGGACTCCACTCATCTCTGCTGCAAGCAAAGCACCCCAAAAAGCCCTTTTTAGGGCTATATTTCGTGCCGTTTTTTTTTTTTCCATATTTTTTTTATTAGCATTTGCCTGGCTTTCAGCCTGTGTGGTTAAGGCTCACAGCATATGCTGTGATTACTGCCACCACTGATATCTCCCTAACAACATTAGTTTAAATTTAACTAACCAAAAATTTTAATTATTTTGCTAGTGTAATTTTTTTTCATTTTCTATCAGGCCTGTGTCACACAGCATATACTCTGGTTCATTGCTCTGTGCCAGTCACCAGTGTTAATATCCGTTTATAACATTATTTTAAATTTAAATTTTTTTATTTAAATCATTTTTCTAGTGTAATCTAATTACATTTACTATCAGGCCTGTGTCTGTCAGGCTCACTCAGCATTAATATACCTCATTTTTTTTCAGTCTTTTGGTTAATTGGTCTGTGCCAGGCAGCCACACACCACTCATATCTTCTTCACCTTAATTTAAATATAAAAAAAAAAAAGTTTAAATTTGTTTGATAGAGTAATCTAATATAATTTTCTCTCAGGCCTGTGTGTTTTGACTTACAGAGCATACTGTTTTTAATAGCTGTCCTTCCAAGGCTATCAGCCACGACTCATATGTATGTGCTTAACCTTTTTCTTATAATTCCCCCAAAAAAGTCTTTAAATCAATATGCTAGTGTAATCTAATTTTATTTTCTATCAGGCCTGTGTCTAACTGTCTATCTGACTTACACAGCATGCTGTTGTTAATTGCTGCCCTACGTAGCAGCCAGCCAGTGCGACCACTCATATGTGCATTGCACTTCTTAACATAATTTTAATATTAAAATCTAAAATTTTAAAATATTTTGCTGTGTAATCTAACTTAATTTTCTATCAGGCCTGTGTTTTTGTCACTTACACAGCATATTGTATTAAATTGCTTCCCTACCTACCATCCACGACTCATATCTGCCAGCCTGTGTGCCAGGCCCAACTAGCCAATTAGTGGCACCAATCATAATTCTTGTAACAGTATCAAAAAAATTAAAAATCATAATTTTTTGTACTTCAAATATTCAGTCTACTAGTGCCATTGAATTGCATTTCCTCCTGCCTGGCAGCCTGTGTGCCAGGCACAAACTAGCCAATTAGTGCCACCAATCCTAGTTTTTGTAAAAGTATTGTTAATCTTTAAAATTCCAAATTGATCGCTTGTGATTCCTCAGTTTGCTCGTGCCATTGAATTGCACTTTCCTACTGCCTGACAGCGTGTTTTCCAGGCCCAACTAGCCAATTAGTGGAACCAATCATAATTCTTGTAACAGTATATAAAAAAATAAAAATCATAATTTTTTGGACTGCAAATATTCAGTCTCCTAGTGCCATTGAATTGCATTTACCTCCTGTCTGCCAGTCTTTTGTGCCAGGCCGTCTTGCCAACTATTTTCACCAATCATAATTGTTGTCACAGTATAGTTACTAATTAAAATTAAAACAATTTGATTGTTGATCTAATCCTCAGTTTGCTCGTGCCATTGAATTGCACTTTTCTACTGCCTTCCAAGCCTGTGTGCCAGGCCTACTTTCAAAATATTTACACCAATCATATTTGTTGTCACAGTATTCTTAATAATAAAAAATAAATTTTTTTGGTAATAGTTGTTCTGAATCCACAGTTTGCTCGTGCCATTGAATTGCACTTTCCTCCTGCCTTGCAGCCTGCTGTGTGCCAGGCCCACCTAGCCAATTATTGCCAGCAATCATATTTCTTTTAACAGTATTGCAAAAATTGTCAATCATCACTGTTTTGACTGTCAGTATTCAGTCTCCTAGTGTCCTTGAATTGCATTTAACTACTGCCTGCCAGCCATTTGTGCCAGGCCGTCTTGCCAACTATTTACACCAATCATAATTGTTGTCACAGTATAGTTACTAATTAAAATTAAAAAAAATGTGATTGTTGATCTTAATCCTCAGTTTGCTCGTGCCATTGAATTGCACTTTTCTACTGTCTTCCAAGCCTGAGTGCCAGGCCTACTTTCAAAATATTTACACCAATCATATTTGTTGTCACAGTATTCTTAATAATTAAAAATTAAAATTTTTGGTAATAGTTGTTCTGAATCCTCAGTTTGCTTGTGCCATTGAATTGCACTTTCCTCCTGCCTTGCAGCCTGCTGTGTGCCAGGCCCACCTAGCCAATTATTGCCAGCAATCATATTTCTTTTAACAGTATTGCAAAAATTGTCAATCATCACTGTTTTGACTGTCAGTATTCAGTCTCCTAGTGTCCTTGAATTGCATTTACCTCCTGCCTGCCAGCCTTTTGTGCCAGGCCGTCTTGCCAACTATTTACACCAATCATAATTGTTGTCACAGTATAGTTACTAATTAAAAAATTTTTTGATTGTTGATCTTAATCCTCAGTTTGCTCGTGCCATTGAATTGCACTTTTCTACTGCCTTCCAAGCCTGTGTGCCAGGACTACTTTCAAAATATTTACACCAATCATATTTGTTGTCACATTATTCTTAATAATTAAAAATTAAAATTTTTGGTAATAGTTGTTCTGAATCCTCAGTTTGCTCGTGCCATTGAATTTCACTTTCCTCCAGCCTCGCAGCCTGCTGTGTGCCAGGCCCACCTAGCCAATTATTGCCCGCAATCATATTTCTTTTAACAGTATTGCAAAAATTGTCAATCATCACTGTTTTGACTGTCAGTATTCAGTCTCCTAGTGTCCTTGAATTGCATTTACCTCCTGCCTGCCAGCCTTTTGTGCCAGGCCGTCTTGCCAACTATTTACACCAATCATAATTGTTGTCACAGTATAGTTACTAATTAAAATTAAAAAAAATTTGATTGTTGATCTTAATCCTCAGTTTGCTCGTGCCATTGAATTGCACTTTTCTACTGCCTTCCAAGCCTGTGTGCCAGGCCTACTTTCAAAATATTTACACCAATCATATTTGTTGTCACATTATTCCTAATTATTAAAAATTAAATTTTTTGGTAATAGTTGTTCTGAATCCTCAGTTTGCTCGTGCCATTGAATTGCACTTTCCTCCTGCCTTGCAGCCTGCTGTGTGCCAGGCCCACCTAGCCAAGTATTGCCCGCAATCATATTTCTTTTAACAGTATTGCAAAAATTGTCAATCATCACTGTTTTGACTGTCAGTATTCAGTCTCCTAGTGTCCTTGAATTGCATTTACCTCCTGCCTGCCAGCCTTTTGTGCCAGGTCGTCTTGCCAACTATTTACACCAATCATAATTGTTGTCACAGTATAGTTACTAATTAAAATTAAAACAATTTTGATTGTTGATCTTAATCCTCAGTTTGCTCGTGCCATTGAATTGCACTTTTCTACTGCCTTCCAAGCCTGAGTGCCAGGCCTACTTTCAAAATATTTACACCAATCATATTTGTTGTCACAGTATTCTTAATAATTAAAAATTAAAATTTTTGGTAATAGTTGTTCTGAATCCTCAGTTTGCTTGTGCCATTGAATTGCACTTTCCTCCTGCCTTGCAGCCTGCTGTGTGCCAGGCCCACCTAGCCAATTATTGCCAGCAATCATATTTCTTTTAACAGTATTGCAAAAATTGTCAATCATCACTGTTTTGACTGTCAGTATTCAGTCTCCTAGTGTCCTTGAATTGCATTTACCTCCTGCCTGCCAGCCTTTTGTGCCAGGCCGTCTTGCCAACTATTTACACCAATCATAATTGTTGTCACAGTATAGTTACTAATTAAAAAAATTTTGATTGTTGATCTTAATCCTCAGTTTGCTCGTGCCATTGAATTGCACTTTTCTACTGCCTTCCAAGCCTGTGTGCCAGGACTACTTTCAAAATATTTACACCAATCATATTTGTTGTCACATTATTCTTAATAATTAAAAATTAAAATTTTTGGTAATAGTTGTTCTGAATCCTCAGTTTGCTCGTGCCATTGAATTTCACTTTCCTCCAGCCTCGCAGCCTGCTGTGTGCCAGGCCCACCTAGCCAATTATTGCCCGCAATCATATTTCTTTTAACAGTATTGCAAAAAATGTCAATCATCACTGTTTTGACTGTCAGTATTCAGTCTCCTAGTGTCCTTGAATTGCATTTACCTCCTGCCTGCCAGCCTTTTGTGCCAGGCCGTCTTGCCAACAATTTACACCAATCATAATTGTTGTCACAGTATAGTTACTAATTAAAATTAAAAAAAATTTGATTGTTGATCTTAATCCTCAGTTTGCTCGTGCCATTGAATTGCACTTTTCTACTGCCTTCCAAGCCTGTGTGCCAGGCCTACTTTCAAAATATTTACACCAATCATATTTGTTGTCACATTATTCCTAATTATTAAAAATTAAAATTTTTGGTAATAGTTGTTCTGAATCCTCAGTTTGCTTGTGCCACTGAATTGCACTTTCCTCCAGCCTTGCAGCCTGCTGTGTGCCAGGCCCACCTAGCCAATTATTGCCCGCAATCATATTTCTTTTAACAGTATTGCAAAAATTGTCAATCATCACTGTTTTGACTGTCAGTATTCAGTCTCCTAGTGTCCTTGAATTGCATTTACCTCCTGCCTGCCAGCCTTTTGTGCCAGGCCGTCTTGCCAACTATTTACACCAATCATAATTGTTGTCACAGTATAGTTACTAATTAAAAATTTTTTGATTGTTTATCTTAATCCTCAGTTTGCTCGTGCCATTGAATTGCACTTTTCTACTGCCTTCCAAGCCTGTGTGCCAGGCCTACTTTCAAAATATTTACACCAATCATATTTGTTGTCACATTATTCTTAATAATTAAAAATTAAAATTTTTGGTAATAGTTGTTCTGAATCCTCAGTTTGCTCGTGCCATTGAATTTCACTTTCCTCCTGCCTTGCAGCCTTCTGTGTGTCAGACCCACCTGGCCAATTATTGCCCGCAATCATATTTCTTTTAACAGTATTGCAAAAATTGTCAATCATCACTGTTTTGACTGTCAGTATTCAGTCTCCTAGTGTCCTTGAATTTCATTTACCTCCTGCCTGCCAGCCTTTTGTGCCAGGCCGTCTTGCCAACTATTTACACCAATCATAATTGTTGTCACAGTATAGTTACTAATTAAAATTAAAAATTTTTTGATTGTTGATCTTAATCCTCAGTTTGCTCGTGCCATTGAATTGAACTTTTCTACTGCCTTCCAAGCCTGTGTGCCAGGCCTACTTTCAAAATATTTACACCAATCATATTTGTTGTCACAGTATTCTTAATAATTAAAAATTAAAATTTTTGGTAATAGTTGTTCTGAATCCTCAGTTTGCTTGTGCCATTGAATTGCACTTTCCTCCTGCCTTGCAGCCTGCTGTGTGCCAGGCCCACCTAGCCAATTATTGCCAGCAATCATATTTCTTTTAACAGTATTGCAAAAATTGTCAATCATCACTGTTTTGACTGTCAGTATTCAGTCTCCTAGTGTCCTTTAATTTCATTTACCTCCTGCCTGCCAGCCTTTTGTGCCAGGCCGTCTTGCCAACTATTTACACCAATCATAATTGTTGTCACAGTATAGTTACTAATTAAAATTAAAAGTTTTTTGATTGTTGATCTTAATCCTCAGTTTGCTCGTGCCATTGAATTGCACTTTTCTCCTGCCTGCCAGCCTGTGTGCCAGGCCCAACTATCCAATTAGTGCCAGCAATCATATTTCTTTTAACAGTATTGCAAAATTTGTCAATCATCACTGTTTTGACTGTCAATCTGCAGTCTACTAGTGCCCTTGAATTGCATTTTCCTCCTGCCTGCCTGCCTGTGTGCCAGTCCCAACTAGCCAATTAGTGCCACCAATCATATTTATTGTAACAGTATTGGAATTTTTGTTAATCATAACTGTTTTGACTATGATTCTTCAGTCTGCTAGTGCCATTGAATTGCAGTTTCCTTTCTCCCAGCATGTGTGCCAGACAGGCCCATTTGCCAACTAGTGCCAAACAATCATATTTGTTGTCACAGTACTTTTAATATTTTAAAAAATTAACAATTTGCGATTTTTAAAACATCTGTCTTTTTTGTTGTTGTCAGTCTCACAGCATATACTGTGCCCACTTTCACAGTGCCACCACTCAATTGGTGTAATAGTATTGTTAGTGTCCATTTAAAAAAAAAATGACAGGCAGAGGCAGGCCACCCCGCAGGATCCGTGGTCGTGGTGCTGTGATTCCTTTAGACCCTACAAATATGCACATTGTTCAGACGCCGGGTGCCATGGGGGACGCAAAAAGTTCTGAGGAGGACCTAGTTGAATGGCTAACACAGGACACCCAATCTTCTTCAGCTTCCGCTGCTAGTCCTCCTAACCTTGATGCACCATCTACGTCCAGCTGTGCTTTGGGCAGGTCTCAAGTGACCAGTGCCACTCCCCCGCCTGTCGCCACCACCAACACTAGCACCACAGCCGCTTCACTTGATCTGTCACAGGAGTTATTGACACATCATTTGGAAGAAATGAGTGATGCGCAACCATCATTGACAGAGGATGTAGATAATAGTGATCAGTCTCAATCAGGCAGCATTACCGACATGGAGGTACGGTGTGATGATGATGATGATGATGTTGTACCCGCTGCTGCTTCCTTTCTTGATGTGTCAGATACAAGTGAAGCGGTTGATGATGATGTGTCGGTGGATGTCACGTGGGTGCCTGCTAGAAGAGAAGAAGAAGAGGGGGAAAGTTCAGATGGGGAGACAGAGAGGAGGAGGAGATGATTTGGAAGCATAGGGAGGTCATCTCAAGGAGCTAGTGGCACAGTCAGATAGCATGCATCGGCACCCAGGGTCAGCCAGACAACACGCCGACGCCCATCAACACATGCTGTTGCCACCACCAGAATGCTGTCATCGCAGAGCTCAGCAGTGTGGCATTTGTTTTGTGTGTCTGCCTCTGACAACAGTGATGCCATTTGCAACCTGTGCCAAAAGAAACTGAGTCGTGGGAAGTCCAACAGCCACCTAGGTACAACTGCTTTGCGAAGGCACGTGGTCTCCCATCACAAAGGCCGATGGGAAGAACACATGAGTAGAAGCAGCACACAAAGTGAAAGCCGCCCTCCTCCTCCTGCTCCAGCATCTTCAGCCACGTCAACCAGTGCTGTCCTCCTTGCCCCCTCTCAACCATCCTCCACTGAGTCTCTCTTACGTAGCAGTTCCTGGTCATCTGCCCACAGTCAGGTGTCTGTCAAGGACATGTTTGAGCGTAAGAAGCCAATTTCTCAAAGTCACCCCCTTGCCCGGCGTCTGACAGCTGGCTTGTCTGAACTCTTAGCCCGCCAGCTTTTACCATACAAGCTGGTGGAGTCTGATGCTTTCAAAAAATTTGTATCTATTGGGACACCGCAGTGGAAGGTACCTGGCAGAAATTTATTTTCACAAAAGGCAATCCCAAACCTGTACTCTGTTGTGAGAAAGGAAGTTATGGCATGTCTGGCACATAGCGTTGGGGCAAGGGTCCGTATGACCACGGATAGCTGGTCTGCAAAGCATGGTCAGGGCAGGTATATCACCTACACTGCGCATTGGGTAAACCTGCTGACTTCTGACAAGCATGGAATGCGTGGCTCTGCAGAAGAGTTGGTGACACCGCCACGACTTGCAGGCAGGCCTGCTGCTACCTCCTCTACTCCTCCTACTCCATCCTCTTCCATAACCTCTTCCTCGGCTGAGTCCTCTTCAACTTCTGCATCTTGCTCCACATCTATGGCTCACCCCCAGCTCCCCAGGTACTATGCTACATCCCGGGTACGGCAGTGTCACGCCGTCTTGGGGTTGACTTGCCTGAAAGCGGAGAGTCACACCGCACCAGCACTCCTGACCGCCCTGAACGCACAGGTGGATCAGTGGCTGACTCCGCACCAACTGGAGATTGGCAAGGTTGTTTCTGACAATGGAAGTAATTTGGTGGCAGCATTGAAATTGGACAAGTTGACACATGTGCCGTGCATGGCACATGTGTGTAATCTAATTGTACAACGATTTGTCCATAAGTACCCAGGCTTACAGGACGTCCTGAAGCAGGCCAGGAAGGTGTGTGGCCATTTCAGGCGTTCCTACACGGCCATGGCGCACTTGTCCGATATCCAACGTCGAAACAACCTGCCAGTGAGGTGCTTGATTTGCGACAGCCCGACACGGTGGAATTCAACACTCCTAATGTTTGACCGCCTGCTACAACAAGAAAAAGCTGTTAATGAGTATTTGTATGCCCAGGGTGCTAGGGCAGCCTCTGGGGAGCTGTGGAATATTTTTTCCAAATTACTGGACGCTCATGCGCAATGCCTGCAGGCTCATGCGTCCTTTTGAGTCGCACCGAAGGCACCATCAGCGACATCATACCATTTGTTTTCTTCCTGGAGCGCGCCCTGCGAAGAGTGCTGGATCAGGCAGTAGATTAGCGTGAAGAGGAAGAGTTGTGGTGTCCATCACCCCCACAAACAGCCTTATCAGCATTGCTTGCTGGACCTGCGGCAACGCAGGAAGAGGATTGTGAGGAAGAGGAGTCAGAGGAGGACTATGGCTCTGAGGAGGAGGAGGAGGAAGACCGAGCACAACAGGCATCCCAGGGTGCTCGTTTTTGTCACCTCTCTGGTACCCGTGGTGTTGTACGTGGCTGGGGGGAAGAAGATACCCTCAGTGAGATCAGTGAGGAGGAGGAACGGGACATGATTAGCTCAGCATCCAACCTTGTTCAAATGGGTTCTTTCATGCTGTCGTGCCTGTTGAGGGACCCTCGTATAAAAAAGCTGAAGGAGAACGACCTGTACTGGGTGTCCACGCTCCTCGACCCCCGGTATAAGCATAAAGTGCCTGAAATGTTACCAAATTCCCGCAAGTCTGAAAGGATGGAGCATTTTAAGAATAAATTAAAAACTATGCTTTACACAGCGTATAAGGGTGATGTCACAGCACCACGGGAATGTAACAGGGAAAGAGATGAAATGAATCCTCCTCCTCCCACGACCACGGCGGCATGGACAGGACGCTTTCCTGACGTCTTGTTGATGGAGGACATGCGTACCTTTTTAACTCCCATGCACCATCAGAGCCTTTCGGGATCCAGCCTTAGAGAAAGACTCAACCGACAGGTAGCAGACTACCTAGCTTTAACTGCGGATCTCAACACTCTCAGGAGAGATGGACCCCTTGACTACTGGGTGTGCAGGCTGGACTTGTGGCCTGAGCTATCCCAATTTGCAATGGAACTTCTGGCCTGCCCCGCTTCAAGTGTCCTGTCCGAAAGGACTTTCAGTGCAGCAGGAGGTTTTGTCACTGAGAAGAGAAGTCGCCTAGGTCAAAAAAGCCTTGACTATCTCACTTTTATAAAAATGAATGAGGGCTGGATCCCGAAGGGACTGACATTGGGCGATACATTTGAATAAAAAAGGCCTGATGATGAGATGAGCTGGCTTGGGCTACAACTGGTACACAGGCTGGCCTTTTTTTTTGTTATAAAGCCGGAGGACTTGCTTGACTTATCCGCCAACAACTAGTGTTCAAGCCACAAGCTTTTAGGGCACTTTATAAATGTTTTACAAACATCAATTTTTCTGGCCGCTGCTACAGCAGTTGCTACAACAATACCCAAATTTTTCAGTCATTTGTACATTCCTAATTTTTCTGGCCTCTGCTGCTGCTCTGTGGGTACAAAACTCAAATAAAAAAATAAGGCACATAACAGTGATTAAACTGTTACGAATAGTACAACATAGCACACCACTCATATCTGGTGGACCATTAAATTGAACGCAAATTGCCACAAATTTGAAGGAGGAGGACCGACCAAGCATCTTTATCCATCTCTTGGTTGATCTAAATTATCTCTGTGTTCCATCTATGCCATACCTGTACTCTATTGTGCAAAAGGGTGGCATATGTGGTGTTTCATGCTGTTGTGCCTGTTGCCTGTCGTGGCCCATGGTATAAAAAGGCTGAAGGAGAACGACCTGTAATGGGTGCCCCAGCAAATTTTTAGAAAAATGTTCCCGGTTCCTCTCAATTATCTCCGGGTTTCTAAAATGGATGCCATACCTGTACTCACTTGTGCAAAAGGATGGCATATGTGGTGGTGTTTCCTGCAGTTGTTTCTGTTGAGGGTGC